>NW_026999441.1:0-352928 GCF_037126465.1 Ornithodoros turicata
TTTGCCTTGCGCGCGAGAGCGGGAAGATGTCTACCCTGGTTAGCTTGGATGTTGCGAAGGCGTGGAAAACAACGACCTTCTCCATTGTATGGCAGCACTCAACCTTCCCCCGTACATTGTTTCTTGGGTTTGCAGCTTCCTTACTGGACGATCATGCTTTTGCTCGGACGGCCGCTTCGTCTCCTCTCCGCATCCGCAGCAGATGGGCGTCCCTCAGGGGTCCGTCCTTTCGCCACTGCTGTTCAACATTTTGATGGGTTCCCTACCTCTCGATCCGGGCATACTCACTTTGACCTATGCGGACGATATTGCCTTCTTCTTCTGCTCTCTCTCGCTGCATACGCTGCGTGAGAAACTGCAAGAATATCTCCTCGCGCTGTCGTCCTGGATGCGCTCCGTCCACTTCACGGTGAACGTCCAGAAATCCGCAGTCCTGCTGTTCCCCCATACAAACCGGACTGGAGGAGCTTTGACCATCGTTCTGAATGTTGCCGGCCAGACCATCCGCCAGACCAACCTGCTGCGCTACTTAGGCGTCTGGTATCATGACATGCTTCACTGGGACCATCATGCCGAAGTCATAAGCCAGAAGCCTTCGAAAGCAATTGGCACTGTCCTCCGCAGCGCCAGTGCCCGCTGTGGTATTCGCAGTAGCGCCCTGCTCTTCCTGTACATGCGGCCAATCCTTGAGTTTGGGTGTGTCGTTTTTTCGCACCTCCCCGACTATCGTCTGAGCAGGCTATTCGCTGTAGAAAGAAGAGCCCTCCGCTTGTGCATGGGCCTCCCCAAGCATACGGCCAACCATGCGCTGTAAGCCGAAGCCCGCATCCCCCTTTGAAGACTCGGTTCCGCCTACTCACAGTGACCACCTTCCTTTCGCTTTGCCAGAGCCCTTTAGCCACCAGACAGAACCAGTCTCTCAGGGATCGGACCCGGTGGATCGCCCAGAGACGCTTTCTCTGCTCAGAGAGAGGCGCTCTCTGGCGGGCCATCCATGCAATTTCTGAAATCGTCTATTGGGCCATTTTCGGTTTCGTTGGGCGTTTTGAAAGCAGAGTTGGCTACTTTGCTATTTTTTTGGCTACTCTTCTGATTTCTCACCCAGCAATCCTGCACAACGCAATGAAACGATATTTTGCACATTTTTGAAGCACACTTTCCCAGGAATCCTCAACATACGGTTCTGAAGTGGGGTAGTTGATAAATCATGGTATGACAAAAACAACGCAGCAGAGGACGAAGACAGAAGGAAGTCAACAATACGCCTGCGTACTCTCAACTAACAGGATTTTATTGACAACACTTAGTTATTTAAAAACGCGTTGTCAATAAAACCCTGTTTGTTGAGAGCACGAAGGTGTATTGCTGAGTTCCTTTGTCTTCGTCCTATCTGCTGCGTTTTCTTTGTCATGCCATCCTCAACATATTTCATCTCTTCTGCTGCCCTCCTTGGCCCCTTTAAAAATATGCTTGGTTGGCTACATTTTGGCTACCTGCGCTAAAAATTTGGCTATGTGCAGCTTTTGCTATCTGGCAACCCTGGAGACACACACACACACACACACACACACACACACACACACACACACACACACACACACACACACACACACACACACACACACATACACACATACATACATACATACATACATACATACATACATACATACATACATACATACATACATACATACATACATACATACATTGCATGGTGATGGGGTGGGCGATTCACCGCCGCTGAGGCGGTACTGTTGCAACCGAAGGTCCAAATGGTAGCGTGCAGGCAGAGAACCAGGCAGAAGAACGGCTCGGGTAACAAAACAACGTTTAATCACATGTTGAGGCAATGATGACAGCAGAAAATCGGGTCCTCTGGATCCCGCGCTTAAATATATTACAATCCGGAAGCTGATGTCACAGTAGCTGATTGTATACAAGTCGAGACGTCAGCTCCGGTCCAAATAGTGCCTGGGAAAGAGGCCAAACTTTCGTTGTTTCATGTCGTCGTGTTCTGAAGAGTGTAGGTCACGATGCCACTCCGTTATTGTCCGAGCCTCCAAGTTCCGGTTAGGTCCGGCTGGTCGACGGGATGAATAGGTCGGTTATCTGATGGTGACCCGTTTTCCCTAATTGTTGTGCTGCTAAGTGTGGAAACGGGTCCACGTGGCATGGCGAATAGAGACGAGTCGCAACAGTACACTGCCCTATTTCGCGTTGGGAGAGGATGAAGGGATGACGATGGGGGCTTTCAAAGAGCCGTCGCCAGACCGGTGGAGCACAAGTACTCCGCAAGAGGGTATCACGTGAAGTCCAATAACAGGCAGGACAATCAAAGCTCCAAAAGATAAAATAGATCCAGAAAAGTCTGAATAATTGGTTGCCATTGTGATGTGTACTATACTCATGAATTCATGAGTACAGTAGAGTTCACGCATTGAACATGGCACCTCATGCATTGCCTCAGTGTGAGCACTAGAACAGGCAGCTTTCCAGGTCGCTCTTTTCGTGTTTTTCTATGGTCTTCTTTTTCTTTTTTCTTTTTGCAATAGCGCACCCAAGCAGCCAAGGACAGGGTGAGACAGCTAAGACACAACTGCTAGCTCTGAACTGCTATATTCATTACCAGATTCTGAGATATACACACACATGCTGCTAGACAAATGACAATTTAACCAACAGAATCACAGATTTCACCGGCAGCTGTTGTATCACACTGAGTGTGCCCGTCCGTCCCCTTTCAGATAACATATCTCGGACAGAGGCAGATCCAACCGCGGACTGCTTGCACATGCATCTGTCTTGGATTCCTCTAGCCACATGTTGTTTACACGCAGCCTTGATCTCTGTTCTGGAAATTTAGGGAGCATGCAGAGCCCCTACAATGCATTGAAAGTTTCTCGAGGGCATCGAAAGTTCGTCCTTGGCTGCCTGTGTTCCAGTATGGCTCTTAGATACAAACTACCCCATTTCAATACAGTAGGAAACACAGATTTGTAAATACCATCTGTTGATTGCACTGTACGTACCCCCCCCCCCCCATCTATAAAGGATCATAGTGGATACTACGCCTTGTGTGATTATGTCAGCAGTAACACAAGAAAACTAGATTTGAAGCCAATCTTACTTAGTAGTAGCTGTTTTTGTGTGAAGCGACGCAATTCCTGTCCACCAAATAATTTAAACCCTATGTTTCATCTGTCAGCATGATAATTCCCTGAAAAGCAATCGTCACTTGGCTGGGACTAGCCGTTCTAAAACCTATCCCTAACATGTGTAGCATCAGGAAGGAAAACCAAGGGGCACGGCATGGAAAAGACAAACACACACGGGCTATGTGCAGTAACAGCAGCTCTCGCTACTAAAATGAATATGTTCCAAATTAATACAACATGGATTGATACGATACGCTGCTGAAAGCTGAGGAATAAAATAAGTAGTTAAATGTACAATACGTATCCATTTGTCATAACATGACAGTTTCCTTCCTGCATTCATGCGCTGCCATTCCTCCCATACTGAAATTGCTGAAGTACTATATTACTGCATTGTGTGGCACTACACGCTCCTTTAACAGAACTTTAACACGATTACATAGCACAAAATAAAAGTATGGTGAATATAATTTGCGGCTTTCCATACACGCCTAATGGCCGCAGCAGGAAGGCCACTGCGAAGTCGTGTTGAGAAACACCGCTTCCTGGTTGCCATGTCTAAATAAAATGTACCTGACCTGATCCAAAGTAACAGTTCTGAATCTGGAACACATAAACAGAAAAACACAAGCCGCAACAGTGACAGATAGGCAAACTAGCCGTGGCGAGCTCCACCTCGGGACAAAGTCAACAAGTAATGCATGAAAAGTCCATGAGTGTCTGAAATGTAACACCCCTGACAGTAGCAGGAGGGTCCATTGTCAATCGCTGGTGACTGGCTTTTTCATGAATTATTTGTAGAAGTTTCTATGTGCCTGTGCACATGGACCGTTCATCAACCACTGAATCCTCATGAGGTGATGTTGGTTCGTCATCCCAAATAGACTCCCTTTCATGCATGTGTCCTTAGGGTTGCTCACCACTGCAAAAAAAAAAAAAAAAATATTGACAAGAAATGGATAGTCATGTTTACTTTATAAAGAGCTTACACAACAGAAAGAAGACGGTTGAGAGCGTCTAAATTTTAAAGAGACGAGACCTTCCTGCATAAGGCTGTACTTCTTCAGGTCTACCATCATCAAGTTACAAAATTCCAGAATATATAACGCATGCTGTAAGGTAGAGAGTGACGGTTGGAACAAACGTACAAATAAAATACAAATATATAGTGGGTGTTTCAGTTAAATCCCCGGGCTAAATAATTCGCGAACGGGTGCACCAATCCACGAACTTTCTTTCTTACAAGTATCTGTCCGATACCACCTACAAGCTGCACACCGTGTGAATGAGTGGGAAGCGCTCATTATTAAAATAAAAATGCAAATGAGTTTCGTCAAAAAGCGTATCTTCTAAAGCAGGGCGCTGTCGGCATTAAAATGGGTGCTACCCCTTTTGAGACCTTCAATGGACACCTTTTAGAGAAAAATCTGCCATCGAAGCGGGTCATTTGTTGCAGTAATTAATTGGTTTCGGTTTACGTATTTTTGTCGCGGCTGGTCGCGGCGCAGCGCCAAAAGGACGCTCTTTCACTCCCTTATCCATCAATAAATTACGTCCTTACATTAATGAATTACACCAATGAAATACACCCTTTTGCGCTTCGCCGCGACCAGCCGCGACAAAAATACGTAAACCGAAACCAATTAATTACTGCAACAAATGACCCGCTTCGGTGGCAGATTTTTCTCTAAAAGGTGTCAACTGAAGGTCCCAAAAGGGGTAGTACCCATTTTAATGCCGACAGCGCCCTGCTTTAGAAGATACGCTTTTTGACGAAACTCATTTGCATTTTTATTTTAATAATGAGCGCCTCCCACTCATTCACACGGTGTGCAGCTTGTAGGTGGTATCGGACAGATACTTGTAAAAAAGAAAGTTCGTGGATTGGTGCACCCGTTCGCGAATTATTTAGCCCGGGGATTTAACTGAAACACCCGGTATACTAAAATAAAAAGGGGGTACGACTCCTAGTCAACCATCATCCTGAATGACAACGTTCTCGCCCGATTTGTTGAACAGGGAAGGCGGAGCTTTTCTTTTTGTCCTTATGTACGGCATCATTGGTTCTAAAAAAGACAAAAAAAAAAAAGGCACACGCCTCCCATACTTATCAAATCCAAGGAGAGTGCGTTGTCATCCGGGATGATGGGTGGCCAGGATCGTGCTATATGTTGTGAAGTTCATTTGAAGAGTGTAGAGAAGGAGAGGGAACACCAAAGCGTCTCCTGCGGTCTTGCGGCTGTTCCTTATCTTCCGTCAACCCCGTGTGTCAACCAGGTGGGTGAACACGAAATTTACATCCGGATAGCTGATCCAAAGAGCGCATTGGTGCACTGCTCCGCGCAAGAAATGTAAACCGAAACCAATTAATTACTCGAACCAATCACTAAGTGTCGATGCGTTTTTTTTTTTTGCAATATTTTTCGCTGAAGGTCCCGATGCGTAAAACAGAGGTTCCGTAAGCGTGCGAAATATAAGTTAAAAGTTAAGATGTTTATCTAATTGTGAGCGTATGCAAATGAGCCGCTCACTACTCAATTCATGGTCGATGTCCCAAGGATCTTTACCAAACAGAAATTTCTTCGATAGCGCCACCTGTTCACGAATTATTCAGCCGGGGGATTTTCGTGAAACACCCTGTATATCAGACAGTGAAGCTTGTACCCCCCCCCCCATCCACAGGAACCAGTGGTCGGACAGCAAAAGTGCTTGAATAGCAGTTAATCGGAATGGCGACCTTTGTCTTCCACCCTGAAAGCATAGGTTGTAATGTTGAGGGCAGAACATCGAAAATGGTTAAAATTGGGCTGTTCGGTATTTCAGGGCTGGTTTAAGAGTGGTTCCAAGGTGTCTGCATGAGAGCGCCCATGAAAAGTGGAGTATAGGTGAATACTCAAATCATAACATCACATTGTCACACAGGTCTGTTCGTAGCAGCTAGACCGCAACTAACGTGTCAGCAATTTCTTCATGTACCAGATGCAAGCCAGACCCTGCTATTCATTTCCGCCTTCAGCGTGCACCTGTCGTAATTCACAAGTTAGATTATCAATACTCTTGTGTTGTTAATCGTGGCTATATCAGAGGAAGCGCAGTAGGACAGCTGCACAATCGATTCATGAAGCTTACTATTTTCATATCTGAACCTCGACTTACCTTTCGCTCTCATTTTTTGCCTTGATCCTCCGTGGCATGTTCAATATCTGTGTGTCGGGCCAAGGGAATGAAACTCACGAGTTCATTTGCGGACTAAAGTGAGGCGCTGCGAGCTTTTCGCGTCATCAAACGTCATGAAACGTCAGAATTTTTACGTCAGAGCGCGAGTTCTCAACTGTCACCAGCCCATTGGCTTCTGTGGCCGCTCCCCCAGTATGCGAGCGCTCATTGGTCGATTTGAAATTATGAATTCTCCGTTTAGCGCGCAAGCCGGTGGCGCCGTGTCGGCGGTGTCGGAGCAACTCGCCGTAAAGTTTCAAAATACGGTGGGTGCAGCAGGGACGCATGCCGGTACCGCTTTAGATGGTTTTTAGTGTCCTTCCCCTAGCATGTTGTCGATACCGACTCTGAAAAGCTCGGAGCTTCTTGGATACTTCTGCAAGTCAATTCAGTGATAGATAAGTGGAAGGCAGGACTGCTTCGCTTGCTTGGTGCAACAACGATTCAAGAAGGACCAATACTCCGTTTTCCCGCTACCCACTGGATGACAGGTAAGTCAGTTCCTATTCCATTCTGCCGCTTAGCATAGCATAGCACCACACCTGTGGCATATACGCAGCATTTCGGCCGGTAGAATTTTTGGTTTTCACATTTCTGATCCCCATTCTGATCGTTCTTGCTCAGGTATCAACTAGGTATTGCACAACTCATATCTGCTTCAGAAAAGCATCTACATGGATACAGTAGAATCGATAAGCCACTCTGAGTGGTTGGAGCACCATCTTTCGCCATAGCATCTGCACAAGTTCCTTTGTGACGGGTTAACCAGACGCCTATAGGGAGTGTGCGACAAACTGGTGGCGCCGCGATGCGGCCTCCGGAGAAAGAACCTTGCGTGATAGCCGCCGGGTAGCCAGCTTTGTGTGAACTGTGGGTGTCTTTTTTTTTGCCACACTGGAACTGTTGCATCGCTAACTGTGCCATCACCTAAAAGAACTCTTCATATTAGGGACCCGATGTTTCATTTCTCGTGATTTCTATGCTTCCAATACCACCGAGGGCACTAGACTGGCAGCGAATAGAGTTTGTGACGCGCGTTCGGCCATTGCATGAGGTGTGCACAACATATTCTATTTCTTTTGTTCTAGTTTCAATGAAACTGAATGAGGACCTGCGAAATGATCAATGATTTACAGTTGCCACTTTCGTGACGGTGAAACGCCGCTGGATCGTGATACTGATTGAGGTGTTTCATCGCCAGTGCCCAGAGCCGATATTTCTCCCGGTAATCTGGTTGACGAGTCTCACAGTGACAATGGAAGTTCTACGTTGTCCAAAAGGTTTAGTTTTAGTATTTACGCATCAACCATTTCACAGCTGTCGTGCCGCAAGCCTACGGCGGTAGCCGAGGTAAAAACTCATATAATTTCTTCTTTGATGATCTCTTTGGCGTTATTGCATCTGAAGATACTTGAAAAACTGCAGTACAAGTTTAGACAATAAGTTGTGACCTCACGTGTCTATTTGTATGGATAAAGCGGACCACGATGTAGATTTCAATGACGAAGCTATGTGTGTGCAAAGAGGACGAAAGGAATACAAGACTCAGTCAAAATCATATTACAAGTGGCTGGAATCAGAGAAATACACGTATATAGCCTTAGCTAGCAAGCCACGATTTTGTGAGTCGACAAATAACCATCCTCTCCAGGTATCACTTACAGGTGCTTTGACCAGACAGACGCGAGTGGCTGTTCTCCTTCCGCACTGTTAGATACATTATGAATACGGTGGTTGATTTCTGTGCAGTTTGTCTCCATTCTCTTCGTTCGCGCCCCAGAGAGGTTCCACATTATTTGCACTTCGAAAATTAGCCCTTCTAATTACGGCGGACGCCACGCACGCTACGGTTCCACTTGAGAATGCATAGAACGGGCGGCGTGGTATCACGTCGGATACTTGCAAGACCGCCACTTGCTGCGCTGTCGCGACGGAGCAGCGCGCCCCCTTTAGGTGTCGCACGGTCCCTATACTCAAGCAGCAAAGGGATATGGACATATTCTCTGTCATGCTGGATCAGTGAATGTGTGTGCCTGTGCAGCCAATATACTGTTGTTCTACTGTGAAATCTTCTACGTGAGACATCACCTATCAGTGAACGCAAAAGTTGCTTCGGAATATCACTCGAACTTCAGAAACAATGTTCATGTCATGTTCGTGTTTGGCGCAGCTACAGCAGACTGCATATTTCTGATTTCGAAATACTTATCCCGAAGAATAAAGCACTTTGTGTAACAGAAACAGCCAAAGCTTCCGCGTTTTGTTACTTATTTCACTCGACGCGAACGAAGATCCACAACCACCCAGAACCGCCAAAGCCGGGGAGAGAGAAACAGATGGGAAAGGGAAAACCTCGCCAGCGTAGCAGGTCACCCAGAGGGAAAAAAAAAAAGCAAAGCAAAAAGCTACTCAACTGTTGTCCAGCGATTGGCCCAGCGCTTGAGGTCACGTGAGTTTTTCCCAGCAATAGAATTATACTACACGTTCATCCCCCTGGTCGGGCATCTCACTTCAGACGATTTCGTGCCAGATTCCAAATTGCCCTCTGGAGTCGCGCGTAACCTATGATAACATTCGTGGACGAAATCCTTCGAGTGGAACTCAGACATTCGCTGTCAGATAAGAGCTTCAAGATCTTCGACCTTCGCTTGCTCTTTTGGCAGATTATTGTAGGTAACACTTGAATGCTCCGATGAATTGTTCTAACAGCGTAGCACAGTCGCATTCTCGACAACTTCGCCGTGGCATATCGCGTATATCGCTTTAGCTCATAAAAGGCAAGGCCAGCACAAGGAAGTGCGCTTTCCAAACGACGCCGTACCAAAGATTTGTTCACATGCTTTGTTTCCGGCTCAGCAATAACATAACAGCTGTTTGCTAATCTACAATGCACAGAGAACGGAATCAAAGAAGCCAAGCGGCCAAGCCAAGAGCCCATGCCAAGCCAAAGACAGATAAACCTAGAGCAGTGACGTCGGTGCACCCGTGCGCAGGGTTTGCCGACGGTCTGACGGGCGGGCTGGGAAACTAGAAAAAGAAAATGTTTTCTAAAAATCTACGAACAGTTGGACCAAGATATTTCGCACACATATTCAGTGTTCGCTAATAAACACACAGCGCGAGTGTCGCTCAGTTCTGCGGCACTTCAAAATTGGCATATCTGACCTTTTAGCATCGCTGCAGGTTGGGGGTAACAACAGCAGCACCTATCCGTTCTTATCTTCGCCTTTTTTAGTTTAACTGTTGATTTCACAGTGCGTTGAAAGTAACTTACACTGGTATACTTTTCAGAGTTGAGTATTTAGTACTTTGTGGTGTTTTTCCTGGTACTCCACAGCATAACTTCAATTACATTTTTGGGGGTATCTTGTACAACCGTATCCGTTTTAACGGGTTGTGTGGCTCACTAAAAGAAGGACTATAACGCTGCTCTTAGGAAAAAAAATTAATAGTTGAAAATAGAACATGTATGAAAACGACGACAATATCATACGCAAGCGAGCGAAGCTTCATACACAGGCTCGCCTTCAGATTCCACAAGAAGCGCGATGGACCTACATCAACCACTTCCCACTGTTCAAAAGACGCTGATCAATGCAGTTCACCATGTCTTCACTTGTTTTGTGGCACTTCAGTTGTCTGCTTCCCGACGGTAGTGAACAGTTCCAGAAGGCGAGGCTCCTCTTCAACCATCACTTTCCAAGCATCAGTTTTTCCCACTGCGACGGCGTGCGCTTTAATGTAGCAGACGGCAAAATCTCTCAGTCGGTCGGCGTTCAACTTTATGGCTAGGCGAAGCATTTCCACGACAGTATCCACACTGAGACTGCACGCGAGACTGTACTCGCACATTGACTTCAGACGCTTCAGGTCGTACTTTTCTGCAGCACGTAGAAGATCGACTGCCAAGGAGGCCATATTGGGCGCAGTATCCGTGTAGATGAAAGTTATCATTCCTTGCAACGCTTCAGCAGAGATATCGTCCAGATGTACTCGGTTCTCTTGCTTCTCCTTCATGTTGTTTCTGAACATGGCGGCAAAAACCGGGGATCGCATGGCCAGGATGATCTTGTGCACTCGAAAATCCTTCCCTTCTGCAATTAAGGTCACGTCGGCGTAGTCGTCATCTTCGAAGAGTCGACCGAAGTCATCCATAAAACTTGGTCCTTCAGGCGGGTTTTCGAGGGTGCAGACCGCAGACGATTTACGCAGGTCTAATATCGTTAACTCACAGCACAGCGTAAGAACGCCATCTGACAACAAACAGCTAGTATCGTCAAGGAACTCGCTTCTGTTCCCGAGAACGGCGGTCCAAGTACCGTACTGCGAAAAAATTCGAGCTGCAGTCGCTTGTTTCCTTACTTGCAAGCAGTCTTTGTTCACTACCCATACGCAGCATGCTGCTTTGACTGCATCACTTCCGTAATACATCACTTCTATTTTCAAGCATCTACTCTGCGTCGTCTGCGTGTAAGCCGGATACAATGACATGCTCCACAGACGCGAACTGATATCGCCTTTGAAGAACCTTCCGCTGTTAATGTAGTGGTCTGCGGCGTCAGAAATTAAACTAAAGTCTTTGATCACCCAAGTATGCAAACACTTTACCTTCGTGTATTCCTGGTAGCTATAGCTGGTCGAAACTACGTCAACGTCTCCTGCGACAGCTGCCATGACTGTATTCTGATCCACAGTGGGCGCCTCAGAAAAACACGGGCATACACTTTCGCGATGACGACTCTTGAAATAGGAGCGATGCGTTCGTTGTATGTCGAATTCGTTGAGTGCTGAGCCACTGGTGTATTCTTTCACACACAACGTCTGGGAGAGACGAGACCGGATGACGCGTACGGATGTCGCGCTAGCGTCACCTCGTGGACGCAGAGGGAAGCTTCGAAGAGACGCTTCGGAGAGAGGCAGCTAGTAAGAAATATGTATGTAAGAAATATGTAAGAAATATG
The DNA here is from genome assembly GCF_037126465.1 of Ornithodoros turicata. Lineage (NCBI taxonomy): Eukaryota > Metazoa > Arthropoda > Arachnida > Ixodida > Argasidae > Ornithodoros > Ornithodoros turicata. The sequence continues at coordinate 11,336 of NW_026999441.1, forward strand.
TATGTATGTATGTATGTATGTATGTAAGAAATATATAAATATATATTATTCAGGAAGTAAGAATCGCTGCCATTGAAATCAAGCTGAACCATTGTGCGCCGAAAAGGAGTAAGATGCAAAGCGTTCGAATAGACTTCTACCAGAGAAACGTCATCATGACATTGGGAGACAGACTGAAACCGAAACAAATCGGAAGGAGAGGGCTGGGTTCCACGAATGGGCACTTGCTCGCTGCCTCCCCCTGAAAGAAAAGCAGGACCGAGGGTCGCGTCCCTTTAAGGACGATATCGTAATCCCCTCAAGACCGTGGCTTTCAGGCATGACTTTGTTCACCTCCAGCTTCGAGTGTAGTTCAGTTCTACCAAGTCTGTGGCGCTGTCGAACACTATGACGTCATTTGTTTACAAACAGGGAGAGGTCTATTGTTGGACACAAACGAAAACGATCTAAGCGTGTTGCACTCATCCGCAGGCAACTCAAGGTCTAACTCAACTGCTCACGCGCGCTGCACCTGCGTAATGCCATTTTGTATCCCAAGTAACTTGGAAGTAACTCGTTCTTTTTTTAAGTAACTCAGCAACGGCGAGTTACATTTCAGGCTGAAGAACTTCGTTATCAACTTAGTTACATTTTGCACACGGTAGCTTAACTTGTAACCAGTTCTTTATGACGAGTAACTTCTCAATCTATGATTGTATGTAGGGCGACACTGTCCTCCTAAGTCTTTTCTGAAATTCTGAGCGGTCAATGCCATTGTCAACATGCGCTCTTGAAACTCAACGAAGGCGTCGTTCGGAAGCGAATTTGTTAAATCTGTTTGCCGCACGTCTGACATAAATCGTAAATAGAGCCCTGCATAAAGTGTACGTCTATTTGGAGTGACCTTGCACGTCTACCAGTACTCTCCATGTTTGGCATCACTGCGACACCTGCGTTTAGGTACAGTAATCATAATCAAAGCAATCCAAAGTAACCCACAAACTAACGGGTTACTTTTATGCGCGTTAGTTAATTACATTTTTATTCGAGTAATTTGTAACGGTAAAAAATTACTTTTGCCGTGACAGTAATTGTAACGGTAATCAATTACTTTTTTTCAAGTAACTTGTACAACTCTGTTGAAAACGTCACTTGAGGATTTCATAGTGGCTGGAATTCGGGGAGAAATCGGGTTTAACCCGAATTGGTCGGAGGTCAGCTTACGCTTGTTCCATCCTACAGTTGGCAATACAAGGTTAGTTTGGGGGGGGGGGGGAATAACCGGGCGGAATCGGGTTTAACCCAAAAAAGTCACTCCCTACTTATATACGTGCTTTCAAAGCGCATACAGTGCAGCTTTGGTGATGTTTTGTGACACGCTGACGCCGTGGTTGCATGCATTTGGTGATCTTTGGTTATTCGCGTCCTCCGATGGTAGTCCCTGTCGACCCCATTTCCCGGAAACGAGCACTCCGCAAAATAGACCTCTATACCAGAGAGATGTCATCATGACGTTGGTAGACAGACCGAAACCGAAACAAATCGGAGGAGGAGGGCCGGGTTCCACGAAAAGGCACTCGTTCGCTGCTTCCTATATTGAAGGACAGGTAGAATCGAAGGTCGCGTCCCTTTCACACTCTAAAAACTGAACTTCACCGCATAGCACGCTGTGCGTCAAACATTGCCACGAATCATAGGGTTATCGCTCGAGGAGAGAGGGAGGCGTACGCCTTTTTGTGTCAATTTGAATAAATGATAATTGACACAAAAAGGCGTACGCCTCCCTCTCTCCTTGAATCAGCAGCGATGACCCTATCATTCGTGGCAATGGTTGGCGCACAGCTTGCTATGCAGTGAAGTTCAGTTTTTAGAGTGCAGGGGTCATCGTAATCTCCTCAAGACCGTGGTTTCCGGGAACGACCTTGTTCGCCCCATAGCTTCGAGCATAGTTCAACTCTCCCAAAGCCAGCTGCTCTGTCGAACAGTATGACGTCGTTTGTTTACAAACACGGAGAGGTGTATTATGCACCAACCGTCGCTTGTTTCGATTTCAGACTGTTAATAAAAATAATTCGATGCTTTACGTCACGATACTTCCAACCATTCCGTCTAGCTACTACGAAAGAGAAGAAAGAAAGAAAGAAAGAAAGAACACTGCCAGCATAACTCTCGTGGTTCGGACTTTAAACGGCTGTTTTTCCTCGTGGTCTCTTCTCTCAGGTGTCAAATAGACAGAGCTGCTTTGCGGCAAGATTTTGCTCCGTGTCCTGCGTGATGTTCGTTGCAGTATTCCCTATTTTTCTGATGACGTAAGAGCTTGTTGTGCCGGTTGCGCCTTATGGCGAGAACGATGCGTACTCCGACAATGTGCCCTCGATGATGTACTGGTGCTCAGAAGACGAGAAAAGAACAACAATGAAGAGTACTGTGACGCGTATACACTGGACCTCGCCGGTACGTATTATTTATTTGTTTCGTCATACTGATGCGCGTTGAAACGACACCAGTACGCAGTATATGTCGTGTTTCTGGGGTGTGTACCGTCCCTTGGTGCTTATACGGTGGCGCGCAGACTTGCCTCGAACAGCGGAGCGCGCGTCATCAGGCGCTGATAGACAGCTGGAAACGAGATTGGGATGACCCACTATCCGGTTAAAGGGAGGGTTGATACGCACAACGGGTGTGTCTGATGAACGGTGCGGTAAGGCGAACGCGTATCCCCGTTGTGCGTGCCGACCCTCCCCCCACCAGCTCCGGTGGCGCAGCGGTAACGCGTGCGCTTGGAGACTGGGAGGTCCGCGGTTCGAATCCGCGGGCCGGCTGTGCCGTCTGGGGTTTTTCCTGGGTTTCCCTCAGATGTGTAATAGGCGTATGCCGGCACAGTTCCCCTGAAATCGGCCCATGGACGCAGCTATCCTCCCCCCGAGCGGATTCCGCTCGGTCTTCCACTTCACCCTTTCCTCTCCTCCTCTCCACCACCTTTCCCTTCCCGAGAAACATGCCGCCTAATCAGGCAGGCAGACCTCTCGGGTTCCTCCCAACGACACTCCTCCTCCCCCCCTCCTTCCAACGGGATACTGGATTACCCAAATCTCGTTTCCAGCCGTCTATCAGCCCCCGATGACACGCGCTCCGCTGTTCGAGGCAAGTTTGCGCGCCACTGTATGTCTAGTATTTATGCATTTTTATTCGTGGATTGCTTTGTTTTTTCCCTGCAACCACTGAGAAAGAGCGTATGAAATTGAAAAGCAAAAAGCTGGCGATACCACATATCTTCCAACGTAATGAAGAGTACCGGCAAGATTTTTTTCGTTGTACGCGCGTGCGGGGTTCATTTCGTTGTGTCCATTTTTTTGTCAATTTAGTCCAGTACCCTTGTCAGCTCCAAGGGGGTTTCACGGGCCTCCATTGAGTCGATGACGATCGGGGTCGATAGTCATTCAATACCCCTGTGACATCTTCGCGGAACATTTTGGCGTAACGGGTGTAGGATCAAATTAAAGAATTGTAAAGCGAAATTAATTGAATCAGTCTTTCGTTCACCGATATATTCCAAACTCTGATGTTCTTGTACCTTTATTGGTGTCGTACTTCTCGACACAAGCTGTAACCATATTCAGCATAGCAGCCCTTACGTATAGGCAGTTAAAAATGTACGTCACACATTTGGGACATTATTCGCCATTTACAATTACAGTGACAAATAATACAGGACGTCCACAGTATTTCGACCAAGCACTTGTATAGTGAACGATCTATCTGTCCTAACTATTTACATGTGAGAACTATTTACTTCTGGTGAGAAACACAGATGTCACTTCTGAAATTCTCTCTCTCAGTGCAACCGAAGGCAGCGGCGAAATCCGGGATACTAAGAAGTGGGACGAGGCAGCGCTCTTTGAATACCTCAGGAATCTCCTTGGAGTCTTCTTCCCGTGGCGTACACGATAGCATACAGAAGCGGATGAAAAGATAATGCTGCGTTTCCTTCCAGATGTCGCCACTTGTAGACTCTCCCACGTTGATGACCAAATCCTGGAGGCCTTCGTACACGCTGTGAAGAGCATAGTACCACAGAACTGCGTCTGCCTCCCACAGGTCGGCTCCGGTGATCCTCGTCAAATTTATACCATGTGCTGCACCGACTTTCTTCAGGCATGTAAGAGACCCATGAAGGGTGTTAATTGACGTGCTCGAACTTCTGAACGGCACAGTCAAAGCACGTACCATTTCCTTGGCGATCTTGACTCCGAGTGTCGCCACGTTGATGTAAAGCGGAATTTCGTCTGACTGCTCGAAAAGAACGGGAGGGTTTTGATACGCCGTGGGGATTGTAAGGAGTCTCTCCGCTTCGTGGAACCTTAGATCATGTTTTAACTGGCTCTCGCTAGCCTTAATGATACTCGTCAAAGAAAACGACTGGCGGAGCATCACCGTTTCCTTTTGTCCCGCTTCTACATAAACCGAGAACAGATCTTTTCCTTCGAGCTTCCACGAAGTATAATCGGTATGTTCATCTAGCATTTCCACTACTGAACCGTCGTAGGTGATCGCTGTTGTACTCTGCAAGATTTCTTGACCACCTTGTCGTTCGTCTTCGTTAAACACTGCGAACGTACTGCCAGCCGTAACCATGTCCCTGACACGTGCGACCAGTTCCTTGGCGACTGTTCCGCTACTTAGATGGTCTGTGGATCGGGCAACCACAAATTGCCAGGTGTTGGTGAGGGCAATCCTCGTGGCACGAAGGCAGACAAACGGAATCCTGGCAAGGTTTCTGTGCGCCGTGAATCGGAGGAGATCGGCTGCGATGTTCACCAAGTGGTACATGTCCCGCAGACCCTCAGATCCATTTGAGAGGATCCTGCGAATATCCAGCAGAGACCGAAGTCCAGCGATTTCAATCTGGCTTCCAAAGTCGACTCTGAAACCGGGTGGTGCATTCTTGTTAACGACCTCTATGATCTGCTCTATGGTCTTGCGTGACGTCAAGCGCGCAACCGAGTTGAACGTCAGCTGCGTCACCCAGGCCTTCGCACTGAGCAACTGATGAATCTTGGCATCCAGGCTTAATATAGTGGCTGCATCGATGTCAGAGCTGATACGAGAATCATTCAGAAATTGCGTTGTCATAAATGTCATCGATTTCTCAGTTTCCGAAGCTCTACTGGTGTCCGCATCCACGACTCCATACATCTTGGAACGAATGGAGTATCCGAGGTCGAACCGCAAGTATTGCGATTTCTCACTGCGATGAAATCGAACCGTGAATGTTGAGTGTATATTCTTGGTTAATGACGTTTCGAGCAGAAATACGAAAATGTGTTGTTGCCGTTTCAGAATGGGCCTAAAATTCAGCAGATCGATGACTTGTCCTACTGCGTCTTTGAAAGTTCCTTTGCTGCTAATCGCGTAATCGCGGCAGGCTTGATACAGTTTGGCCATTACGTGTAAGCCGAATCTGTCAGGATGGCTTGACTCCGGAGACGTGAGAGCCTTTATCAGGGAATGAGTGTAAGTATCGATGACATCGTGTAAAAATCCCCCTGATTCTCGTTTGATCCACTTGCTGCACACGTAGCTATAAAAATCATCACAAGGGTGAATTTTCTTGTCCAATTCGTTGTTAAGTTGGCGCTGGATTAATTTACATTCCGTTGTTGTGCATTCTATCACCTTGCGTTGTCTCAGCTTGTCCTTGTAATGCTTGTAAATCCAGAAGGCTCCTGCGGCGGTGACAACCAGAATTAAGACGACGGATACGACGGTTATTACCAGCGTATTGGTGGACTTCGGACTCTCTCTCTCTGAATCTGAAAAGATATGGGCGTGAAGTTATTGTTTCTGCATTTAACTTAAGTAACGTTGAGGGCGCTACTTTAGCGGCAGCAGGGCCACCCTGTCGCCCACAGCCTCCCACTATCCTCTCTCCGTCTGTCTGTACGTTGCTCCTCATAGTCTCAGGTGCTTCGCGGCGCTAATAGTCACACACACACACAAAAAAAAGAAAGGAAGTAGGGACCATGAAGCGATGGTGATGGAGACTTCAGAATATTTCGGCTCCTCTGCGAAGAATGATTCTCAAGAATGACTCTCCACATGTATTTTACCATATTGCAGTCCACGCAGACGCAGCTAACGCGCAACCAATGCGGCGAGCGGTCGCCCAACACCCGCGGGGCCGACAGAGTTTGCATTATGTATATCGCAATGAGTGTCATTGAACTTCGCTCGAACAAAAAGAAGAGACAACAAAGATACACGCATCAATCGCTCGGCAAGAGAAGAACCTTACCATGATATACGCACGATTTTTCAGAAAGCGTTTGCATGGACACCGTGTACTTCCACGATAGGAACTTCCTAGAGGTTCTCGTCGCGTCTATGGAACTCCCAAGATAGGATTTCTCGTCGTCAGATTTCTTCGTGATTTCTTTCTTGGGTTGTTGTGGCTGACATGAGATGGAAGCTCTCTTCCTGGATACCATTGACGGCTTCGTGGATGGCTCTTCAACGCTGGTCTTCGAAATCGTACTTGGTTTCGAGCGTTTCTGCGATAAATCGCGACTCTTCTTTCGTCGGGGGTTCCGTTTCTCCTCCATATCAGTGGCTTCCATCATGCCCATCGTACTGAATACTATGCGATGCACCTTGCGTCACAACTGGCGAAATTCTACCTCTTCGAAAAAGAATATCACTCGCTCGTGCTGCTACGAGAGTGTGACTTCTTCTTCTTGTTCATCCTCCACCACAACATGTCACAACTTCTTCTTTTCCGCATAATTTCACATTTCGAAGTTAAATCAGGCCTGTGGTTGGCTGGAAGAGGGCTTTACAAAAATTAGGGTCACTAAGTCCCCTTAGAAGTCGGCCCATGACGCACATTGCCCCCGGGCGTCAGTCGTGACGTTGCCCACCTCTGTGCGGCCGACAACGGCGAGCTCTTTCATCACCACCACCACCACCACCACCACCACCACCACCACCAGAGTCACTAGATAAGCTACGGAGCTTATTTAGTGACAAAAATATTGTAGGGCCCTGAACCGGATTCAATAATCGGAACTCCATCTTGAACTGAACGTACAGATCGTTATAGCTATTTATTAGGGAGGTTTCGGGAACCGGCGCGGTACAAAGAATCGATCGGACGGTCGATGCGTGATCAGTGGCGAGGAAGCAACCGGAGACTCACCAAAAGAGTTTTAGGGAACCGAAGGGTCTCGAAAAGCCACTGTACCGAAGGGCTGTACCATCTGTACCGCTGTACCGAAGAGAATAACCGCTTCGCTATGGCTCTGCCACTGCGATACGTGTAGCGCCATCTCTCGTTAAGAACAGAAGGAAAACATTTTTCGGATGCACTGAAAATAGTCTTGTGCTGAACAACAATAGGCGTACTCCCACACATATATTCGATCGATAAGTTACTGTACAAATCTACGAAGTGTAACGTTTAAAGACTTCTAAGTCAGTCACCACAGTGTGACGCTTCCCGGCTTCGGAGAAGACGGAGCACAAAGGGGTTGGGAAACGCTAACGTGCATGGGCACCCGCAAAGGCAGAGTGACTCAGCGCAAAAGAAACAACAAACCTTTAACGTGGAAAATACGATGCACGATATAAACGATAGAAATTGCTCAGACAGATCTAGACACTATCGCGTTCCCTAACCTAATGAGGAGCCCGACACGGTGACAAAGTCAGTGCCCTCACCGAGTGTGCCGTCTCTTGTCACAAAACGATGATTCCTTGATTCGGGGCGAGCTTCCAGGCTGTATAGCGACGGCCGTTGAGGATCGCAACGTCACCAAAAGATGGGATGCTCCTCGGAGAATTCTCCGTCCTGGGTTATGTATGACGTCTTTCGGACTATAGGACGGTGGCCGATATAGGAGAAAACTACCGCAACTTACTGGCCACTGAACCTCGGTTCCGGCGACCAGTCGCAGCATTTTCTATGCTTCCTTCCAACCGCCCACTGCCGTTTCGCTTCGTTTTCGCGGGCTTTCCCCCCCCCCCCTTTTTGCTCTTTATTTTTAGACACTCTTCGTGGATGCTGTGTTGTAATCAGACACCGGAAACACCCGGAAACATATAGCCGAACGTTTGCCGGACGAGTCCTCATGGCCCCCTTGGCATTGCAACTTCGCGCAAGGCGGGTCGTATCAAGTTACAGTTGCCTCCCTCGGGAAAGCCATCTCACTTCTCACAGAAGCAAATCCTCAAAGCGTCACAACAGCGTGCCCACATAGAACGGCGTCCCGACAGAGGTCTTTTCCGATACTTTCTACGGCGAGTTTCTGAGCTTTAGTCTGATTTACGGTGAACCAGAAATACAGTATAAATACACCGCGAGGCTTCCATGGCACGAAACTTTGTGAGGAACCAGTATACTCTTCAAGGAATACTTGGCTATTGCCAGGTAAATGGAATTCATCGGGGCAGCGGCGGCCATGTTTCAGCAATGTAGAGGAGTTCCCGGAACAGAACGATCGGAGGCAATCAATCGTGACCTCGAAGCGGCCAGGAACATCGCCGTCCGGGATGGATAATCCCCATGCGCGTCGCTCCCGTCTCTCCCAACTGATCGTACCGGATGTGCTCAACCGGTTCGAAGGCTCTGTATTTAAAGCCCCTACACTCTAAATCGTTTTACACCTTAAAGGGTGTAAATCAAAATGTTCATGGCGCACACCTTTTAAGGTGTATTTTAACACCCTCATGGCAATTGGGGTGTAAAGGGTGTAACGCCGAATAAAACTGCTGGGTTTGTGGCAACATGCTGGTAACTGTGTATTCACAATTACCAGCATATTGCGTATAATACACATTGAGGTACACATATGTATGCACATCAAGCTAATTAAATATGTGTGTAAACATGCACAGCCGACACACAGACAATCATGTATGCCATGGCAGCTGTGCATGGCAATGAAGCATGGCAGCTGTATATAGCTTTTCGTGAAATTGTAGACCTTCTCATGAGCAGGCACCTCCCCCATATGCATGTTCATTACTTAGAACGTTGCATTTATTCGTTTCTTCAAGGCTTTGCAGTGTTGTACCCACAAATATCTAACTCCTGTAAAATGCATTACGTTGTTCATTATCCACGACTCATCAGGATGTTTGGCCCTCTCCTATCTGTATGTTTGTACGCGTTTCGAAGGCAAACACTAGCATTTTAAAGATGTTGCTAGAAAAACTCGACATTTTAAGAACATAACCCTTTCATTAGCAAGAAGACATCAATTTTATCAAATGTATGTGTGGTCGCAGCCCTTCATCAGAAATGCCACACCTACTGATGGTTCCAAGGAGATTATACTTCAACATGCCCCAGAAGCGATTCAGTTACATTCATGACCGTGATATTCACGCAGAATCTATAGTCTATGTGAAAAGTGCAGTTGATAATGATAACACATTTGCTGTTGGCTCTGTTGTTGCCAAAGAATCGTCCGGGGAGGACTTACCCGTGTTCGTTGAGATTGCAGGTATACATGTTATTAACTCTGATACAATTTTTCTTGTACAAACATTAACTGCAGTTGAGTATGATGAGCACTATCGTGTATTTCTTCTGTCTTGCAATGAGGAGCAACATGTTTTAGAAATTTAAGCACTATCTCAACAGATCTTCTAAATCTGCATGCATTACCAGATGGTAGACGTGTTGTAAATCCAGGCCATGCACTTTTGTAATGTAACTTCCTGTTCGCTGTTGTTGTATATATTTACTTTTGTTCATGTGAATGAAAATAAACGTACTCCCTTTCTACACCCAGGCGACACGCTATCACCATATTTCACCTGAGGGTGTTGTACACCATTGTCACACCCTCAGGAACTTCCAAAAAAAAGTAGCAGGGTGTGAAAGGGGTGTGATCTTTGTTAATACACCTATTTTACACCTTTAAAGGTGTGAAACGATTTAGAGTGTATACTTCTTAGTATTCAGGGACTTTATCTGTATTGAAATTACAGCGCCACCACCGTGGAGGAAGGAAACATGGGATCGGCCCTTCCAAGTTTTTGGAAGGCCGTAGACAGCCCATAGGAATGCATGTAAGCTGTGACATGGTTTGCTGTTTGTGAGCGCTTCCCTTACTGCTTCGCTAAAATTTTGCCACGGATCGCTGCAGAAATTCCTCGTGATTAGGTTCCTTACATTTTTTGTGTGAAATCCTGTCACGTACACGTTATTTCCTGTCTATTTTGTGCTCGTGTGACGCTCGTGTCGTTCCAATTTTGTACTTTGAACTTCTAGTATGTGATTTGCTGGTTTTGTGTGGTGTTGCATTTATTGTGTTACGTTTCCCTTGTGGTCTGTCATCGTGTGCGCGTGTTACTTCTCGTGTTTCTCCCATTTCCTTTCTGCTTGAGGGTCTGGAATGCTAGGGAGCAGTATTCTCAGAACTGAGTCGTGGCATTCAGCAAGGTGTACCTTAATATGCCTATGAATACTTGGGCATAAACATTATGCTTTGCACAGGAAGTTTAGATATGACTTGGCGTGACAGGAAGGGCCGAACGGCAGTAAAGCACTTCCAAAGGACTAGGATGAGATTAACTATGTGATATAAGTATGTGATATATCACGGTAAAACATATCGACTAGAAAAATGTGCACTAGGAAGGTAAGTGACGGCAAAGACAATTCAAAATGACCAGGGGTAGAGTGAATATGTAAAAAAAAGACGAGCTACTGATGTTGACATAGCGCTAAGATCAAGACATGAGGAGAGGTACGTGGTTTGAAGAAAGGTAGGGAAACCGTCGCTCAATATACTTAGAGCTCTGTCGGCGAAGAGGTCCGCAATGCGCTGTCCTCTTGCGTCGGCGCGTGTGCCACCCCAGACGGCATTATGCACGTTGAAGTCACCACAAAGCACAAGCGGCGACGGGAGGCTGGCAATAAGCGTGTCCAATTCAGCAATGTAGTAGGGAACACCACGAGGCAAATAAAGGGAGACAACCGTGAGATCAAGGGAGTCCAGACGAACGGAACAGGCCACATAGTCACCAATCCCCTGCCTGCGCACTGTCCGGCGGAGTACGAGAATGTCAGACCGGACAAAAAGCGTGACACGACTTGTTCGTCCTCGGGGTTCAGAAAGGAAGGTAAGGTAGTTCGAGAGCCGAAAATCTTCTGTGATACCACATTCGGAGACGCAGAGCAACGGGGATTTGTGCCGCCAGAAGAAATGGCGACAATCAGGCGTCTTCGACTGGAGACTTCGGGCATTCCATTGAGAGAATTCCATTGAAAGCTGGTTATCTAATTGTTCCAATGACTATAGTAAAGCGAATGAAGTACAATACACACAAACACTGCATACATTAAAGTAAATGCAAGCATGGACATGTCAATAGCCGCGGGGCTGCCAGCAGACGACTAGCCTGCACCTGCACTCGCTTGTTCGTTTGAGGAGTTCGACGGAGGAACTCACCTGTAGTATGTGAATGCGCGCGAATCGGCGTGAGTTAGCGTCGCAACATCCCAGTCAACATGTATGTATGTGCCTAGCCACAAGACATCACTACTGTTATCGAAAACCACTTCACTGGCGACGAGGATGTCTACCTACTAGGGCTAACATTGTTCTCCTGCCGGAATGACATCGGCCTTGGGTGGAGGAAAAGGACGTAACCCGCAAAGGCGAACACAGTCAAGATGGCGATCTACGGAACAGTAACCAAATTTGATGAACACGTCGAAACTCTGAACCAATACGCAGAACGCTTAGAAGCATCCTTTGTCGCCAACGGCATAACGGAAGACCCACAGAAACGTTCACTTGTCATGAACCATAGTTGAGTGTTTATCACCTCCACACAATGGAGCGCACACTTATGCACGCTTACGTAGCCCCCCTGTGCTCCACAAACCGAACAGGTGACATTCACGTATATTTGGACTCCTCTCAGTGCATTACAGCCGCGAACTTTCCGATTTGTTTTTTTTTATTCCGATTTGATTTTTTTTTGCTCCCCCCGTGTTAGCGCCTCGAAGCAACTGCGGCTATAAGCTGCGTACAGACGTGGAGAGATGGACAGAGGACAGCAGGAAAGAGTGGGGGACAGGGGGTTAGTGCGCGTCCTGGGTCAAATTCAAGTGCAACAACAACAACAACACCTTTATTTATTTCAAGAGTAACTGTTCCGGCATTCGTCTGGAAAGTCTGTCGCAAAACCCAGCGTGCCAAAAAGTGTAAAAAGGTAGGGCACATTGTCCAGGCATGCCGTACCAAGAAACCGAGAGCAATTCTTCGACAAATTCCCTCGGAGCTCCATGGAATCACATCAGGGTTACCACCTGGATAATATACGGTCAGAGGCGTCGTCGAAGCCTTCCAACCTGGACCTTCGGTGGGAAGGAAAACGGCTCACTATGCAAATAGACACGGGTCACCTGACTTCCAGGAGAGGTATCGCTGCAGCATTGTGAAGCTTGGCCACCACTGCAGTCGGCCAGTGTCACACTCATCTGCTTCCTGGTGGAGCTACACGTAAAATGGTACGTCTGTGTTACTGTAACTTATCAGGATCATCATGCGGATGGCAAAGACTATCTACTGGATGCCTTGGACCATCCTTGTGTGGACGAGACGTGATCAGGGACCTACATCTACCGCATTGTATCAGCTGGGACGAATCGCATCACGAGATGGTCACCAGTACATTCATCAGAGACTATAATATCCTGTTTGAGGAAGGCATTGATCCCATGCCAGGAACTGAGGCTCATTTGCATCTCAAGCCGGATGCTCAGACCTTTCCTTTCTTTTTCTTATCCCCCCCCCCCCGGATGCTCAACCACGTTACTTGAAGGCACGTCCATCACAGTATCCCCTTAGAGACAACGTGGTGGCAGAGATTGACAGGCTGTGCAAGGAGCAGAAGTTACGGTAAATTCGTGTGTAGAGCTTAAAAAGTATTCGGCTCCCAAAGTGGAAGAAATGTTCCTCTCTTTAAAAGGAGGTTTCTGGTTCAGCAAGTTGAACCTGCAAGAAGGATACTCACACGTCGCGCTAGATGAAGCGTAAAGAAAGGCGATTGCATGGTTAGCACGCACAATAACTTTTAGCGTACCAGAGACTACCCTATGGGGTAGCTTCAGCATCCGCAATCTTCGAAACGAGAATGGAAGATATCCTCCAAGGAATTCCTGGAACTCTTACGTTTTTGGACAATGTTCTCGCCAGTTAAGCACAGGACAAGTATGGCGAGACCATTCGCGCAGTTGTTGAACGCTTGCATGAAGCTCTCGCGAGACTAGGATAATATAAGGGGAATATGTTTAAAGCAAAGAAAAAAAAGGGAGAAGAAAAAGGCTAGCCATGATGTAGGCTTGTTATTCCCAAGAGCTAACAAGCCAGCCAGCTCGGGCAAGCAGATATTGTTTACTTAGGACGTCGCTTGGACCGTGAATGTTTCCATTCAGCAGAAAAAAAAAAAGCTGCGTTCGTTCCTATGTCTTGCAAATACGCATCCCGGTGTAGCCGAGTGTGAGGAGGAGCCTCGCCGGCTGAGCGCGATATGTTTTGGAAATCCACTACCCGTACACGACTGTCGTACAACAGTTCTATCACGTGCTATGCTTCACACATATGCTGTTCAGCTATCTTATATACGTGATGAGACGAGGGTTTCAATATCGAATGCAAACCAGAGCTTCAAATGCCTGTATTCCCTATTGCACTGAAAACACTAAGGGCGATGATTTCGATTTTCGGCTACAGAATTACGTCAACCTAGTTCAACGGAGAAATTTATCCATCCATGGAGAAATTTATACAGTTTAGTAGAGCCCATTTGAGAACTAGTTAGTGCACTGTATACAGCAGATACATTAGGTACAAAATAAAAGCTTAGTACGATAGGAGTTGTTGCTATAAGACCCGCTGTGATACTTACCATTAGGCACTGGTATGAACTGGGATTAATCTCAGCTCAGTGAATCTGAGTTCTTACCACTTGAGCATTTCCCACATAACTGTCTGCCGGGCGATGCCACGCAGATGCGTGATCTCGAGAGTAGAAACGGAAATTTGTGAATGCTAGTTGGATGTAAAAACCGTAATAGCTGTTACACGGAAGGACCATGACTTTCTATATCACTGTTTGCAGGTTTATTGCGTACGTTTGTTTAGCGCATGCTTGTCCGCTAATCACGAGGCTGCTCCTTATACACGAAGCTGCGAAGCCGCCAGCGACAACTATCGAGGACCCTTGTCAGCTGCAAGGGCCTCCATCGAGTCGAGGACGATTCGGGTCAATGGTCATTAAAACAGACACTGTACATTGGTGTTCTCGCGAGCTTCTACACATTCGAGAGCCCTGTTCGCCTGTGAGTCGAAATGAAGGGTGAGCTGTCTAAGTTTAATTCGATTATTACGTGCACAAACAACGACGAAATGAGAAATTGTTTGGCGTATTAAGTCGACGTAGACGTAATGTCTGTGTTTCTTACTCATGTAGCTTGAGAAAGTGAGTTGGTTCATGCAAAGCCAAATTTCTGCAGTGCTACATGGTTCCGCGTTTCTCTCTCTCTTCAAATACATGATCCGTATAGCATCCCATCACGGAGCTGATTCGTACAAACCGTGAAACGGCCGCAACAGGACCTCCTGCGGATATACAGCTAAGGATATCCTTCCATAAATATTTGAGGAGAGTCCCACGGAGGTCAGTTTTCAGATATAGACATTGGGATCTATTTCGGACGCCCGTAGGAGATGATGTTCTGTCTGGGTAAGTAGCCGAAGCTCAACAAATTTAAGCGTGATCCGCATGAATTTTACCGAGCGCTTTCCTCCTTAACGTGGCTACGGCAAAAAATTCGCCCGACTACTCTGATTGTATTTAGCAACGACGACAATGGAAATCACTGGAAACTTAAAATAACTGAATCGTAATCATGATACTTAATCACGACTTTTGTCATCCATGTGAACGTTTCACAATTTTCCGGTATGTTTGCTTTCCTTTGCCTATTTTCCCGTCCAGTGTTACAAGTGCCAACGTTTTGGTCACCTGGCGCGCTCTTGTCGAGGGTCAAGACGGTGCATGATATGTGCTGGGCCTCATAAGTTTACAGAATGCACTGCTCGGAGGCAGCCTAAATGTGCCAACTGTGGCGGCCCTCATGCCGCTTCTCACTCCATGTGCCCAAAGAAGCGGGTGGCAACAGTGGCGCACCAGACGGAAGTCTTGAACCCAACAAGCTCATCGCCTCCGAACGGCAGTTCGCGACGTGGCCAGCAACGGCGTGTCGGCGCCTCACGTCCCAATCCATACCCGGAACCACCCAAGAACGCTCGCGTAAATGTCATGCTGGCTAAGAGGACCCCCAGACAACTTACAACAGTTCAAGCAGCTACCAGTGTACCTGACGAGCAAGTTCATGGCCCGCCAAACAATGGCGGTGTGAATTCTCGTCCTCAAGTTTGCCCTACATATGCAGGAGTAGCTGGGAGAACCTCGAGTGTGGGAAACAAGAGTCCACCCATGTATCAGCGGTCGGAGCCTGAGCGTCGCGTCGACACAAATGGCTTGGCCGATCTTCTGCTTCCCTTGATTTTCGCGGCACTCAAGGCCATCCTGCAAACTTTCCCGAGGTCTTCAGAGCTCTCAGCCGTTAAGCAGCTTCTTGCAACGGAGCGTTTCCTCGCATCTGTCCATGGACCGCTGCTATAAAAACGCAACTCTCCTCCAATGGAACGCACGTGGCTTGCGCAGTAAGCTCCCTGACTTGAAATTGTTTTTATTGAAGTACCAGACCCCCATATTGGCCATAAGCGAAGCCTATGTCAAAGATGACTTTCGACTTAGCGGATACCACATAGTGCGATCAGGAGGTGCGGCCTCGTCCAGAACAATATTGTGCGTACGAAGTGACCTGACTTTTGCTGTGCAGCCACGGACGCCGGGTGTTGCTGTGGACTGCGTCACGTGTGTAGTACGCTTCCGTGACGTTTTGCTCACTGTGGTTAGCCTCTACGTTCCACCCTCATCAGCCCTTACGAAACGTGAGGTGAAGCACCTTCTGGAAAACTTGCCTCCTCCATTCATTCTCGTAGGTGATATCAATGCACATCACCCATTGTGGGGAAGTCGGAAAACTGACGCCAAAGGGAGAATATGGAGCGACGTCATTGACGAACTCGATGTGTGCTTGCTGAACGATGGCTCCTCCACATTTATGCGTAGGGACTTCACCACGGATGTTCTCGATGTCTCTATCTGCTCGAAAGATGTCTTCAGAAAGGCGTCATGGTCTACGGATTGTGACGGGAGAGGAAGTGACCACCTTCCGATATACATAGCGATCCGTGGATGCACCATACAACGTGGCAATAGGTCCGTTCGTCTGGTGAACTGGAAGGTGTTCCGGGAGCGATGTGAGGTGTCATCACAGCGGGAGATGACCGCAGACCACTTCTCGGAGGTGTTGACAACTTCTCTTCGTGAGTCATCCAGACACGTGCCTGTTGCAGCAGGACATACGGGCTCTAGTCCCCAGGTGGAACAGCTACGTGCTTGCCGTAGAAGAGCTGAGCGAAGAGCTCGACGCACAGGTTTACTTTCCGATATTGTCGCAGCGCGTCATTCACTTAGAGCTGTGCAACACAGGTTGAGAGCCCTTGATCGACAGCGTTGGCGCCGGTTTTGTGAGACGCTGTCGCCCTTCAGCAGACCCGCCAGAATTTGGCAAGTTGCGCGTAGCCTGCGCGATGGCCTTCCACGCACCAATCCACTGGGGTCACTTGCTCTGATCCTCAACAAGTCTGAGGTCGACGTAGCTCTGGACTTCTGCGGAACTGTGGCGGCGGCTGCGGAAGCTGCGGGAACTGCAACGTTCCATACCTACATGGTTGAACTTCGCGAGGATCTTGATCGTATAACGCTCCCGTCGAACGCACAGCTGGATGCGGATTTTTCTCTGCCAGAGCTTAAAACTGCCCTTCGTTTGTCCCGACCCAAATCGTCTCCTGGTGTAGACGGGATCACCTATTCAGCTCTTCGAAATCTTGGCGCTGGGGGCCTTCGAGCTTTGCTGTTTATATGCAACAGCTCATGGAGATCTGGCCAGGTACCCGCAAGCTGGAAGGAAGCCATGGTGGTCCCATTGCTAAAGCCTGGCAAGCATCCGTCGCACCTGTCCTCTTTCCGTCCAGTTAGCCTTACCAGTTGTGTCGGTAAGGTGATGGAGCGGATGGTTCTACACAGGCTGGAATGGTGGTTGGAAAGGAATCACGTTTTTCCTGATGAGATGGCGGGCTTCCGTCGGCGCCGTAGCTCAGTTGACTCCCTTATGGACCTTGTGACTGCTGTTGAAGTCGCCAAGACCTGCAAGAGGATTGTCGAGGCTGTTTTCCTTGATGTCAAACGTGCCTATGATACGGTCAGTCACACTTATGTATTGCACACCCTCCTACGGGCTAGAGTGTCTCACAGGCTTTTTGTCTGGGTGGCTGACTTCTTGTCCAACAGAACAATTTTCGTCCGCACTCGGGATGGAGACACGCAAAAAACAGTTTTGACCCAAGGCGTTCCTCAAGGAAGTGTATTAAGCCCCATCCTCTTCAATTTGGTTATGGCGGATATCAAGCGTTGCGTTCATCGCAAAGTTCAGCTCTCTGTATACGCAGACGATGTGTGCGTTTGGACCACAGGTAAATCAAGGCCAGCGATTCAACGCCGCCTTCAACACTCGTTGGATGCTGTTCAGCATTACTTCACCAAGGCTGGCATGGACATCTCGGCTGAGAAGACAGTTGTGCTCCCGTTCACGCGGAAACGCATGCGCGCCTTCCCTCTTTCGCTAGGCAATAATACACTCAGCCAAGTGAAGTGCCACAAATTCCTGGGTGTTATCTTGGATGCCAATCTCTCGTGGAGCGCCCATATCAGGTACCTGGAAGCGAAAGTTCAACGCTGGACCAATGTCATTTCTCACTTCGCTGGCGCTGCATGGGGGATTGATCAGGAAGCGCTCCTATCGATTCATGGGGCATTGGTTCGGGGAACCATTCTCTACAGCCTCCCGGTCTTACATGGCATCTCAAGAACATCTGAACAGAGACTTCGGTGTATGTTGGCCAGAAGCTTGAGGATCTGCCTCGGTGTACCCCGCGCCGCTGAAACGCGCATGGTGGTGACAGAGGCCCGCGAGCTGCCAGTAGAGGTCTTACGTCTCAGAGAAACTGTGCGCCATTATCTACGTCTCGTCGCGGAACACCGTCGTCACCCCTTGGTTTCGAAGCTCAACAGGCGGAGGCAGAGCAACATTTCTCACTGCATCGCTGCTGTAAAGCCTTTGCTACCGGCTTTTGTCGGAAGCGCAGTCGTCCCCAGGTCCCCTCCGTGGGTCTTTTCGATACCTTCGATCTCCATTACCATCCCTGGGCTCAAGAGCAAGAGGGATCACGTTGCAGCACCCGTGTTGAAACAACTTGCGTTAGACATGATGCAGTGCCGTTATCCTTCGCACACTGCAGTATTCACAGATGGGTCGACCAACTTACACGGCTCCACTGCTGCCTTTACAATCCCGACTATGTCGTCGTGCCACGCATACCGTCTCTCGCACCGCACCTCATCTACGTCTGCAGAGTTGCATGCCATTTTGTTCTTCCTCAAGCACATTGCATCAGCCGCTATCAGCAGCTGGGTGATATACTGCGACTCCAAGGCAGCTCTCCAGTGTATAGCGAACATGGGTATTCGTGGATCACTTGCACCTGTGGTGGTGGACATACTGGAGGAACTAAGCCGTCTTGAGATCAGCGGGCACTCTATCTACTTCCAGTGGGTTCCTGCCCACTGCGGCATCCGCGGCAATGAAGAGGCTGACGAGGCTGCAGCAGCTGCGTATCATTCCCGATCAAGCGTGCGGATTACCCTCCCCAAAGGCGACAGGCGAACCTTCCTAAATGATGTGGTGAGGCCTCTCGCACATGCGCAATGGTCTCGAGACGTTCCATCAAGAGTTCTGATGCGTGAAGTGGACCCTGACTTTGGCTTCACCATGCCTTCTCGTGTGCCTCGCCATTTTGCGTCGCTGATACACAGGCTTCGTCTTGGGGTTGCATTCACCCCCCATTTCAAGCATCTGATCGGCCGCTCTGACTCGATGCTCTGCTCTCGTTGTGCTGTTTTGGCGGACACCAAGCATGTGCTCCTCGACTGCCATCTATACACCTCCCAAAGAGCAGCTCTACAGTGTCGCCTGCAGTCGATCACGGCCGCACCACTCACATTGGCAACCATTCTCGGCCCTGGGTCTAACCAGACTGACCATCGTCAAGTTCTTGAGTATTTCAAGATTTTTCTGCGGGACACTGGTCTCCTGTCTACCCTATGATCTGCCTGCGTACCTGTGTGCTGTGTGTGTAGTATTTTTGTGTGCTGTGGTTTTGCCTACCGTTCTGATGTCATACTGACTCCAGTGACTATCCCTATTTAGCATCGTTCATCACCTCATCATCAGGACACATCACATCCTGCCCCATTGTGCCTTGGGGTAGTGGGCCGCACCTCAAGTGGCGAATTTCCCCATTCATTGTCATTAACTTATTTGTTGTTGTTGTTGTTGCCTATTTTATTACCGCCAGTTCCATCAAAGATCAGAACCCAAGGACTGAAAAGTAAGAACTCAAGAACGGTCAAAGAAGGCAGCTAGCAATAAACTGGAATTAACAAAATCCCGCCTCGCATCAGAACGCCCGCGACGATGGAGGACTCGAGGTAGGGTCGGTTTTTTGTCCACCATACTGCAGAGGCGATCCAAGTACACCCTGAGACCAGGCCTGGGCAGTACCTGGGACCAGGGACAGAAACCGAAACGAATATCGGTTCGGTTACGGTTACGGTTCGGCGTCAGAACTCTGAAAGCGGTTTCGGATACGGTTACGGGATTCGCCGTTTTAATATATGCGGTTGCCGGTATCCAAACAATTGAACATACTTTTTTTTTCTCACTTTTCTCTAAGATGCATCTGCAGAATGCGTGGAAATGCGTCGCAAAATGAGCTACAAAGTGCAAACGGGTAAAAATAAAGTATTTATATGTTGTGCTCTGAAAGGGTGGGTACAGTGTCGTCTGCCAGGTCGAAGAAAGAGTGAAATCTCTATTATCTCGTGCGCATTCCTTTCGCTCGTGTTGTAACAAGCTACTAAGCAAGAACAACTGTGTGCGTTTAGCGGCTAAGGAAGCAGATGTAAAGAAAAAAAAAGCAGCGTGCGAGGCTTCGTTTCATATCTTACATGATCATAATAATGCAATTCATAACTGACAAGGGACGTACGCAATACAGTTCATACGATGCGTATGTCATTCGACATATTCGTATGTCGTATGTCATGTCATTATGGGCCCAAGCGCATCAGATGGTATGTTGTCTACACAACTTCTGAATGAAAGTAAGTAAGTATTATCCAGTGATGGCCACTAACTACTTCTACAGTAGTTTAACTGTAACTACTAACTACTTCGCAATGGCGAATAGATCTACCTCTGTCTTTGTGATATCAACCTCTGTGAAGTGGGGAATTTGATTTGATTTGATTTGACCTTACTGGCACAAGCATAAGGCTGTGAGGGGGGGAGGGACCTGCGGTACACAGGGGGAAACATCGCATGTCATTATCACTTTTCCATGATTCATTGTTGTTGTTTAATAAAAGCTCGTACTACCCAAGGACAGCACAATGTACTGAAGGTCGAGTGCAATAGGGGTGGACGGGTAGGTGGAAGGCCTTGAACAGACTCGTGAAACTAAGGAACATGGATAAGACACATACCGTCCACCCCTATTGCACTCGACTTTCAGTACATTGTGCAGCTTGGGACACTACTAATCAGAGTTGTAAAGCGATACAAATATCGCATCCAATGTTCGCGTTCGCGCTTGAACCGATTCATATGAGACGGTAACCGAAATCATATTTTTCGGTTCGGGTTACGGTTTCGGTTAATTGCCGACGATTGATTGCGGTTACGTTCCGGTCACGGTTCTTGAAAAAAGTTGGGTTTCACTCGGTCTTCCGTTCAACTGTTTGGTTACCGGTAACCGCAAATATTAAAGCGGCGTAACCGATTTCAGAGTTCTGACACTGAACTGAACCGTAACCGTAAGTGATATTGGTTTCGGTCGCAGTCCCTGGGCAGTGCGTGCATGGGATCCGAAGGCAGCGGATTAGAATGCTACCACGTAAAACGAAAAGAAAGACACGTATTTTATTTTGTATACAAACGAACATCGCTCGAAGCATACCAATACCGTCAGAACGCAACAGAATGCCGTCAGAATGCCAACATTAGTCTACAAAACTTCCTAGCTTCGGACTCTTCAAGAGTCGATGACGTCATCTACTCTTCTAACCATTACATCGTTCATTATGATAATCATTCGTAATTTTCGTTCGTAATCATCCATTCGTCATCTAATGATTACTTGTCGAAATATAACCCATTGCGGGTATAATGTGTTGAGCATAGCCATATGATCCAGTGTACGATGTAAAAATATAGCATTACTTATTTTTTTATCTAGGAAGACCAAGTGCCAATGTTAGGCAGCACATAATACTCACTCAGAAAAAAGCGTTGTACTGGCCGTGTGGCATATAAAAGCGGAGCCACATTAGACATGACATATACACATGAGCTTTGTGGGAGGAACGGGTTTCGCTGTTATTACTTATACTGTAGGGAGTGACATTTTCGGGTTAAATGCCTTTCTCGGATTCGGGGAGTAAAAATTGGGCGCTGTTTTTAAATCTGTAATTCGTGGAGAAATCGGGCGATAATTGTGCCTTCGGGTGTTATCGGGTGTTTTTGTTTCTCCTGTTGTCTATTAAGTCCTTTCCTAATCTCTCTTTTTTTCCTTTTTTTTTTTGCGTGATCGTGACCGCCAGCGGTAATCCCCGAAAGCATACACAGTGTTGACACACATGGGTGTATTGCTGGGAACGTAAGTGACCCATTTTTATATGAGTTACACATGGCGACCTTTGTTCGTCTTCAGTGAAAACATCACTTGAGGGTTTCATAGTGACTGGAATTCGGGGAGAAATCGGGTTTAACCCGAATTGGTCGGAGGTCAGCTTACGCTTGTTCCATCCTACAGTTGACAATACAAGGTCACTTCGTGTGGGGGTGGGGGATAACCGGGTGGAATCGGGTTTAACCCGAAAAAGTCACGCTCTATTTATGCAGTGAACCCTGGATATTATGACTGTGGCGGGATTTGCAGAGTTTTCACTGCATTGTTCCCAAGGAGTATGGTGGTAAAGCGCGTATGTCAGATTATCGGGGGTCATATTAACGACGGTTCACAGTACTTGGTTGCATAGCGCATACAGTGCACTTTTGGTGACGTTTTGGGACACGCTGACGCCGTGGTTGCATGCCTTTGGTAATCTCCGATGGTAGCCTGTTTCGCCCTATTTCCCGGAAATGAACACTCAGCAAAATAAACCTCTATACCCGAGAAACGTCATCATGATGTTGGTCGACAGACCGAAACCGAAACAGATCGGAAGGGGAGGGCTGGGTTCCACGGATGGGCACTCGTTCGCTGCCTCCTATGGAAGGACAAGTAGAACCGAAGGTCGCGTCATCGTAATCTCCTCAAGACCGTGGTCTTCGGGAACGACCTTGTTCGCCCCATAGCTCGAGCATAGTTCAACTCTACCAAAACAGGCGGCGCTGTCGAACACTATGACGTCATTTGTTTACAAACGGGGAGAGGTCTATATTCACCAACCGTCGCTTGTTTCGATTTCAGACCGTTAATGAGAATAATTCCAGGCTTTATGTCACGATACTTCAAACCATTCCGTCTAGGTTCTACGTACGAAGAAAGAAAGAAAAAAGGAACACAGCCAGCATACCTCTCGTGGTTCGGACTTTAAACGGCTGTTTTTCCTCGTGGTCTTTTCTCTCAGGTGTCAAATAGAGAGAGCTGCTTTGCGGCAAGATTTTGCTTCGTGTTCTGCGTGATATTCGTTGCAGTATTCCCTATTATTTCTGATGACGTAAAAGCTTGTTGTGCCAGTTGTGCCTTATGGTGAGAACGATGCGTACTTCGACAATGCGCCCTCGGTGACATACTGGTGCTCAAAAGACGAGAAAAAACAACAACAACAATGAAGACTACTGCATAGAAATCTGAAGGAGAGAGGCTAGAAGAAAACGTGGGGAAGGATGATCGGAGGAGAGCAAAGGACTTCAACGAGGCGGTTCCCTCTCTCAACGTAGGCGCCCATACGCCGCCATATTGAATCAGCCGAGGGGGCGGCGCATATTTTTAGCTGAGGAAAACAAGCAAAATTCCGAAAACTGTTGGCAACACTTGCTCCGCGGCTTCCGTCAGCTCCGGATTTGGTCACATTCGGCTCCAATCCACGCTCGCAGCCAAGACTGGCCGAAGCACAAGCAGGAGTGTCGGTTATTCACCGCTTCTTCAGCGTAATTACGACCGTGGTGAAATTTGTGCACATGCACACATACGGTACGTATACTTTCTTACCTATCCATACAACTGTTGTGCGCAATGTTCAGGTAATTTGGGCCTGTGCACAAAGAGTGTGTTTTAGCTTTGTGCGCTTCTGCTGTGTGTACACAGGTGACTTACTGCTCAACGTAGCCCTCAGTAGCGTTTCCAGAAAAAAATATTTCGGGAAGGGTCCGATGGAAACTTCACATGGGGGAGGAAGATTTCGCCCTCGTTTCCTTCTCCCAAATGCACTATGAAAGCTAAGGTTTCGTGAGGGGCTTCAACCCGCCAACCCCCTCTCGCTACGCCACTGGTAGCTCTCATACAAACACAGCATTGATTATGGTTCGAAAGCATAGAAATCATAAGCTCTAATCTTTCATCATAATCCCTCCCTTAAGATTTCTATGTTCGAAAGTAACACATGAGGCTGTTTGAGACAGAAAATTAGGAGTCATGCACAGTAAAGCGACTTAATGATGTATTCGAACAACAAGCAATATATACATAGTGTGTGCAAATAGCACTTCAGTGGCTCTCTGCGCACCGGTAAAATGTTCTGCTGCTGGGGTTTACTACTGGTTGAGGAATAACACTTGTTTGGTGAGCCTGCACCTCATGTAAGCCTTTTGTGACCTTTCGGTTAGCCTTCGTGAAAGTTCGTACATCCTTAGCTGTAAGTACTTCCTCATAGTGACCCTGACAAGTGTCAGTATGTGTTGTGGCTCTTCTTTGTAATGTTCAAGGTCCAGTAGTATATTCTCATGCTTGTGAGCAAACTCATTGAAGCTCTTTAGCACCAAGAATTGCAAGGGCACTCTCTGTGGTTGAGAAGAATGCATTCTGAAGACACATTCTGAGCACTCCAAGGTAGATGTGACAAGCTTCGATGGCATGATCAAGCCACCATTGTTACGGATATAAATAAGGAGGCCTGTAATGTCCTGCTTAACCAGGACGTCTAAGCACTCTGAGCATGTGATGTTGGGGGGGGGGGGGGGGGTTGTCGAGGTAGCTTGCCGTTGTTGGCCGCACTCAAGTGATGCTGGCTGATATTTTGCGCACCACGTAACCACCAATGTAGTGCACAACTTCTGTTGTGAAGCTGCTCAGTGAGAACATGGAATTGATGTCCTCGTCTTGCTGGAAGGTACCCTCATCTGTGTCGTCGAATGACTGATCTTCTTCTCTCTGTCTAGACAGGTTTCCCTGGTGTCTCAGTAAGGTGTCACCTTCAAGGCTGGGCAGAACATTGCAAGCTCCTGAGCCCCGAACTTCAGCATGCATAAGGATGGCCCTATAAGCGTAGCGAAACTGCGCAGAGGATGGGTTGTTATTCCATCCTCCACGTTGACGGATGCAGCTGAATAGGAGCTCCAAGTGATCTTGACTCAGCCTGTAGGTGCAGATGTACCTGTGCATTGGGAGGTAAGGTATACGTGTAACTGTGGTAGATATCTTACAGAATGGCATAGATGCAGGCTAGCTAGTGGATAAACTCCACGATAGGCAAGCCTAAACAATGGCTCAGGCTTGCCTGTGAGTGGTATCTCACGCTTGGCAGACTTCACACCAGATGCACATTTTCTTTTGCTGCTTTCATGTATGCCTTAGATGAAAAACTTACCTGCAGGCATCTCGGTCAAAGAGCATCTCTGCAAGTTCAGCGACACTTTTCAATGAAAATGCCAGGCTTAAGACGGACATCCGCCTCCCATCCAAGACTGCAAGTTTCCCCGACGGCAAAACAAGTGACATGAGCTTTCTAGACATTGCAAGCATGGTTGTCTTTTGAGAGGAGAAGGACCCTTTGCGGAGGGGAGCCTTGAAATTTTCGGCTCGTGGACTATGTGAGTTGAGGAGGTCAAAGGCTCTGCAAAAGTTTTCGTAAGTTACAGTTTCTGATATTATAGTGAACTCTATACCTGTCCACATCGGCAATGAACTTGGCAGTTCCATCGCAGTCTTGGAAATCTTTTAAGCCGAGCTGTTGGGCGAACTTCAATGCTTTGCTGACTGATGAACTGAAAGTCTGTGCTGCTAACCTCGCTTTCATTATCTGTCGCTGATAGTCAATGTGAGCTTTCTTCAGCTTGTTAGCAGCACGCAGACCTTCAGCATCTTGCAGCTCATGAAGCTTTTCAATGTGGGCCCACTTGATTTCCTGTTTTGATACAACAACAAAATATATAAAAAAGCATCCCCAAAAATTACATTTTTTAAATTACATGCTCGCACTCATTGAAGATGTTTCATCTTCAATGAGTACGAGCACGCAATTGCATGTGACAGCACAGGAATAAGACTTCTGCTTCATTGTTGTCATGCTATGAATTCTATATGTGCTGAAAGTAACGAGAGGCTCTGTAGCCATATAAGGGTTAGGAAGAGAAAGTTTGTTACATTTAATTGGCAAGATAAATTACTGGGACTAAGAAAAGTTAACATAAATTGACATTTAAAATTGGGGAGTCAACGATTCAGCGTCGGCATCATCTTCAATAATAATAATAATAATTGGGTGTTTACGTCGCGAGACAACTGAGATCATGAGCGACGCCACAGCGGTCGGTCTGCGGATTGCTTTTGCCCACCTAAGGGTTCTTTAACGTGCGATGAAAGCTCATCACACGGCACCCCGTATTTAACGTCCCTCGCGGAAGACGGCGTGTCTAAGCAACTTGTACCCTGCCACCAAGTTGCTGGCGTCCTCGGCCGGGTTCGAACCCGCGATCTCTGGATCAGAAGGCGACCACGCTACCGACTGAGCCACCGAGGCCGGTAGCATCATCTTCAACTGGACGAAACTGGAACAATAGGTGACTAGGGCATACATACAGGGACTTGTACAGGTTGTGACAAAAGTTTACGGAACATGCGAGCGGCATACTTTTTCTTCAGTGCGACACCCTAGTGGATGGCGGAAGCGGATGAGTTTACTGTTTCGGAGGGGTGGAAGGGTGCGCTGTAGCTGTCGTTCCTGTGTCGCTTGGGTGTGCCTGGAAAGTGGAAGCCACCGCTGTGTGTCGCTAATGGCACGCCCTTCCTACTCTCCGAAACAGTGAACTCACCTGCTTCCGCCATCCACTATAGGGTGTCGCACCGACGAAAAAGTACGCTGCTCGCGTGTTCCGCGTCTTTTGTCCCAACTTGTACATGATGCTTTTTCTTATCCGTGACAAGTATTTTTAAAAAAGCTGTGACATCAACCAAGTTGGCAGCATTTGTGTAGAAAGGTTATGCAGCCAGGCGACTTCCTGTCTCACAAATATGTAACTATTGTTACAGTCCCCTATTATTCAAGTTTAGTCCAGTTGAAGATACTGCCACAGTCAAGTCAAAACGGTGACCCCAATTTTAAATGTAATTTTCCTTCCCACCTAACTCTTATACAGCTTCACAGGCTCTCCATAACCTTTGGCATATTTTTCTCGTGTCTAACCACACCAGCCCTAACCTATACACACATATCTATTATATGTATAGGAATGAAAGGAAAATAGCCGAAGCTGTGTAGCTGCACGTGAGGAATATGCTCATGAGTTGATCGTGCCATGCTAGCTACATATGGCTGTTATATCCTATTTGGCTATCAACACAGCACAGGGAAGCGACATGATCATGCTGCCAATATGTAGCCAAAGAGCTTTGGCTTCTTTTATCATAAGTCGAAACTGACCTTATGGCTGTTGGCACTCACTCCATATTCTTCACTGTAGAATGATTTCTTGTCGCCGAGAAGATTTCGAAGTAGTTTTAGTCCATGGCACGCATCAAATATAAGGTGTACCTTTTCTTCTGAATGTTTTGGGTGCTGGAAGTGTGTCACAAGTTCCTCTGCTGCCTTTGCATAGACGTGGCATCCGGAAGGTCTCGCCATCATTACATTCGATGAGAGGCCATCACACACAACAGCCACTACCTTGAGATTGCACTCTTCAAGGAGGAGTATTGCTTCATTTATGATGTTCTTTAGCACAACCCCTGATAGGCCATTGTTGAGAAAATAACCGAATGGAAGCTTCCATGGGGCTGTAGTGCCAACTGCCATCAGTACCAACGCATCTCCAGCAACCGGAATGTCGTTACTCTCCTCGGGAGAGAGACCGTTGGCAAGGTCAACATATCCAATGAATTTGCCCCCGATTACGTCTAGATGCTTCTTGATACTCATTCCATCCAGCATAATGCTGCACAGATTTTCCCTCTCAGTGGTATCCTTGCGCTTCTCTTTCAAGTGATGCAGAGCCTCTTGTGTGAATCCAGGGCACCCACCTATAGCCTTCAGCCAGGTGCGTGTTGTCTGCACTGATGGCATAGTAAAGAGAGTCGATACATATTCGTATGCCTTTGGGGAATGATAGTGTAGAGTGATGGCAAACTTCTTTGTAGTTTCACTTGTTGGAATTAGAGGAGACAGGAAGCAGTAGTCCGTTTGTCTCGGTTACCAGATTCCAACTGGCCCGAGGATGTTTATTTACTCGAGCCACGGGGCAGGTGCTGGATGTCAGGGACTGGCGATGCGGCTGCTACAGGGCTCCCCCCCCTAGCGACCTGACGGGGGCAGGGAGCGAAAACTGGCAAGCTTGCGTGCCCAGGATACGTGGCGTGGTCGAGGAATCGGGTGACTTGGGTGGAGAGGTGGAGCTGTGCGGTTGTCCACGGAAGAGGGTGCCGTCGATTTGTGGCTGCTGGGAAGGGGCGAGCTGAGGGACACGTCGAGGAACGCCGGCTTCAGGCGATGGACGGAGACTGTGTCCTGCCGGCCGTTAATAAGGAGGGTGAAGTGGTGGGTGGTTCTGGTGGTCACAGGGAAGGGGCCGGAATACGCAGGCTGCAGCGGCTTTCTGACGGCATCGCATCGCACAAACACGTGAGAACACGTATCCAGGTCGGGGTGTCGGTAGGTCGGACCGGACCGGGCAGGCGAGCGGGGTGGCACCGGGCGCAACGAAGACATAACACGGCGAAGTCGGGATACGTAGTCCTGTTGTGCGTCGGGTTGCGGGTCTTCTGGGACGGACAAAAATTCACCGGGAAGTCGGAGCGTTGTGCCATAAACCAGCTCGGCGACGGTACAGTGAAGGTCGGATCGGAGGGCTGTGCGTATTCCAAGAAGGGCAACGGGGAGTACTTCGGGCCAGGGTGTATCAGGAGTGGCACGCAAGGCGATCTTGAGCTGTCGGTGTAGTCTCTCGACGAGCCCATTCGAAGCAGGATGATAAGCTGTTGTACGAATACGTTTGGCGCCCAATGCGTTCGTGAAAGCGGCGAAGAGGGCAGACTCGAACTGCCGACCTCTGTCGGTCGTGATGATGGATGGTGCGCCGAAACGGGAGATCCAGGTGTTGATAAGAGCCGATGCGACTGTTGGAGCAGTGGAGTCAACAATGGGCACCGCTTCCGGCCAGCGGGTGAAACGGTCAACGGCCGTCAAGATGTAGTTGAAACCCTGGGAATGCGGAAGTGGACCGACCAAGTCGATGTGAACATGGTCAAAACGGGCGTCAGGTGGCAGAAAAGGTGCTGGCGACAGACGGGTGTGGCGCTGGGTCCTGGTTCTCTGGCACGGCAAGCATGTGCGCACCCAGTGCTTGATATCAGCGTGCATATTCGGCCAGACGTATCGGGTGCCTATGAGCTTTTGTGTGCCTCGGACGCCGGGGTGGGAGAGAGCGTGAAAGTGATCGAAAATGGGACGGCGTAATGCGAGGGGGACGAAAGGTCGTGGCGAGCCCTGTGAAGTGTCGCAAATCACGGCGGCCGTCGCCCCGGGGAGGTGAACATCTTCAAGCTTGAGGCTGTTGGACGCGGGCTTCGTGCGCAGTACGGCCAGCTCTTCATCAGATGACTGAGCAGTGACAAGAAGGTCCAGAGACAGAACGGCTGAGCACTGCGCTGTAGTGGGTGTGATCAGGGTGGATATTCTACTGAGAGCATCGGCCACGGGGTTGTTGACGCCGCTCACGTGCTGTATGTCGCTGGTGAATTCTGAGATGAAGGCCAGGTGCCGGATTTCTCGAGGTGTATATCCGGTACCAGAAGATGAGAGAGCATGAGTAAGCGGCTTGTGATCCGTATATATGGTGAATGATCGTCCTTCCAAGAAGTGCCGGAAGTGCTTCACTGCTAGGAATATGGCCAGGAGCTCGCGTCCAAACGTGCTATAGCGCGTCTCTGCAGGTTTGAACTTGCGCGAGAAGAAAGCGATGGGCTGCCAAGCAGAAGAAACTCGCTGCTGCAGGACGGCGCCGGCAGCACTGCTCGAAGCGTCCACCATGATGCAAGTAGGTGCATCGTGCCGGGGATGGACAAGAAGAGTGGTGGCGGCGATGTCTTGCCGGATTTTGTCGAAGGCGGCGATAGAGTCGTCGGACCATGGTAGCGTGGCGGCGTCGCGTTTTCGGGAAGAGAGTAGAGCTTCCAACGGGGCCAGTGTGGCAGCACAAGATCGTATAAAGCGCCGATAGAAGTTGGCGAAACCAAGGAAACGTCTCAACTGTTTGACGGACGTGGGACGGGGGAAATCCTTGATGGCGGCGACTTTAGAGGGCAGAGGAAGGATGCCGTGCTGGTTAACGCGGTGACCCAGGAAGTCAAGCTCCGGGACGCCGAATTCACTTTTCGCGGCGTTGATTACAATGCCGTAATCTTGTAGGCGAGCGAAGAGGGTTCGTAAGTGCTCGGCGTGCTCTTCTGGGGTGGCGCTGGCAACCAGAATATCGTCCATGTAGGCATAGACGAACGGGAGGCCAAAGGTGACAGAGTTAATAAACCGTTGAAATGTCTGGGCTGCATTACGCAAGCCGAACGGCATACGCAGGAACTCGTAGAGGCCAAAGGGTGTAATGATGGCGGTCTTCGGAATATCGTCTTCCGCCATGGGTATTTGGTGGTAGGCGCGCACCAGGTCGATTTTAGAGAAAACGGTGGCGCCTTCGATGTTAGCGGTGAAGTCTAAGATGTTAGGGATGGGGTATCGGTCGGGCACCGTAGCGCGGTTTAAGGCACGGTAATCACCGCAAGGGCGCCAGTCTCCCGTCTTCTTGGGCACCATATGGAGTGGGGATGCCCAGCTGCTGCTTGACGGTCGGATAATGCCAAGCTCGAGCATATGCTCGAATTCAGCATTAGCGATGGAGAACTTTTCGGGAGCCAAGCGACGAGGGCGAAAGTGAACGGGCGGGCCTTGAGTGACAACGTGGTGTACGACGTCGTGCTTGACCGGGCGAGTCCAGTCGGGGGGCTTGGTGAGCTCAGGGAAGTCTTCCAGAATATGGGAGTAGGGCGACGCCGGCGCACAGTAAGAAAGGCTGTGGCAGGGTGGAATGCGATGCCGGATGCCGTGAATCTGAAGATGGGTGGTGGCGTCGATGAGGCGTTTCCGAGCGACGTCAACGAGGAGTCCGAAGTGCGTGAGAAAGTCTGCACCAATTATGGCCTGGGAGACATCGGCTACGTGAAAAATCCATCGGAAGTCTCGTCGTAGGCCCAGGTTCAAAGTGAGGGACTGCTGGCCAAATACCGGAATGGTGGTGGAGTTGGCGGCGCGTAGGGTGAAACACGGTTGTCGGCTGCGATGGGCTTTGCTAGCGGGCATAACGCTGACATCGGCACCGGTATCTATGAGAAAGCGTCTGCCTGACACACGGTCTACAACGTAGAAAAGGCGACTTTCGAGTTGACCCGGTGCACTTGTCGCCATTAGTGACTGGGCGGGGCGTTTCCCGACCACGAGCAGGGTTGGAAACAGTGCCGGGCCTCGGCGCCAAACCGCTGGTGGTACCAGCACATGCCGTTGGACCGAGGGCTTGGGCTGCGCCGGCCGCGAGGGGTGAGCGATCGTCGGCGGAAGCGCCGGGGGCTTGGCGAACGGCTCCGCGCTGCCAGTGTCGCGACAAGGTGGGTTAGGTTGTTCACCTGCTGCGTCAAGCTTTCAATGGCGGCCATGTGCTGAGAGGTGTCTTGCGTTGGTGCGGGGGTAGACACTTGCGAAACGGCTGAAGGTGTGGGCTCTGGGAAAGGAGGGTGTGGTGTCTCCACATGCATTACGGAGGGTGATGGAATAGCAACCTCCATTACAGCATCGGCGAGGGTGGCGAGTTCGTCCGTTGAAAGGTTTGTCGTAGTGGCTAGGACCATCTGCACATTTCTCGGAAGTCTTTGCAGAAAGAGTTCTCTGAGGAAGCTGTCACTTGTGGAAGCAGCTCCGTCACCGAGCAATTGCTTCATGCGCCGCAACAGCTGCGTGGGGCGTCTGTCCCCGAGCTCCTCCGCAGACAGAAGCTGCTGAAGACGTGCGCGGTCGGAGCAGGTCGTTCGCTTGAGAAGTGCGGACTTCAGGTTGTCGTACGGGCAATCCGCGGGTGGTGAAGCGATGACATCATAGACCTCGTCGGCGGCGGATGGAGAGAGCGCTGCGATGACGTAATAGAATTTCGTGGTCTGGGCTGTGATGCCGGACAGATGAAATTGGGCCTCGGCCTGAATAAACCAGGTGGCTGGGTTCCGGTCCCAAAACGGTGGAAGTTTAACGCTAACGGCGGTCACGGAAGTGGGCTGTTGTACCATGCTGGCTGGGGGTACCGGGAGTCGTGGTGACGTGGCCGTCCCCTGTAGACATGGTGAATAGCGTGGAGCGTCAAACGTTCGGGTCACCAATTGTTGGAATTAGAGGAGACAGGAAGCAGTAGTCCGTTTGTCTCGGTTACCAGATTCCAACTGGCCCGAGGATGTTTATTTACTCGAGCCACGGGGCAGGTGCTGGATGTCAGGGACTGGCGATGCGGCTGCTACAGACTATAGCGTCTTCCTGACGAGGGCCTGTCCTTGTTTGTACGCCAGTCTCCAATCAAATCGTCGGGAATCTCACCAAAGGATAAGAGCTCCCAAGCAGCACAATGTACTGAAAGTCAAGTGCAATAGGGGTGGCCGGTATGTGTCTTATCAATGTTCTTTAGTTTCAGAACTCAGTTCAAGGCCTTTCACCAACCCGTCCACCCCTATTGCACTCGACTTTCAGTACATTTTGCTGCTTGGGCTGCTGTTCAGCTTGTTCAGATATCAAGTTTCTGTCCTTCATTTCTTCAATTATCCCTTCCAGTGTTTCTGTTTTCTTATCACGTCTGCGAAGCTTGCTTTCTGTTGCTATCAATTTGCGTCTTACAGTTCCTAGTTCACGCTGTACTGATTTCAGTTTTGTTCTTGGTGTTGTACTCGACGAGTAAGTGTGATTTGTGTGACGTTGGTATGGTGAATCCACCGTTGAAGGGGAAGGAGTGCACTGCAGATAGCTGTGATCAGTCTCGCGTTGTCCTGGCGTAGATGGCAGCGTAGGGCTGTCATATGGTGACACTTCCTTTGAGGATTCCTGTACAATAAGAATAAGGTCTACATTAAAAAGAAGCACACAAATGACGAGGGATAAACATACAAAAATTGAGCTTGTGCATGTCTGTCCATCACCCTTTGCATGCTCATTTTTTAACGTCGGCTCACTTCGTATTTCATCCCTCCATGATCACCCAAGTTCAGGTTTCATCTTCAGTGGATTTTGTCCAGAACATTGCCTGCCTCTGTGCTATCTTATTAACATACTAATTCATTTCATGAGTTAACAGTACCTCTGTCTTCGCTCGTTTTGGCACTGAGGGTTCCAGTCCCGTGAAGTCTAGCCGCCACTTCATCTTTTGTGGTGTGTGCTGTGAGCTTTTTGGGATCTGAATTGAATTCCTCGATTTGGATGTGCTTTTTTAAGAAAGTTCAGCGAAACTATAGCTGAAGCTGCTGTAGCAAGTTGGTGGCAGTTGCAACGTCACAGCGTGGCTCTTGGTTTGCATCTGGGCTGTCGAGCTGAATATGATACAGGGAGCCAAGCATAGCCTCTTCCTGTGATGTTTGGCCACTCTCTTCTTGGACCTGATAATTATTTCGTAATTTAGAAGCAGCATTTGTTCACTGTGACCTAATGCATTTTACAGGCTGGGAGGCAAGAAGTTAAGAAGCCAAGCTATTTCTGGTTACCGTCTGGTCTGCATGCACTGCAGTGCCCTGTGCCCAGACTGCATGAGACGACGAAGCAGCATGTTGAGCTCCTGCAGAAGCCGTGGCCTATAATATAACGTATGAGCTGTGACATATATCTCATGCTTTTCTCTACATGCTATTTGATTCCGCTTGCTTATTTTTTGTGACACTATCTTGAAAGAAATAATATTGGGTTATTACAGAAAGGATTTTTATATGTATATTTTTTATGGCTCAAATAAATGTGTGATACAGGACTGCAACAATCTGTTTAATTCGGTTCCCGCCTCTTCTTTTTCTTTTGCAGTTTGTGATGGGAATCATTTCACAGGTTAGATAATAACTCCCACATTTCTCTTGGAGCAATAGTTGTTTTTATGTATATGATGCAGGACTATGTTGACACAGTTCAAGGATGATTGACACACTCAATGTTGCTTCAGAATTCATGCACGTATCTTTGTGTCTCCTTCCATTGCACATCTGATCGAATGACAGAAGTCTGGTATTACTAGATCTCTTTGTCCAAATGGCAGAAGTTGGGGATTGCAGAACCTTGGATGTGGACCTTGGAGGTACTTTGCGGACAGCCGTTCACTACACACAGGGAAAAGAATAGATAGGGCAATTACCGTATCTTGCTTCCATTGAAAAACTGACGGCACGGCGTCGGGCTTCAGGCACGATCTGTTGTGCGTGGCGTAATACTCAGAACGATGGAAGTGCTTGGAGCATATCTTTTGTAAAGGTGTGGGGTGGAGTGACTCATCTCCAATGCTCTGAAGCCATTATGAGTTCACATGGGCCCTACACACAAGGCCTAATTGGGAGTCCATGATGACAGCGTTTGTTCATGAGGAAGCCTGTAGGCGTTTCAACACGGTGAATAACCCCGCAAATCCACCGAGGTGTTATTCTGTTGCAATCATTTTTTACTGTTCTTGACTTACTTGTGGAATGACACTCCAGATCCTGCCTTGTGCTTCGTTTTGCACTGCGGTAAAACGCATGAAGTCGGCATAGCGATGGCAAGATCCGAAAGTGAACAGCCATGTGGGGATTTGGAATCGACACCAGGCCTTCCACCGTCTTTGCTTGCCATGCCAAACTTTTTGGCTGTCGTGTAACGCAAAGCTGCGGCAACATCCCATCACCGCTGATCTGGGGATGCCACCACTCTTTTCGTACACTTCACAAAAACTTGCGTTCGGAAATGTAAATATCGAGCAGCGGTTCTCATAGCGCTGTGCTAGCCCCTAAGTTTAGCGGCGGAGCAGAGCGCGGCCGCGGCAACACTGGCTGATTCAATATGGCGCTCCCCTCGCCTCAATGTTCCGATTTCTCAGGTTTCCTTCTAGCATACTCTCCTTATGATTTCTATGAACTACTGTGACACGTATACACTGGACCTCGCCGGCGTGTATTATTGTTTCGTGATACTTCTGCGCGTTGAAGTGGCACCAGGATGTGTCGTGTTTTTGGGGTGTTTACCGTCCATCGGTGCTTACGTCGCATTTATGGATTTTAATTCGTGGATTGTTTTCTCCCTGCGGCCATTGAGAGAGAACTTATCTTTAAATTGAAAAGTAAAAAGATGGCAATACCACATATCTTCCAATGCAATGAATAGTATCGCCAAGTGAACAACAAATAAGTATTTTGGTTGTACGCGCGTGCAGGGTTCATTACGTCTGTTTATGTGCGCATGCTTGTTCGCTAATCACGAAGCTGCTGCTGACAACACACACGAAGCTCCGAGGCCGCCAAACTTTCGAGGGCCCTTGTCAGCTCCAAGAGAGTTCCACGAGCATCCATTGAGTCGAGGACGATCGGGGTCAATGGTCAATCCCTGTGACATCTTCCCGTAACATTTTGGCGTTACAGGTGCAGGATCAAATTAAAGAATCGCAAAGCGAAATTAATTGAATCAGGTAAATTGTAGGTCTTTCATTTATCGATATATTCTAAACTCTGATGTTCTTGTACTTTTATTGGTGTCGTACGTCTCGACACAAAGCTGTGATCATATTCAGCATAGGAACCCTTACGTATAGGCAGTTAAAAATGTATGTCGCACACTTGGGACGTTATTCGCCATTTACAATTACAGTGACTAACAATATATGACGCGCACAGTATTGCGATCAAGCACTTGTACAGTGAACGACCTATCTGTCCTAACACTCTACATGTAGGCATTTACTTCTGTTGAGACACACAAGTGTCACTTCTGAAATTCTCTCTCTCAGTGCAACCGAAGGCAGCGGCGAAATCCGGGATACTAAGAAGTGGGACGAGGCAGCGCTCTTTGAATACCTCAGGAATCTCCTTGGAGTCTTCTTCCCGTGGCGTACACGATAGCATACAGAAGCGGACGAAAAGATAATGCTGCGTTTCCTTCCAGATGTCGCCGCTTGTAGACTCTCCCACGTTGATGACCAAATGCTGGAGGCCTTCGTACACGCTGCGAAGAGCATAGTACCACAGAACTGAGTCTGCCTCCCACAGGTTTGCTCCGGTGATCCTCGTCATAGTTATACCATGTGCTGCACCGACTTTCTTCAAGCATGTAAGAGACCCGTGAAGGGTATCAATTGACGTGCTTGAGCTTCTAAACGGCACAGTCAAAGCACGTACCATTTCCTTGGCGATCTCGATGCCGAGTGTTGCCACGTTGATGTAAAGCGGAATTTCGTCCGACTGTGCGAAGAAGAGAACGGGAGGGTTTTGATACGCCGTGGGGATTGTAAGGAGTCTCTCGGCTTCGTGGAACCTTAGATCATTTTTTAACTGACTGTCGCTAGCCTTAATGATACTCGTGAAAGAAAACGACTTGCGGAGCATCACCTTTTCCTTTTGTCCCGCTTCTACATAAACCGCGAACAGATCTTTTCCTTCGAGCTTCCACGACGCATAATCGGTATGTTCATCCAGCATTTCCACTTCTGAACCATCGTAGCTAATCGCTGTGGTACGCTGTAAGATTGCTTGACCATTTTGTCGTTCATCTTCGTTAAACAAGCGGAGCGCGGGGCCAGCCGTAACCATGTCCCTGACACGTGCGCCCAGCTCCCTGGCTACTGTTCCGCTACTTAGATGGCCAGTGGAT
Source organism: Ornithodoros turicata (assembly GCF_037126465.1). NCBI lineage: Eukaryota > Metazoa > Arthropoda > Arachnida > Ixodida > Argasidae > Ornithodoros > Ornithodoros turicata. Next base: position 47,966 of record NW_026999441.1, read on the forward strand.
CGGGCAACCACAAATTGCCAGGTGTTGGTAAGGGCAATCCTCGTGGCACGAAGGCAGACAAATGGAATCCTGGCAATGTTCCTGTGCGCAGTGAACCGGAGGAGATCGGTTGCGATGTTCACCAAGTGGTACATGTCCCGCAGACCCTCAGATCCATTTGAGAGAATCCTGCGAATATCCAGCAGAGACCCAAGTCCAGCGATTTCAACCTGGCTTCCAAAGTCGACTCTGAAACCGGGAGGTGCGTTCTGGTTAACAACCTCTATGGCCTGCTTTATGGTCTTGCGTGACGTCATGTGAGCAATTGAATTGAACGTCAACTGAGTCACCCAGGCCTTCGCACTGAGCAACTTGTGAATCTTGGCATCCAGGCTTAATATAGTGGCTGCATCGATGTTAGAGCTGATACGAGAATCATTCAAAAACTGCGTTGTCATGAGTGTCATCGACTCGTCAATTTCCGAAGCACTACTGGTGTCCGCATCCACGACTCCATACATCTTGGAACGAATAGAGTATCCGAGGTCGAACCGCAAGTATTTCGATTTCTCACTGCGATGAAATCGAACCGTGAATGTTGAGTGTATATTCTTGGTTAATGACGTTTCGAGCAGAAATACAAAAATGTGTTGTTGCCGTTTCAGAATAGTCCTAAAATTCAGCAGTTCGATGACTTGTCCTACTGCGTCTTTGAAAGTTCCTTTGCTGCTAATCGCGTAATCGCGGCAGGCTTGATACAGTTTGGCCATTACGTGTAAGCCGAATCTGTCAGGATGGCTCGACTCCGGAGACGTGAGAGCCGTTATCAGGGAATGAGTGTAAATATTGATGACATCGTGTAAAAATCCCCCTGATTCTTGTTTGATCCACTTGCTGCACACGTAGCTATAAAAATCATCGCACGGGTGAATTTTCTTGTCCAGTTCGTTGTTAAGTTGCCGCTGGATTAATTTACATTCCGCTGTTCTGCATTCTATCATCTTGCGTTGTCTCAGCGCGTCCTTGTAATGCTTGTAAATCCAGAAGGCTCCTGCCGCGGTGACACCCAGAATTAAGACGACGGATACGACGGTTCTTAACACCGTACTGGTGGACTTGGGACTCTCTCTCTCTGAATCTGAAAAGATATGGGCATGAAGTTAATGTTTCTGCGTTTTAACTTCAGTAACGTCGTGTGCGCTACTTTGCAGGCATCAGGGCCCCCCTGTCCCCCACAACCATAGTCACAGCTGCCTCCTGGCGCTAAGGACACACACACACACAAAGGAAGTAGGGACCATGAAGAGATGGTGATGGAGACTCCCGAATATCTCGGCTTCTGTGCGGATAATGATTCTCAAGAATGGCTCTACCATATTGGATTGGAATGTATTTTACCATATTGGACTCCACGCAGACGCAGTTAACGCGCAACCAATGCGGCGAGCGGCCGTCCAACACCCGCGGGACTACAACATTTGCATTATGTATTTCGCAACGAGCGTCATTCAGGGTTTCTTTGCTCAAGGACCATGGAGAACAAAAAGACACGCATTAATCGCACGGAACGAGAAGAACCTTACCATTATATACGCAGGATTTTGCAGATAGCGTTTGCATGGACACCGTGTACTTCCACGATAAGCTTTTCCTAGAGGTTCTCGTCGCGTCTATGGAACTCCCAAGATCAGATTTCTCTTCGTCAGATTTCTTCCCGATTTCTTTCTTGGTTTGTTGTGGCTGACGTGAGTTCGAAGCTCTCTCCCTGGATACCTTTGCTGGATTCGTGGATGGCTCTTCAACGCTGGTCTTCGAAATCGGACTTCTCGAGCGTTTCCGCGATAAATCGCGATTTTTCTTACGTCGGGGGTTCCGTTTCTCCTCGATATCAGTGGCTTCCATCATGTCCATCGTACTGAATACTTTGCGATGTACCTCCAGTCACAACTGGCGAAACTACTTCTTCTTCGAAAAGGAATATCACTCGCTCGTCTTCTTCTTCTTCTTCATCCTCGGGGAAATGGCCGTTATCCACTCGCTCGTGCGGCTACGAGTGTGTGGCTGCTTCTTCTTCTTCGTCCCACGGAGAATGGCCATTAGCCACAAGGGAGATCGGCCAGGGCTATGAGGATGTCTAACTGTACTATGGCTGACGGTGACAATTTGGGGGGAGAATGTGATGGTTGGTGGAGAATGTGATGGTTGAAGCGGTGGATGTGGTGAAGTTCGCTTGTTTTGGCTTCATGGCACAAGGGCAAGCATCGTGCATGTAGTGGTTATTTGCATAATTCTTTTTCTTCTTCTTCTTCTTCTACTTCTTCCACCACTAGGAACAGTGAGCCGATGGCCGTGAGCGTGGCGTGTCTTCTTCTTCTTCAGCCTCCACCACAACATGACACCGCTTCTTTTTTCCGCATACATTACACATTTCGAAGTTAAATCAGGCCTGTGGTTGGCTGGAACAGGGCTTTACAAAAATGAGTGTCACTAAGTTCCCTTAGTAGTCGGCCCATCACGCACATTCCCCCAGGGCGTCAGTCGTGACGTTGCCCACCTCTGTGAGGCCGACAAGGGCGAGCCCTTTCACCATAACCACCACCACCGAGTCACTCTGAACTCTGGAACTGAGTGGCTGACTTTGCTGTTCCTCTGTTGCTCTGGTGCGGCAATCTCTTTTGTTGTTGGAACTTGCTTGTTCTCTGCAAGCTCAGGCCTGTCTGGCCTCTCCTGCTTCTCTCTCGGTTGCGGCGCCGCTTACCTCGCCGGTTGGTGAGACAGGCGGCGATGGTGACCGCTGCTCGTAGCGGGCCCGGCCCTTACTGGTCTGCGTCCGTCGATATTCGCTCAGTCCCCCTGAGCCTCTTCAAGACCAACGGCCTCACGACCATCCCAGTTCCAATCAAGCCTACCGATGGCTCTGTCATCCGGTCCAAGAACCCGAAATCTCTGCTTCAAGGCCTGGAAGTCATTACTTCTGAGTTCCGTGGTATCGCCGAAGTTCGCCAATATGGAAGAGATGGCATCATCTGCAAGTCTGAAAACGTCAACATCATCCGCTCGCTTCTGTCAACTTCCACCTTGGGCAGACAGCCGGTGGAGGCCTTCATCCCGCACCATCTTGCGATGTGTCAGAGGGGGGTGAGGGGCGTCGACGTCTCTCTTCCCGCTACTGAAGTCCTCGAGCTCTTCTCTGGTGCTGGTGCCCTCGACGCGTACCGCTGCAGCAGACTTGACAACGATAATCGCATCCGTACCCAGTCCGTAGTTGTGTCCTTTGCGGGACTCGCCTGCCCATCTGAAATCAAGTCCTGGCCACTCATCTTCTGCGTAGACACCTACAAGCGAAGAGCGCTACAGTGCAAGCGATGTTTCCGATTCGGTCATACCACCAAAAACTGCAGATCTGATCCCCGCTGCCGTCACTGCGGCGAGGGCCATGACGAGTCTATGAGGGGCGTCGACGTCTCTCTTCCCGCTACTGAAGTCCTCGAGCTCTTCTCTGGTGCTGGTGCCCTCGACGCGTACCGCTGCAGCAGACTTGACAACGGTAATCGCATCCGTACCCAGTCCGTAGTTGTGTCCTTTGCGGGACTCGCCTGCCCATCTGAAATCAAGTCCTGGCCACTCATCTTCTGCGTGGACACCTACAAGCGAAGAGCGCTACAGTGCAAGCGATGTTTTCGATTCGGTCATACCACCAAAAACTGCAGATCTGATCCCCGCTGCCGTCACTGCGGCGAGGGCCATGACGAGTCTATGAGGGGCGTCGACGTCTCTCTTCCCGCTACTGAAGTCCTCGAGCTCTTCTCTGGTGCTGGTGCCCTCGACGCGTACCGCTGCAGCAGACTTGACAACGATAATCGCATCCGTACCCAGTCCGTAGTTGTGTCCTTTGCGGGACTCGCCTGCCCATCTGAAATCAAGTCCTGGCCACTCATCTTCTGCGTAGACACCTACAAGCGAAGAGCGCTACAGTGCAAGCGATGTTTCCGATTCGGTCATACCACCAAAAACTGCAGATCTGATCCCCGCTGCCGTCACTGCGGCGAGGGCCATGACGAGTCCACGTGCCTGTCTTCCCGAAATGTTGCCTCTGCGGCGGGAAGTACTCTGCCGACAACCAATCGTGCCCTTGCTGCGAGCAGGAGTCTTCCTTGTTAGAGGTCATGGACTCTCGCCACTGCTCACGGGCTGATGCGGCTGCTGCCTTGAAGAGGCGCGGTTCGGATTTCGCAAGCAGAACCCAGCAAGCTGTGCAGTCCCCATTCCCTGGCGATAGGCTTCAGAAGATGATTGATGCCGCCGTCGAGGCTGCAGTCTCGAAGGTTAGAGTGGAACTTGACTCACTCTGCCGCCATGGTTGCGTCCCTCTCTTCGGCCCTCTCTGAGACTGTCAACGCCATCTCCGGCAACAAATAAGTGGCTTTATTCTCTGTGCCCACTGCTGATCCCCCTCCTCAGTCCTGTGAACCCAGCTCTGCTCATCGGCCTCCGCCCACCCTGGCCGCTCGTGTCCGGCCTCATCTCACGAGGCCATGGATGCATACTCCTCCAACCCCAAGCGTGGCCGATGATGACGTGGCCTCATCCGCGTTAATGTGGTGCAGCCCCTGCGAAAAGCCCCATGGCAAGCGTTCAAAGACGGGTGGCCGTTCGAACAGTGGTGACGACGTCCTTGCTGCCGCAGTCGCTGAATCCATACTGGGTGATGAGTAATTTGCGTGTCTTGCAGTGGAATTGTCTTGCAATTTCATCAGCTCTACCCGACCTCCACGCACTTGTCTCGAACTGCTCTCCTGACCTGATTCTCCTTCAAGAAACGTGGCTATTTCCCCGACGACCCTTTTCTTTTCCGGGTTTCCAGGTATTTCGGGTGGACGGGCCCGTGGGACGGGGAGGCGGTCTGCTAACGCTCATCTCCCTTAGCCTAGTGCATTCTGCCCGCATTGTGTGGCAAACCCTGTCCCCGCTTTGCGAAGCCCTCGCGGTTCGGGTCACTCTCCCATGCTTCGGCCCACTGGACGTCTTCAATGTGTACTCTCCGGCTGGCTTCCAGTCACCCTCGGCGTTCAGAGGTGCCCTCTCTAATGTGTCTCAGCGGTACATCGTTGCCGGTGATTTCAACTCCCATCATGTTTCGTGGGGTTCCAAGACTGACTCTAGCGGCAGGGAGCTGTGGGACTGGATATGGCGTCATAACCTCAGTGCTGCAAATGATGGATCCCCGATGTTCCTGCGTGGCACCGCAAGGTCGGTGCTCGATCTCACGTTGCATTCGCCTGCAGCCCGCCTATCTTCGTTCGACGCACGCTGACCTTGGGCTCTAACAGAGATCACCTGCCCATCTTCTTTGAAGTGGTCATACCGGCTAGACTCGCTGCTACCTCACGCTCCCTCTGTAATTACTCCTTGCAAGACAAGAACCTGGCCCGCCTCCTGCAGGGCGGCTCTGAGCTCTGCGGCAAAGCGGGCCTTTTTCACTGAACGGAACTCATTCCTCACCATCCCGAAGACCAGGAAAGCCCTACATAGGCACATTTCCAAGATCAGCAGGTCTCTCACCTCAGGGTTTCCACCCCCCCCCCCCCCGACTCTCTCGTCATGTCCGATGACGCTGCGAGGGCCCAGCTGGAAGATTCGCTAGGGACCTTGCTCTCCGCTTCCTACGCTCTCCTTCCTGCGCGCGGCAGCCTCCCGTGGCGTCGCCGTCCGACTTCGTTGCTGTTCCTGCAGAGGAACTTGCGTGAGTGGTGCGCGCTCTCCCTAGCTGGGCTCCTGGTCCGGACGGTGTCTCAGGCAGAATGGTGAGGTCCCTGTGGGATGCCCATCCATAGGAGCTCCTGAACATTGCGAACGTCTCCATCGAGCACTCGTGGATACCGGATGACTGGAAGGTGTCTAAGGTGGTTATAGTCAAGAAGACCGCCTCGAGGGGCCTGGCCATGGATAACATTCGCCCGATCGCCCTGACATCCGTCCTCTGTAAAACTATTGAGTGGATTCTGCACCGCCGTCTCTCTTCTTTTTTGGAGGCCCCTTCCGCGCTTAATGGTAGCCATATTGGCTTTCGCTCCCGCTGCTCAGTCTGGATGGCGCACGCCAACCTGGAAAGTGAGGTTTGCCTTGCGCGCGAGAGCGGGAAGATGTCTGCCCAGGTTAGCTTTGGATGTTGCGAAGGCGTGGAAAACAACGTCCTTCTCCATTGTATGGCAGCACTCAACATTCCCCCGTACATTGTTTCTTGGGTTTGCAGCTTCCTTACTGGACGATCATGCTTTTGCTCGGACGGCCGCTTCGTCTCCTCTCCGCATCCGCAGCAGAAGGGCGTCCCTCAGGGGTCCGTCCTTTCGCCACTGCTGTTCAACATTTTGATGGGTTCCCTACCTCTCGATCCGGGCCTACTCACTTTGACCTATGCGGACGATATTGCCTTCTTCTCCTGCTCTCTCTCGCTGCATACGCTGCGTGAGAAACTGCAAGAATATCTCCTCGCGCTGTCGTCCTGGATGCGCTCCGTCCACTTCACGGTGAACGTCCAGAAATCCGCAGTCCTGCTGTTCCCCCATACAAACCGGACTGGAGGAGCTTTGACCATCGTTCTGAATGTTGCCGGCCAGACCATCCGCCAGACCAACCTGCTGCGCTACTTAGGCGTCTGGTATCATGACATGCTTCACTGGGACCATCATGCCGAAGTCATAAGCCAGAAGCCTTCGAAAGGAATTGGCACTATCCTCCGCAGCGCCAGTGCCCGCTGTGGTATTCGCAGTAGCGCCCTGCTCTTCCTGTACATGCGGCCAATCCTTGAGTTTGGGTGTGTCGTTTTTTCGCAGCTCCCCGACTATCGTCTGAGCAGGCTATTCGCTGTAGAAAGAAGAGCCCTCCGCTTGTGCATGGGCCTCCCCAAGTATACAGCCAACCAGGCGCTGTAGGCCGAAGCCCGCATTCCCCCTTTGAAGAATCGGTTCCGCCTACTCACAGTGACCACCTTCCTTTCGCTTTGCCAGAGCCCATTAGCCACCAGACAGAACCAGTCTCTCAGGGATCGGACCCGGTGGATCGCCCAGAGATGCTTTCTCTGCTCAGAGAGAGGCGCTCTCTGGCGGGCCATCCATGCAATTTCTGAAATCGTCTATTGGGCCATTTTCGGTTTCGTTGGGCGTTTTGAAAGCAGAGTTGGCTACTTTGCTATTTTTTTTGGCTACTCTTCTGATTTCTCACCGAGCAATCCCGCACAACGCAATGAAACGATATTTTGCACATTTTTGAAGCACACTTTCCCAGGAATCCTCAACATACGGTTCTGAAGTGGGGTAGTTGATAAATCATGGTATGACAAAAACAACGCAGCAGAGGACGAAGACAGAAGGAAGTCAACAATACGCCTGCGTACTCTCAACTAACAGGATTTTATTGACAACACTTAGTTATTTAAAAACGCGTTGTCAATAAAACCCTGTTTGTTGAGAGCACGAAGGTGTATTGCTGAGTTCCTTTGTCTCCGTCCTATCTGCTGCGTTTTCTTTGTCATACCACCCTCAACATATTTCATCTCTTCTGCTGCCCTCCTTGGCCCCTTGGCCCCTTTTCGACTATGAAAAATATGCTTGGTTGGCTACATTTTGGCTACCTGCGCTAAAAATTTGGCTATGTGCAGCTTTTGCTATCTGGCAACCCTGGAGTTGGACTAAGAGGGTAGTTGGCAAGTTGCGGCCGCGAAGTGAGGACGGCTGGTGCCGTGGTGTCGGCTCCGGACTTTTGTGTGTCAGAACTCTGCGATGCGATGGACTGAGTGAGAACATCACACGGGAGCCGTGTGCGCCTGTGGACGTTTACAGACATTAAAGGAAACCACCAGCGCAAGAGTGTCGTGACCCGCCATCGTCGACTGTTCCACTGGACGCACCCGCCTTCGCAGAAGTCCGACATATATGTACCACACCAGTACTGTTGCACTGACGTCGTTTTTAGTTTTTGTTGCTCTGCTCAGTAAAATGTTGCAAATGTCAAACTCTTTGTTAGCCTCCCCATTTCCTTCTCGCCCAGGTCCAAATTACCCGCACGATGTGGCGTCACTGCCCGGGCAACTAAGAGCGGACTGGTCTGTCCCTACTAGGCCATCCCCTCGGAGTTGGTGACGAACCCGAACACATTCGTAACAAGTGGCAAAAAACAATGCTAGATTCTACCATCATTGTACCCCTACAACACCTTACCTTGCAACTTATGTCTTGTAAACTGGGAATATCTCACTGGAAAAGACGACACTTGTGTATTTTTTGGGCAAGCAAATCTCTTTATTTACATTTTCCATGAATAAGCAATGCTGAGACGAAGTGCAAATATAAGTGTCAACAAGGAAAGTATTTTCAAACTATTTCTATATATTCAAATGTAGATATGACAATTCTCTTTTTGTACCTCAGCACAGTACAGCTTCAAAAGTAACGAACTGTGCAGGATCGGCAATCTTAAAATACCTCAAGACACACACACATACATTGCATGGTGATGGGGTGGGCAATTCACCGCCGCTGAGGCGGTACACTGCCCTATTTCGCGTTGGGAGAGGATGAAGGGATGATGATAGGGGCTTTCAAAGAGCGGTCGCCAGACCGGTGGAGCACAAGTACTCCGCAAGAGGGTATCACGTAAAGCTCCAATAACAGGCTGGACAATCAAAGCTCCAAAAGACAAAATAGTTCCACAAAAATCTGAATAATTGGTTGCCATTGTGATGTGTACTATACTCATGAATTCATGAGTGCGGTAGAGTTCATGAATTGAACATGGCACCTCATGCATTGCCTCGGTGTGAGCACTAGAACAGGCAGCTTTCCAGGTCGCTCTTTTCGTGTTTTTCTATGGTCTTCTTTTCCTTTTTTTTTCTTTTTGCAATAGCGCACATAGTGAAACCCAAGCAGCAAAGGACAGGATGAGACAGCTAAGACACAACTGCTAGCTCTCAACTGCTATATTTATTAGCAGATTCTGGGATATACACACACATGCTGCTAAACAAATGACAATTTAACCAACAGAAACACAGATAAGAACAAAGGGTAACGTATATTCCCGCTCTCCTCATTTTCACAGGCAGCCGTTGTATCACACTGAGTGTGCCTGTGTGTCCCCTTTCAGATAACATATCTCGGACAGAGGCAGATCCAACCGCGGAATGCTTACACATGCATCTGTCTTGAATTCCTCTAAATGCATGTTGTTTATACGCAGCCTTGATCTCTGTTCTGGAAATTTAGGAAGCATGCAGAGTCCCTACAAGGCATTGAAAGTTTCTCGAGGGCATCGAAAGTTCGTCCTTGGCTGCCTGTGTTCCAATATGGCTCTCAGATACAAAGTACCCCATTTCAACACATTAGGAAACACAGATTTGTAAATACCATCTGTTGATTGCACTGTACGTACCCCCCCCCCCCCCCCACCATATATAAAGGATCATAGTGGATACTACATCTTGTGTGATTATGTCAGCAGTAACACAAGAAAACTAGATTTGAAGCCAATCTTGCTTAGTAGTAGCTGTTTTTGTGTGAAGCGACGCAATTGCTGTCCACCAAATAATTTAAACCCTATGTTTCATCTGTCAGCATGATAATTCCCTCAAAAGCAATCGTCAAAACGTATCCCTAACATATGTAGCATCAGGAAGGAAAACCAAGGGCACGGCATGGAAAAGACAAACACACACGGGCTATGTGCAGTAACGGCTGCTCTAGCTACTAAAATGAATATGTTCCCAATTAATACAACATGGATTGGTACGATACTATACGCGGAATAAAATAAGTAGTTAAACGTACAATACGTAAACACTTGTCATAACATGACAGTTTCCTTCCTGCATTCATGCGCTGCCATTCCTCCCTTTCTGAAATTGCTGAAGTACTATATTACTGCATTGTGTGGCATTACACGCTCCTTTAACAGAACTTTAACACGATTACATGCCACAAAACTAAAGTATGGTGAATATAATTTGCGGCTTTCCATACACGCCTAATGGCCGCAGCAGGAAGGCCACTGCTCAGTCGTGTTGAGAAACACCGCTTCCTGGTTGCCATGTCTAAATGAAATGTACCTGACCTGATCCAAAGTAACTGTTCTGAGTCTGGAACACATAAACAGATAAACACAACACAAGATAACACAACAGTAACAGATACGCCAACTAGCCGTGGCGAGCTCCACCTCGGGACAAAGTCAACAAGTAATGCATGAAAAGTCAATGAGTGCCTGAAATTTAACATCCCTCACTGGTAGCAGGAGGGTCCATTGTCAATCGCTGGTGACTGGCTTTTTCATGAATTATTTGTTGAAGTTTCTATCTGCCTGAGCACATGGACCGTTCATCAACCACTGAATCCTCATGAGGTGATGTTGGTTCGTCATCCCAAATAGACTCCCTTTCATGCATGTGTCCTTAGGGTTGCTCACCACTGGAAAAAATAATAATAATAATAATGACAAGAAATGGATAGCCATGTTTACTTTATAATGAGTCTACACAACAGAAAGAAGACGGTTGAGAGCGTCTAAATTTTAAGCAGACGAGACCTTCGTGCATAAGGCTGTACTTCTTCAGGTCTACCATCAAGTTACAAAATCCCAAAATATATAACACATGTTGTAAGGTAGACAGTGACGGTTGGAACAAACGTACAAATAAAAATAAAAACATATACACTAAAATAAAAAGGGGGTACGACCCCTATCCGAATCCGAATGACAACGTCCTCGCCCGATTTGTTGAACAGGGAAGGCGGAGCCTTTCTTTTTGTCCTTATGTACGGCATCATTGGTTCTAAGAAAGAAAAAAAGAAAGGCACACGCCTCCCATACTTATCAAATCCAAGGAGCGCGCGTACGTTGTCATACGGGTTGATGGTTGGTCAGGATCGTGCTATGTTGTGAAGTTCATTTTAAGAATGTAGAGAAGGAGAGGGAACACCAAAGCGTCTCCAGCGGTCTTGCGGCTGTTGCTTATCTTCCGTCAGCCCCGTGTGTCAACCAGGCGCGTGAACACGAAATTGACATCCGGATAGCTGATCCAAAGAGCGCGCGGCGTGCAGTACAGCTGCTCCGTCACATGTTCCTGGAGAACTGGGCTGGCCGAGTTGGTCCAGTGTCATGGCCCGCCAGGTCTCCTGACATAACGCCGATGGACTTTTACATCTGGGGTCGCATCAAAGACGAAGTATACAAAAGCGAACCACGATCGCCGGCTGACCAGCAGGGGAAAATCACTGCCTTCTTCTCGTCGCTTTCCAGATCCGAAATAAAAAGGGCCGTGGAAGATACAATTCGGAGAGCCCACCTGTGCATTGCAGCAGATGGCGAACGCTTCGAACGCTTTTACGCTAATGATAACCTAATCAAAGTACAGAGGAAGTGTGGTGAATGTGAAGAAATCCGTAGCATGTTGAAACAGACGAATTGAAAAAAGAAGAGAGCTGACAGGCGTTCGGTGCATACAACTCTCTCTCTCTCACACACACATACACAGGTTCATGACAATAAGGTGGTGCAGAACACTGATCTCTATGTATAAAGGCTGGATCGCGCATGGGAGAGGGGCTCGTGGGGGAGCGGCGTGCCTTCGGGCCGCCATGTTGGTGGGCCCTAAAGTGCTGTGTGTGCCCATAGAAAACAATGGGAGGCAACGGAGATTGTGAGTATTTATTGCGCTGCAAGCATTGGTCGTTGTTTGTCATCACACAATTTTGTAAGGTGCCAGTATACTGATGTATCCTAACAGTGTTTCACAGGTGTCCTGCCGTTCGATTCTTAATTACGTTATGTTTTGCATTCCGAAACTAGACCGTCACTGCAGTGCAGCGCTGAGGATTGTACTACAGCACGTTTCCCAGCCAATATTTCAATAAGAAACGACTTGAGGTTAACAACAACCATGTATATAATATCCCGTACTGCGTTCTGGACAAAAATTGTTCCATAAAGAACGGTCCGGGAAGAGATATACTCGCATGGCAGAAAGAGATCGTTCTGTAGAATCACAGCCGTCGTTTTAGCCGTGTATGCGTTTAGTATGATTTATATCAAGCATCGCCTTAGAAAGAGTCTTTTAGTAAACGACAGCGGTGCTTTGCCTCGCAAATATGGACACACCGAAGCAGCCCAAATAATTACTTCACGCAATTAGATCACACTCGTTAGGACAGTTAATCAGGTAGTGATGTAAGCTTAATCAATTAAGTTACTTAGAAAGTGGTAACACCTCCTTGAGACACAGGACTTATCTCTTTTTGAAGTACAGCCCTTCTATGTTTGTTTGCTTCTTCCTTTATTTGTTCTGATTATTTGCAGGCGCGGTTGTGCCAAACTGAATGTCCTTCTCCAGCACTCACATGCTTTTGTTGAATACAACTGCAGCGTGAGAAAAGCTACTTGGGGACGGCGTCCTGCTATCCAGTGCTGACTTTGTCATGCTTGTTATGTGGAGCATGCTCCAAAAAATGCAGTTCCACGTATGGTCTTCAAATTGCAACAGGACTATTTGGAGCTTGAAACAGTTGTGATTTTGTCATTTTGGCCCTCGTGTACCCAGTCTGTGAAACGCAAACAAAAAAGTCTAACACGATATGCTTTTGTAATGAAGATCACTGATGATGAGTAAAGAGAATATACGAGTTCAAGTTTATTCAATATTTTATATCATTCAATATTTTATGTCAAGTTTATACAATATCAAGTTTATTAAAGTTCAAGATTTATTTCTTGCACTTATGCGTTTCAGGATAAATGAACGTGCAGGGAGGTCGCAAAAGACTACATTTATTGTTTTGTGACCTTGCTACAATGGCAATGGCAATATATATTTTAGGAATGACAATGGTCAGGTACGCTCTCTCAATTTTAGGTTGGAATGAGCAATGAATAGCAACTTCCCTCCTGATATTTTCTCATATATGCTAAATTTTAAATTTAATGTGATCGAATATGTGATAATATAACAATAATACATAACAATATAATATGTGATAAATGAATGTGATCAACAGTAGATGTAAACAACATGAGTAGCCAGAGAACTGCATTCTCAATAAATAATTTTCTTCTTATAGCGTATATGTGCATGCCTATTAACTGAAACAATTATCACAGTTCCCTGACAAGTTTTAATTTCTGAGAGTGTACTGTAGAGGCTGCTTAGATACAAGGTATTATATACTGTGAATGCCTTTAAAAATCCCATGTAACACATATGCCTTTACTTTCTGGAGGTGGTAGTCAAAGTTTGTGGGCATTACGCAGGTTCTGCACCCATTTCTTGAGTTGTCGAGGCAGCTGTGAAGTAACCTGCATTGATGATGATTATTCCAATTTTTATGGTGCATCGAAAACAAAGGAAATAATACATCAGAACATTGGTTCGGGTGGCAACCAGTTAAAAATGAATATGTTGTTTAATAAATGCATTGGACAAATGTTAAAACATCAGTTTAAAACATGGTATACAATCCCTGTATCTTCTAAAAATTAAAAAGATTAAAAACTATTCTAAAAAGAATATGGGGAACTCTTCTAAAAAGAATTATAATCTCTAATTATTATAATGCTGGGTGAAGGAGCCTAAAGTCTAAGGTGTGTTTCTGATGTAAACATGTAAGAAAATATGCAAAACTGAGAGAGGCTAACCACAGTGCGTGCACTGAGGTTGTTCCTTCCTGTAAAGTAGAAACCAGTGGATGAGGAACGTGATACTTACCTGTACACCCAGCCGTATCACACTGCACAGATTATTCACTGGGTAGCCCTCATGACGAAACCTGTATTGAGAGACCACTTTTGCCTTAAAAACTGCTACAAATAGCACGACACGCTACAGATTATTACTATCGTAACAAGCTGACGATACAGCTCAGACACAAAGGCGTTATTCAAGTCGCGCCACACCACCGTTACGTAGGATTCTTTGTCACAAATCAAACCAAGGCACAAAACAATACCAATACATGAAAAAAGGTGACAATCATGGTCTCATTATGACGTAATACCGAACTTGTGCGCGAAGGTAATTCAAAGAAATGAATGTGGCACTTGCTTCCGCACAGAACACCGTGTACCATGCTAGCAATGCATGCAAAAAAGCGCTCGAGTGCTTGCACATATATTGATGACAACACTACCTGTGTAGTGTAACATGTTCTTTCAAGCATATTATGCACTCAAACTGTATTTGCCACCGGGTAACATGCAAGTGCGCTCGATTGAACGTCGGAAGAGCGATCAAGCAACTTGCATCCAGTGCTCGTTTTGGGCAAAAAGCACTTAATAATGGTCAACTAAATATACATGATGGACGCCTATTTATTCCTTGATGAAGAGTGACTCACCTGTATAAATTTAGGCCCTGTAACCTTGCCAGTACGGTTGGTACGACCGTAATTGCAAGAAGTTGCCATGATCGCTGCGGCAACTGTTGTGGGTACAGTAAGATGGCGGCCGGTTTCTTCACGCTCGCGCTCCCTATCCGCGATCCAGCCTTTTACAATCGAGATCAGTGGTGCAGAAAAACTACGAGACCGCTATCAGCGGTCATAGTGAAAACTGCCGCGTACGCACCCAAAAGCAAACAAACACACTGAGCAAAACACGAATAAAGGAAAAAGAGCGCGACCCTGAAACTGACGTGGGCAAACTGATACCTGGCAGCGGAACTCTTCTGTGGGTTCTGTAAGCTTCTCAACCGTCGTACGCGTAAGTCGTGCGTATCAAAAGAAATACGAGGCTTCGTTATCGTCGTAGGGCACATATGCCCTGGGCCCGCTCTGGCCGAGGGACGCAGAGTCGAGACAACCCGTCTTCACACTTCGAGCTTCGAGAACAGACTCCTTTATTTCACACTATCTACAATAAACGAAATCGGAGCATTGGATTACGTGAGCTACAATAGGCTGCGTTAGGCACGTACAGACCACCCTGCCTGGGAAGCGTACCCTGGCCCGTGGTATCCCCTTGCAAGTTATGACCAACATGTCAATGAGGGCAAACACACGCACTTGCAGTGTTTATGTCTGACGTGTCAGAGTGCAGCTCACATTAGGCCATCCTAAATAATGTTTCGCCCTCGAAACACAATAAAACGTTTCCGTGCATGCGGTGTTCAGGAGTATGATATTGCAACAAAATAAAAATGGAAACACATCCTGACAGAGAAACATTGGTAGATGGTTTACATAATATAAAAATTTAGCTCGCGATACATAACTCAAGTCGTGCCCATAACGCTATACGAAGCATCGTAACTACATCGTCATCAGCTTTCTTACACAATGGTTAATAACACTGTCGTAAATAATAAGTAGATGCATAGCAGTGCAACGCATTGAACAACATGTAACACTGTAACATTCAAACTCAAACTTAACCCACGTGTCGGGTAGCATATGTGACTTAAAAAAAATATAAGGATAACTCACAAAAGAAACAACTCTGGTGACCATGAAACTGGGTGCCCCCCCCCCCCCCCATTTCATTCATTATCAATACTGTCGTCGCTGTCACCATCGTCTACTTCATTCGTTTCCCGGGTAGTATGCCATAGCTTTAGTTGGTCAGCGTGCGCTGTAGTGCGGTAGATACGTTTTGATGCTTGATTCATCATTTGATGCTTGTGTTATGCGATACGTGTCACTCGGTGAGACCTCGTCGATCGCCGTGGGACCTCAGTATTTCGTCTGAGTTTTCGTAGGTTGCCCAGTATGAATTGGGAGTCGGCGAACAACAACGATATCTCCCACGGCGTACTGTGGGGGCGCAGTTCTTCGCGAATTATAACGTCGTGCTTGTTGTTGTTGCTGCGCTTCGATTGATTCCCGACGTTGTTGCCGTACTTTCTCAACGCTTTCTCCCGGTTCTTCGTCGACATCGAGTGGTCGCATGCAACTGTCGCTGTGTCTTGCATGAAAGCCATATAGCATCTCGAATGGTGTCTTTCCTGTTGTCTTGCTGCGACTGTTATTTAAGGTTATTTGAATTTGTTCGAGATTTTTGTCCCAGTCTTTATGATCAGGACGCTCAATTGACATAGCAAGGCGGGGAATTAGTGTCCGGTTTACCCTGTCAACCTGAACGTTTCCTTGCGGTCGTTGCGTAGATATCTTTGCATGAGTGATCCCTTTCTCCATGCAGTATGCCTCAAACTGTGCGGATGTAAAGGCAGTGCCCCTATCAGTAACGATGCACTTAGGCACGTCGTACTCGTTAATGTACTTATCCAAACACTTAAGTATCGCACTCGCAGAAGTATTGCGGACTGCAGTTGAAGGGATAGAGTGGAGCATTCCTGGTTTCTTTCCTGCTGGAGTCTTGTGAAAGAGGCACTCTAAGCATTGTGAGATGTGCCTCTTAACATATTTTCTCATTCCGGGGAACCAATACCGTCGTTGCATCTTGTTCACGGTTTCGTCCGCGTGACTGTGTCCCATCAGGTCGTGATGCTTTACTGTCATTGCCTTGCGGTTGCTCTTGGGAATAACAAACAACCATTTCTTGCCTGCTGAAGTTTCCTCAGTCCTGTACAGCAAACCGTGTCTCAGCGCAAACCCTTTCACTTCACCTTTTTCTCGTTTACTTCACTCTTCTGGCTTCTTCTTCAAAATCCCAATGAGGTGGCGTAATTCGTCGTCACCCATTTGGATGGCAAGAACCCGTTCTTCCTCACTGGTGGTGTACCACACGTCAAACCTCTCTTCGATGCTTTTCCCTTCGGGTGGTGAAACTGATGCGCGACTTTGAGCGTCTACGTGGCTCATCCTCGAACCCTCTCTGTGGTAGATCGAGAAGTCATATTCCTGTATACAATCCATCCATCTCGCTATCTGCGGAACCTTTGTCTTGGCTGCGTTCATATATACAATGTCTCGACAGTCGGTAAAGATAGTAAAATGAATGCCCACCAGAAAAGTGCGCAACTTCTCCACTGCCCAAACGACTGCCATTAATTCCAACCGGGTGGAATGAGAGTTCCTTTCGGGTTCACTTGTCCTGCGACTGACGCAGTAAACTAAATGCATACGCCCGTCGCTCCCTCGTTGCAGCAGCATAGCCGCCAGTCCATCTTTACAAGCATCGGTGTGTAGCTCAGTTTCCGCGTTGCGGTCATATAGAGCAAGTATTGGTGCACTCGTCAGTTCTTCCTTGAGCGTTTCAAATGCCTTCTCTTGTCTTTCACCCAAATGAGGGGCGCATTTTTCTTTGTGAGCTCTGTGAGGGGTGCCGCTTTGAGAGCGTGTTGAGGGATGAATCTTCGAAAGTAGCTGATTAATCCAAGGAACCGTCGTACTTCGTGGACATTTTTCGGTCGTGGATACTGGCGTATAGCTTCTAGTTTTATTTCTCCTGGTTGTATGCCATTCTTCCTTATTCGAAATCCTAAGAATCTGACCTCCTCCATTAAAAAGTCACATTTCTGCAGTTTTAGCGTCAAGTTTGCTTTTTTCAGAGCTTCCAGAACTCTTCTAAGTGCTGACATTCCCTCTTCACATGTTTTGCTCGGAACGAGTATGTCGTCGAGGTAACACACAGCGGTTTGAAATCTTAGAGGTCCTACTGCCTTGTTAATTAGCCTCTGGAATACGCTTGGTGCATTACACGGACCAAAGCTCATATAGAGGTACTCATAGTGCCCATCTGGCGTAATGAATGCCGTTTTAGGGACGGATTCCTCCTCTAGGGCACTTGCCCTCTTGTAGCCGCTTGCCAAATCGACTGTCGTGAAATACTCGCTGCCACTTAGTCGGTCCAACTGGTCGTCGATTACTGGTAATGGAAACCTATCCTTCTTCGTCTGTTGGCTCAGCCGCCTGTAGTCCACCACTTTCCTGAATTCGCCGTTTTTCTTTTTCACCAGAAGGCAGGGACTGCCATAGGGAGAGGTGGAGTCTCTAACAATCCTCGCTGCTTTTAACTCGTCCACTATGTGGCGCAACTGTTCTCTTTCGTCGTGGGTGGCACGATATGGTCGGCTGTAAGGTGGTTTCGAACCCTCGACCTCTTCAACGGTCATAGACGTGACGTCAGCCTTTCCTAGTTCATTTAGGTTCATGGCGAAACATCTTCTGTACTCATTCAGCATATTCACGAGTTCTTGTTTCTCTGACTGCGTAACGTTAGATCCCACCTTAACATTCTCTTGGGTTATTGGCTGTGCTGCGCTTACGTTGCGTACCGATAGCACATCGCAAGTGCTCTCCTTAGGGGTCGACTGTTGCATTAGCCTATCATCATCCTTCGGTATAGTCTCCCCTTGAGCACATATTTCAACTGGTTCTGCTCGTCCAAAGGAAAAGTCTTTCTTAATAATCAGCGGTTCGTGAGAGTCGTTGATTACGGGAACCCTGGTGTGTCCTTTTCGTACTTCGAGCAAGCAACTCAGTCTGTCTTCTTCTGGCCCAATCCGTATAGTGCATCGTCCTCAGTCACGGGATGAACCACACTGCCCGATCTTACTGCTGTTGACGCCGTCATTATGGTCACAGCCCTGCCTTGATCTATGAAAGATGTAGCGTCTACGCTTCCGTTTATGCGAACATTCTTCGTATATTTGCCAATATTTCCTACGCACAATGTGTCCTGACACCTCGGGTGCGCATCTTGAGGCTTAGATTTGCAGTCTCGCTTGCCATGGCCCGATTGCATGCATTTTGAGCAGAATTTTGTTCTTTTCTCCTTGGGACAGTCTGCTGCTAGATGATTCGCGTATTCATTACAGTTAAAACATTTGACACGTCCCTCTTTGTCTCTTGCAGGAGCCCACATTCCTCCCTTTTGATCAGCAGGCTTCTGCTGGCTCGTGGTAGCTTTTGCTGTCTTAGAGTCTGATGTTGATGCTTGCTTCGATCCCCCAAAATGATATCGGCGTTCTCTCTGAAGCCTGTCACTGCGTCGTAAATCATGCAACAAATCCTCGAGGCATGCATGCTGCTTTGGCATCAACATCTGATAAGTTGTCCTATCAATCACGCCTAACAAAATCTGTTATTTACTCTGAATATCTGTCAATCCGCAACGTTTACACAAATGCATTTTATCCATAAAATATGCCAAAATAGACTCGTCCTTGCCCTGAACGCGACGTCTCATCTCATCGAAATTTTTCACTGGGTCGCTCGTCGGCGCGAACATTTTTCTAAAGGTCAACTCAAAAAGTTCCCATGTTGGACAGTCCTTCACCTTGGTGCGGTACCACTGCGAGGCAGGTCCCACAAGCTTGGCTTGGACCAGCGTCAGCTTGGCGTCGTCGTTCCACTTGCAGTGAAGCGAGAGCTCGTCGAAGGTATCCAGCCACTCTTCTGCAAGGCGCTCGTCTCCTTCCCCATTGAAAACTTGTACCTCTTTCGAAAGGTCCGGTAGCAAAGTGTGTGGAATGGGACTTTCGTTCGTCTTGGCTTTGGTGTCCATTAGTTCCCTCATCATGCGGTTACGTTCCGCCTCTTGCTCCTTTATAAATGCCAGAAGTTGCTGGACACACTGCCCGGCCGTCGCATCTGAAGTTTCTGAGTCGTTGTCATCGTCCGCCTTCGGATTCGCATCATCGGTGGTGCTTGTAGTGGTGCTTGCGGTGCCTATAGCGTCACTTCGTAACTTAGGTGGCATCTTCGGTGAACCGTCTTCGTTGTCCCACTTGTGGCGACAGGGTAGAATCCTGGCGTACAGGGCTTGTAGAATCCCACTTCTGAATAAAGTGTAAGCTTCGCAACCGTCGTACGCGTAACTCGTGCGCATAAAAAGAAATACGAAGCTTCGTTATCGTCGTAGGGCACTTATGCCCAGGGCCCGCTCTGGCCGAGGGACGCAGAGTCGAGATAACCCGTCTTCACACTTCGAGCTTCGAGAACCGACTCCTTTATTTCACACTATCTACAATAAACGAAATCGGAGCATTGGATTACGTGAGTTACAATAGGCTGCGTTAGGCACGTACAGACCACCCTGCTGGGGAAGCGTACCCTGGCCCGTGGTATCCCCTTGCAAGTTATGACCAACGTGTCAATGAGGGCAAACACACGCACTTGCCGTGTTTATGTCTGACGTGTCAGAGTACAGCTCACAGTTGGGTCTGTAACCCTTTCTCCCCCGTGTGTGTGTGTCAATGTAACCTCCTTTCTTCGTAGCTTTGCGCTCAAACTTAGATCCGTCAAAAAAGAGGCGGTGCCAATGGCTCTCATTTCTACGATTTTCGGCGAATTTATTTCGGTAATTGCCATTGCATTACGAGTGGGGTTATGCACTATACTGAGTAAAATGACGACGGGGAACCCATTTCCGCAAAGAATACGTTAGATTGCCATGGAAAATTTCGGAGTTCAATTCAAGAAATTAACTTTCCGTCAATTACAATAAAATAAAAATGTTACAAATATGTGACAAAAGTTACTGGTAGAAAAAAATCCCTTCACCGCATGTCTCTCCAGGGCCTACGGTTTTTACTGTGAATTTCTATCAGGGTTGGTGGACCACCCTGTATGAAGGCTACCATGAAGAATCTCACTTCAAAGGGGCATGCGACTTTTTCATGAGTGACCCTACAGATAAGTCATGACTGTCTTAGGCGGTCACGTTATGTTGTTGCATAAGATTAAACCCCGAGAATAGGGAACATGATCTTGAAGTCGTGTTTTGAGCGCCACACTACCTCTTGTGGATTCGTTTTTCTGCCTGTTTACTGGAATAGCAGCCTCGTTTGGAGAGGCCCTGTACCGAGTTTTCGAAAGCGCGTGCAGCTGCGTGAGGACATGAGGGCCCTCATGAGGTGAGGGCACGTGAGGATGAGGGCTCCTGAGGTCATGAGAGCCCCCATGAGGTGAGGACAAGTGAGGATGAGGCCCCTCATGAGGTGGAGATACGTGAGGCCATGAGGGTCGTGAGTAGCCTCATGAGGTGAAGGCATTTGAGGATGAGGATGGTGAGGCCTTTCGGGATCCGGATGCCCTGAAGTGAAGTTCGTGAGGGAAAAATTTGAAATAGAATGTGAGGGTGAGGGCGACTGAGGTTAAGTTACTGGTGAGGAAAATTTGGTGAGGGTGAGTGAGGCTGATAAAGTCCGTGCTTCGTGAGGTGAGGATGAGTGAGGCAGCAGGAAAATGCCCACCTATGCATAGAAGGGACAAATACTTACAAAGCCTCAATTTGCCTAAGAAATTAACGATGAAAGATGAAAGTCGGATTGCCGGTCCAGGGCTCTACCAATTGAGCTAAGCTAATACGCCTTCTCAGCGACTTCCAAGGGTGCGTCAACTGAAGAGACAAACCAGCCACTCTCTCTCGCTCATCCTCCTTTCACTCTTACATTTTTGCTCACTCATACACACATTCATACGACGGCAGCAACTGTTGAACATGACAGAACTGATTGTATGATTGATGATGAACAATCCAGAAGATGTGGGTTCGAGTCCTACATCTGGCTAACCTTTCAGTGACTTTCATCTTTCATCCTTCATTTCTTAGGCAATTTGAGGCCTTGTATGTGCTTGTCCCTTCTATGTTGTTTCAGCCTCAGAACATCAGTTCTTTCATGTTGAACAGTTGCCGCCTGCGTCTATCCCGTCGTATGAATGTGTGTGCGAGTGAGCAAAAATGTAAGAGTGAAAGGAGGATGAGTGAGAGAGAGTGGCTGGTTTATCCCTTCAGATGACGCACCATGTAGAGCCCTGGACCTGCAATCCAGAAGATGTGGGTTCGAGTCCTACAGCTGGCTAACCTTTTCAGTGACTTTCATCTTTCATCCTTCATTTCTTAGGCAATTTGAGGCCTTGTTTGTATTTGTCCCTTCTATGTTGTTTCAGCCTCAGAACATCAGTTCTTTCATGTTGAACAGTTGCCGCCTGCGTCTATCCCGTCGTATGAATGTGTGTGCGAGTGAGCAAAAATGTAAGAGTGAAAGGAGGATGAGTGAGAGAGAGTGGCTGGTTTATCCCTTCAGATGACGCACCATGTAGGGCCCTGGACCGGCAATCCAGAAGATGTGGGTTCGAGTAATACAGCTGGGTAACCTTTTCAGTGACTTTCATCTTTCATTTCTTAGGCAATTTGAGGCCTTGTATGTATTTGTCCCTTCTATGTTGTTTCAGCCTCAGAACATCAGTTCTTTCATGTTGAACAGTTGCCGCCTGCGTCTATCCCGTCGTATGAATGTGTGTGCGAGTGAGCAAAAATGTAAGAGTGAAAGGAGGATGAGTGAGAGAGAGTGGCTGGTTTATCCCTTCAGATGACGCACCACGTAGAGCCCTGGACCGGCAATCCAGAAGATGTGGGTTCGAGTCCTACAGCTGGGTAACCTTTTCAGTGACTTTCATCTTTCATTTCTTAGGCAATTTGAGGCCTTGTATGTATTTGTCCCTTCTATGTTGTTTCAGCCTCAGAACATCAGATCTTTCATGTTGAACAGTTGCCGCCTGCGTCTATCCCGTCGTATGAATGTGTGTGCGAGTGAGCAAAAATGTAAGAGTGAAAGGAGGATGAGTGAGAGAGAGTGGCTGGTTTATCCCTTCAGATGACGCACCACGTAGAGCCCTGGACCGGCAATCCAGAAGATGTGGGTTCGAGTCCTACAGCTGGCTAACCTTTTCAGTGACTTTCATCTTTCATCCTTCATTTCTTAGGCAATTTGAGGCCTTGTATGTATTTGTCCCTTCTATGTTGTTTCAGCCTCAGAACATCAGTTCTTTCATGTTGAACAGTTGCCGCCTGCGTCTATCCCGTCGTATGAATGTGTGTGCGAGTGAGCAAAAATGTAAGAGTGAAAGGAGGATGAGTGAGAGAGAGTGGCTGGTTTATCCCTTCAGATGACGCACCACGTAGAGCCCTGGACCGGCAATCCAGAAGATGTGGGTTCGAATCCTACAGCTGCCTAACCTTTTCAGTGACTTTCATCTTTCATCCTTCATTTCTTAGGCAATTTGAGGCCTTGTATGTATTTGTCCCTTCTATGTTGTTTCAGCCTCAGAACATCAGTTCTTTCATGTTGAACAGTTGCCGCCTGCGTCTATCCCGTCGTATGAATGTGTGTGCGAGTGAGCAAAAATGTAAGAGTGAAAGGAGGATGAGTGAGAGAGAGTGGCTGGTTTATCCCTTCAGATGACGCACCACGTAGAGCCCTGGACCGGCAATCCAGAAGATGTGGGTTCGAGTCCTACAGCTGGCTAACCTTTTCAGTGACTTTCATCTTTCATCCTTCATTTCTTAGGCAATTTGAGGCCTTGTATGTATTTGTCCCTTCTATGTTGTTTCAGCCTCAGAACATCAGTTCTTTCATGTTGAACAGTTGCCGCCTGCGTCTATCCCGTCGTATGAATGTGTGTGCGAGTGAGCAAAAATGTAAGAGTGAAAGGAGGATGAGTGAGAGAGAGTGGCTGGTTTATCCCTTCAGATGACGCACCATGTAGAGCCCTGGACCGGCAATCCAGAAGATGTGGGTTAGAGTCCTACAGCTGGCTAACCTTTTCAGTGACTTTCATCTTTCATCCTTCATTTCTTAGGCAATTTGAGGCCTTGTATGTGCTTGTCCCTTCTATGTTGTTTCAGCCTCAGAACATCAGTTCTTTCATGTTGAACAGTTGCCGCCTGCGTCTATCCCGTCGTATGAATGTGTGTGCGAGTGAGCAAAAATGTAAGAGTGAAAGGAGGATGAGTGAGAGAGAGTGGCTGGTTTATCCCTTCAGATGACGCACCACGTAGAGCCCTGGACCGGCAATCCAGAAGATGTGGGTTCGAGTCCTACAGCTGGCTAACCTTTTCAGTGACTTTCATCTTTCATCCTTCATTTCTTAGGCAATTTGAGGCCTTGTATGTGCTTGTCCCTTCTATGTTGTTTCAGCCTCAGAACATCAGTTCTTTCATGTTGAACAGTTGCCGCCTGCGTCTATCCCGTCGTATGAATGTGTGTGCGAGTGAGCAAAAATGTAAGAGTGAAAGGAGGATGAGTGAGAGAGAGTGGCTGGTTTATCCCTTCAGATGACGCACCACGTAGAGCCCTGGACCGGCAATCCAGAAGATGTGGGTTCGAGTCCTACAGCTGGCTAACCTTTTCAGTGACTTTCATCTTTCATCCTTCATTTCTTAGGCAATTTGAGGCCTTGTATGTATTTGTCCCTTCTATGTTGTTTCAGCCTCAGAACATCAGTTCTTTCATGTTGAACAGTTGCCGCCTGCGTCTATCCCGTCGTATGAATGTGTGTGCGAGTGAGCAAAAATGTAAGAGTGAAAGGAGGATGAGTGAGAGAGAGTGGCTGGTTTATCCCTTCAGATGACGCACCATGTAGAGCCCTGGACCGGCAATCCAGAAGATGTGGGTTCGAGTCCTACAGCTGGGTAACCTTTTCAGTGACTTTCATCTTTCATTTCTTAGGCAATTTGAGGCCTTGTATGTATTTGTCCCTTCTATGTTGTTTCAGCCTCAGAACATCAGTTCTTTCATGTTGAACAGTTGCCGCCTGCGTCTATCCCGTCGTATGAATGTGTGTGCGAGTGAGCAAAAATGTAAGAGTGAAAGGAGGATGAGTGAGAGAGAGTGGCTGGTTTATCCCTTCAGATGACGCACCACGTAGAGCCCTGGACCGGCAATCCAGAAGATGTGGGTTCGAGTCCTACAGCTGGCTAACCTTTTCAGTGACTTTCATCTTTCATCCTTTATTTCTTAGGCAATTTGAGGCCTTGTATGTATTTGTCCCTTCTATATTGTCTCAGCCTCAGAACATCAGTTCTTTCATGTTGAACAGTTGCCGCCTGCGTCTATCCCGTCGTATGAATGTGTGTGCGAGTGAGCAAAAATGTAAGAGTGAAAGGAGGATGAGTGAGAGAGAGTGGCTGGTTTATCCCTTCAGATGACGCACCACGTAGAGCCCTGGACCGGCAATCCAGAAGATGTGGGTTCGAGTCCTACAGCTGGCTAACCTTTTCAGTGACTTTCATCTTTCATCCTTCATTTCTTAGGCAATTTGAGGCCTTGTATGTATTTGTCCCTTCTATGTTGTTTCAGCCTCAGAACATCAGTTCTTTCATGTTGAACAGTTGCCGCCTGCGTCTATCCCGTCGTATGAATGTGTGTGCGAGTGAGCAAAAATGTAAGAGTGAAAGGAGGATGAGTGAGAGAGAGTGGCTGGTTTATCCCTTCAGATGTCGCACCACGTAGAGCCCTGGACCGGCAATCCAGAAGATGTGGGTTCGAGTCCTACAGCTGGCTAACCTTTTCAGTGACTTTCATCTTTCATCCTTCATTTCTTAGGCAATTTGAGGCCTTGTATGTATTTGTCCCTTCTATGTTGTTTCAGCCTCAGAACATCAGTTCTTTCATGTTGAACAGTTGCCGCCTGCGTCTATCCCGTCGTATGAATGTGTGTGCGAGTGAGCAAAAATGTAAGAGTGAAAGGAGGATGAGTGAGAGAGAGTGGCTGGTTTATCCCTTCAGATGACGCACCACGTAGAGCCCTGGACCGGCAATCCAGAAGATGTGGGTTCGAGTCCTACAGCTGGCTAACCTTTTCAGTGACTTTCATCTTTCATCCTTCATTTCTTAGGCAATTTGAGGCCTTGTATGTATTTGTCCCTTCTATGTTGTTTCAGCCTCAGAACATCAGTTCTTTCATGTTGAACAGTTGCCGCCTGCGTCTATCCCGTCGTATGAATGTGTGTGCGAGTGAGCAAAAATGTAAGAGTGAAAGGAGGATGAGTGAGAGAGAGTGGCTGGTTTATCCCTTCAGATGACGCACCACGTAGAGCCCTGGACCGGCAATCCAGAAGATGTGGGTTCGAGTCCTACAGCTGGCTAACCTTTTCAGTGACTTTCATCTTTCATCCTTCATTTCTTAGGCAATTTGAGGCCTTGTATGTATTTGTCCCTTCTATGTTGTTTCAGCCTCAGAACATCAGTTCTTTCATGTTGAACAGTTGCCGCCTGCGTCTATCCCGTCGTACGAATGTGTGTGCGAGTGAGCAAAAATGTAAGAGTGAAAGGAGGATGAGTGAGAGAGAGTGGCTGGTTTATCCCTTCAGATGACGCACCATGTAGAGCCCTGGACCGGCAATCCAGAAGATGTGGGTTCGAGTCCTACAGCTGGCTAACCTTTTCAGTGACTTTCATCTTTCATCCTTCATTTCTTAGGCAATTTGAGGCCTTGTATGTGCTTGTCCCTTCTATGTTGTTTCAGCCTCAGAACATCAGTTCTTTCATGTTGAACAGTTGCCGCCTGCGTCTATCCCGTCGTATGAATGTGTGTGCGAGTGAGCAAAAATGTAAGAGTGAAAGGAGGATGAGTGAGAGAGAGTGGCTGGTTTATCCCTTCAGATGACGCACCATGTAGAGCCCTGGACCGGCAATCCAGAAGATGTGGGTTCGAGTCCTACAGCTGGGTAACCTTTTCAGTGACTTTCATCTTTCATCCTTCATTTCTTAGGCAATTTGAGGCCTTGTATGTGCTTGTCCCTTCTATGTTGTTTCAGCCTCAGAACATCAGTTCTTTCATGTTGAACAGTTGCCGCCTGCGTCTATCCCGTCGTATGAATGTGTGTGCGAGTGAGCAAAAATGTAAGAGTGAAAGGAGGATGAGTGAGAGAGAGTGGCTGGTTTATCCCTTCAGATGACGCACCATGTAGAGCCCTGGACCGGCAATCCAGAAGATGTGGGTTCGAGTCCTACAGCTGGCTAACCTTTTCAGTGAGTTTCATCTTTCATCCTTCATTTCTTAGGCAATTTGAGGCCTTGTATGTATTTGTCCCTTCTATGTTGTTTCAGCCTCAGAACATCAGTTCTTTCATGTTGAACAGTTGCCGCCTGCGTCTATCCCGTCGTATGAATGTGTGTGCAAGTGAGCAAAAATGTAAGAGTGAAAGGAGGATGAGTGAGAGAGAGTGGCTGGTTTATTCCTTCAGATGACGCACCATGTAGAGCCCTGGACCGGCAATCCAGAAGATGTGGGTTCGAGTCCTACAGCTGGGTAACCTTTTCAGTGACTTTCATCTTTCATCCTTAATTTCTTAAACAATTTGAGGCCTTGTATGTATTTGTCCCTTCTATGTTGTTTCAGCCTCAGAACACCAGTTCTTTCATGTTGAACAGTTGCCGCCTGCGTCTATCCCGTCGTATGAATGTGTGTGCGAGTGAGCAAAAATGTAAGAGTGAAAGGAGGATGAGTGAGAGAGAGTGGCTGGTTTATTCCTTCAGATGACGCACCATGTAGAGCCCTGGACCGGCAATCCAGAAGATGTGGGTTCGAGTCCTACAGCTGGGTAACCTTTTCAGTGACTTTCATCTTTCATCCTTAATTTCTTAAACAATTTGAGGCCTTGTATGTATTTGTCCCTTCTATGTTGTTTCAGCCTCAGAACACCAGTTCTTTCATGTTGAACAGTTGCCGCCTGCGTCTATCCCGTCGTATGAATGTGTGTGCGAGTGAGCAAAAATGTAAGAGTGAAAGGAGGATGAGTGAGAGAGAGTGGCTGGTTTATTCCTTCAGATGACGCACCATGTAGAGCCCTGGACCGGCAATCCAGAAGATGTGGGTTCGAGTCCTACAGCTGGGTAACCTTTTCAGTGACTTTCATCTTTCATCCTTAATTTCTTAAACAATTTGAGGCCTTGTATGTATTTGTCCCTTCTATGTTGTTTCAGCCTCAGAACATCAGTTCTTTCATGTTGAACAGTTGCCGCCTGCGTCTATCCCGTCGTATGAATGTGTGTGCGAGTGAGCAAAAATGTAAGAGTGAAAGGAGGATGAGTGAGAGAGAGTGGCTGGTTTATCCCTTCAGATGACGCACCATGTAGAGCCCTGGACCGGCAATCCAGAAGATGTGGGTTCGAGTCCTACAGCTGGGTAACCTTTTCAGTGACTTTCATCTTTCATCGTTAATTTCTTAGGCAAATTGAGACTTTGTATGTATTTGTCCCTTCTATGTTGTTCCAGTCTCAGAACATCAGTTATTTCATGTGCAACAGTTGCCGCTTGCGTCGATCCCGTCGTATGATTGTGTGTATAAGTGCGAAAAATGTAACAACAAAGCGCCTAATTGAATTGCCCCTTCCCGGCTTTATTACAGGAAGACAATTTCCGGAGTCGCGTCAAGAATTTCTACCCACACGCTCAGACCATCTCAAAATCTGCGCGTCTCGGACAAAAGAAAAAAAAAAACAATCTGCGCCGGTAGCGTTTGAAGTCTTACAAGATGAGGAGGGTGGGCGCGCGGGGCGTGCGCCCGCTTGCGTCTGGGACAGAGATTTGAAAAATGTGAAAAAAGTAAAGAAAGTATCCTGGGGATTTTTTATATTTTGAAGTGGACAGGCTGTGCTTCATTTTAGCATTGTCGGCATGTCGCTATCACGATGGCAGCTTCACCTTTTATGCTTTCCAATACTGGCAATTTTCGAAAATTTGCATATTGTCCGCAATAATTCGCGGCCTTGTCCTTTAACTGAAGAACTGAAAATTTTTCTACATGTTAACTACACATCTATCAGGACACAAAATTTCATACTTGTGCGTGCTTCCAGTTAACGGGGATAAAATGACAAACATGCGACAAAAACGCAACAATTATAGCCTGTGGCGCGCCTTAAATACACGGTGTCATCCGAATTTTTTTCACTTAGAACTAAGGGGAAGAGCTTCCTGATCAGTCTGGAAGTGACAAACCTCAAATAGCTTGAGCCGTTCCCTGCGGAGAAGCCATTAAACGCACCCCACTTTTTGGCCCTCCCGCAGACTTTGGCGCCGCCTCTCGTCAAAGTCGATTGGAATTCTGCTGAAATATTGTTCTGACATTCATATTTGTTTTCATATTCATTCATTCATATTCATATTCATTTCATATTCATTCATTCATATTCATATTCATTTCATATTCATTCATTCATATTCATATTCATTTCATATTCATTCATTCATATTCATTTCATATTCATTCATATTTCATTCGTATCATTCATATTTGAATGCTGGCTAACCTTTCAGTGACTTTCATCTTTCATCCTTCATTTCTTAGGCAATTTGAGGCCTTGTATGTGCTTGTCCCTTCTATGTTGTTTCAGCCTCAGAACATCAGTTCTTTCATGTTGAACAGTTGCCGCCTGCGTCTATCCCGTCGTATGAATGTGTGTGCGAGTGAGCAAAAATGTAAGAGTGAAAGGAGGATGAGTGAGAGAGAGTGGCTGGTTTATCCCTTCAGATGACGCACCATGTAGAGCCCTGGACCGGCAATCCAGAAGATGTGGGTTCGAGTCCTACCGCTGGGTAACCTTTTCAGTGACTTTCATCTTTCATTTCTTAGGCAATTTGAGGCCTTGTATGTATTTGTCCCTTCTATGTTGTTTCAGCCTCAGAACATCAGTTCTTTCATGTTGAACAGTTGCCGCATTCATATTTGAACGATACGAAGCAGTGAAAAAAAAGTTCCCAAAGCCCGTGGGGGTCGGGCTATGATTTTGGGACGGTTCTTGTGGAATGACCCTTTAGCTCATAAAAGGCAAGGCCAGCACAACGAAGTGCGCTTTCCAAACGACGCCGTACCAAAGAAATGTTCACATGCTTTGTTTCCGGCTTAGCAATAACATAACAGGTGTTTGCTAATCTACGATGCAGAGAGAACGGAATCAAAGAAGCCAAGCGGCCAGGCCAAGAGCCCATGCCAAGCCAAAGACAGATAAACCTAGAGCAGTGACGTCGGTGCACCCGTGCGCAGGGTTTGCCGACGGTCTGACGGGCGGGCGGGGAAACTAAAAAAATAAAATGTTTTCTAAAAATCTACGAACAGTTGGACCAAGATATGTCGCACACATATTCAGTGTTCGCTAATGAACACACAGCGCGAGTGTCGCTCAGTTCTGCGGCACTTCAAAATTGCCATATCTGACCTTTTAGCGTCGCTGCAGGTTGGGGGTAAGAACGGCAGCACCTATCCGTTCTTATCTTCGTCTTTTTTAGTTTGACTGTTGATTTCACAGTGTGTTGAAAGTAACTTACACTGATGTACTTTTCAGAGTTAAGTATTTGGTACTCAGCGGTGTTTTTCCTGGTACTCCACAGCATAACTTAAATTACATTTTTTTGAGTATCTTGTACAACCGTATCCGTTTTAACGGGTTGAGTGGCTCACTAAAAGAAGAACTATAACACTACTCTTAGAAGAAAAATCTTTAATAGTTGAAAATAGAACATGTATGAAAACCACAACAATATCATACGCAAGCGAGCGAAGCATGGTACACATGCTCGCCTTCAGGTTCGACAAGAAGTGCGATGGACCTACATCATCCACTTCCCACTGTTCAAAAGACGCTGATTAATGTGGTTCTTCACTTATGTCTTATGGCACTTCACTTGTCTGTGTCCCGAAGAGAATGAACAGTTCCAGAATGCGAGGATCCTCTTCGACCATCGCCTTCCAACCGTCAGTTTTTCCCACGTCGACCAAGTGCACTTTAATGTAGCAGAGGGCAAAATCTCTCAGTCCGTCGGCGTTCAACGTGATGGACAGGCGGAGAATTTCCACGGCATTATCCACACTGAGACTGGACGCGAGACTGTACACGCACATCGACTTGAGACGCTTCAGGTCGTACTTTTCTGCAGCATGAAGAAGATCGACAGCCAAGGGGGCCATATTCGGTGCAGTATCCGTGTAGATGAAAGTTATCATTTCTTGCAACGCTTCAGCAGAGATGTCGTCCAGATGTACTCGGTTCTCTTGTTTCTCCTTCATGTTGTTTTTGAGCATGGCGGCAAACACCGGGGATCGCATGGCCAGGATGATCTTGTGCACTCGAAAATCCTTACCTTCAGCAATTAAAGTCACGTCGGCGTAGTCGTCATCATCGTAGAGTCGAGCGAAATCATCCATAAGACTTGGTCCTTCAGGCGGGTTTTCGAGGGTGCAGACCGCGGACGATTTACGCAGGTGTAATATCGTTAACTCACAGCACAGCGTAAGAACGCCATCTGACAACAAACAGCTGGTATCGTCAAGGAACTCGCTTCTGTTACCGAGAACGGCGGTCCAAGTGCCGTACTGCGAAAAAATTCGAGCTGCAGTCGCTTGTTTCCTTACTTGCAAGCAATCTTTGTTCACTACCCATACGCAGCATGCTGCTTTGACTGCATCAATTCCGTAATACGTCACTTCTATTTCCATGTAGTTACTCTGCGTCATCTGCGTGTAACCCGGATACAATGACATGCTCCACAGACGCGAACTGAAGAACCTTCCGCTATTAATGCAGTGGTCTGCGGCGTCACAAATTAAACTAAAGTCTTTGATCACCCAAGTATGCAAACACTTTACCTTCGTGTATTCGTGGTAGCTATAGCTGGTCGAAACTACGTCAACGTCTCCTGCGATAGCTGCCATGACTGTATTCTGATCCACAGTGGGCGCCTCAGAAAAACACGGGCACGCACTTTCGCGATGACGACTCTCGAAATAAGAGCGATGCGTTCGTTGTATGTCGAATTCGTCGAGTTGGTTGGGTCACTTGAGTGTTCTTTCACACACAACGTCTGGGAGAGACGAGCTCCTGATCGGATGACGCGTACGGATGTAGCGCTAGCGTTACCTCGTGGACGCAGAGGGAAGCTTCCAAGAGACGCTTCGGACAGAGGGAGCTAGTAAGAAATATGACGCGTATGTCTGCGCTGCGGTTCGTCTTTTCCCTCCTCTGCACCACGTTTCCCCCCCCCCCCCCCCATTACACAGTATCCTTTCAAATCCATATCAGAACCTATATACTTGGCTCAGGTTGGATCAAGGGTGTCAAAATTCAACGAATTTAATCCAGATGCCGAATGAATTTTACCGAGCGCTTTGTCATTTAGCGGTGCTACGGGAAAACTTTGCTAGATGACTGTATCGAATAGCGACGACAATGGGAATAACTGGAAATTTAAAATAACTGTATTGTAATCATGAAGCAGAACCGAATGACTGAAAAGTAGGAACTCAAGAACTGTTAAAGAAAGGAGCTAGCAATAAACTGAAATTAATAAAATCCCGCCTCGCGTCAGACGCCCGCGACGATGAAGGACTCGAGGTAGGGTCGGCTTAATAGTCCACCACATCGTCGAGGCGAGCCAAGCATACCACGAGACCAGGGGAGGTTCGTGCTTGGAATCCGTAGGCAGCGTAAATTGCTACCACAGACGAAAAAAAACACAAAAAACAAACAAACTTATTTTATTTTGCACAAAAAACAACATCGCTCGAAGACTCTGCATACCAATCCCGCTAGAGCGCCACCATTCCGCGCTTCCACGGATTTTCTGAATAGTCCGCAAAAACCTGGTACCTTCGGATTATTCGAAAGCCGATGACGTCATCGAAAACGCGGGCTCTTTACCCCAGCAACAGCGTGTGCACCTTCCTTGTATCCGCTCTCCGCCCCACGCTGGAAGACTGCGAGCAGCTCTTGCAAACAGGCTGAGAACGGCATTCGAGGAGCAACGTTGCCATACAGGTGGGGGATCGCGCACTCTCTATGACGTCATACTTCTCAAAACTAGGAATTAATTTTGTATTACTTCCGCGTCACACAGAGAAACCACCCTTTAGTAGAATACAGGGTGTGATAGACGGGATTTCCAAGTAGAACCTTGCCCAGAGACTGAAACAGTGTACACGGTGTAATGAATTAGTATTTGGTTTGGGCTGGTTTGTAAGGTGTCAGCAACTTCGTCTTCCCGGTTGTGGTTGAGACGAAAAAGAGGGCGATGAAAAGAGGGAAAAGGGTGCGCCCTGATACGTTGATGAGCGTGGCGCACTGTGACTGGTCGATTCAGTTGTTCCAACATTGAAGACGATAAAGTTGTTTTGGTTCACGGCTGTCTTGGATATCTTTTTTGTAGAGATCGAACGAATACCTTTTTTTTCACACGGCATGGGAACCAACGTAAGCTCCGACTCATCAGTAGTTCTTCCACTTACGCATCTCGTTCCCGCGGTTCGCATTTGTGCAGGACTACTGTTCATTATTTTGTATTAGTAGCTGTAGTAGTAGTATTTGTATTATATATTAGTAGCTGGTCTCATGTATGTGGAGCCAATTTTCTCATTTTTTTCCTTTTATAATCAATCAATTGCCTTCCCGAAATGTGCTTTTTCAAGCGAGGCGCTTCGCATATCACAGGAGATTATAAAGTAAGCACTTGACACACGTGCATTTTGTTGGATTTTGAAGATTCGAAGACTCAGATTGTAGCGGGCATCTTAAAGCTGCTTTGGCTCTTACGACCTCTCGTTCTCTGTCTCATTCCAGGGGTTGCCACATTATTAACTAACGCGGTCGACATAGTTTCAGGATTCTCGGAGTGTAGGATTGGAGCCTCGACAATTCTGGAAGCACCGACCCAGGAATGCGTGGGCCACAACGCGGAGCTCACGCAGGGAGAAGGAAGGCCGATGGCTAACGTCTTCAAGGTTTCACAATCACAACGTTGGCCGACACAGGAATTACCAGACCCCCGTGGCAAGCTGCGGCGCCACGGTGCAGCAACACTGCAACACGCCTGTAACGCATAGCGAACGTGGTAGAACTTTAATTTGTTTTCTCCAGGAGGGTCAGCAGATGGTGGTGGTGGTGGTGGTGATAGGGCTTGCCGTTGTCGGCCTCACGTATGTGGGCAACGTCACGACTCACGCCCTGGGGGAATGTGCGTCCTGGGCCGACTTCTAAGGGAACTGTGCCGACATATGTCTGAAAGCGTCTGAGGAAAACCCAGGAAAAACCCCAGACAGCACAGCCGGCACCGGGATTCGAACCCGGGTACCTCCCAGTCTCGACGTGACATGGCCAGCACGCTAACCGACCTAATCATCCTGCCTATACAAGGAAAGGAAGACGACAATCGGCTCGACAAAGAGCTCGAGATTTGGAAGGCGGTGGGCAGTTCGTTCATGGAACCCCTAGGGCGTTTATGTTTATCCGCTCCGAGCCGTGTATTCGCTAGGAGTCCTAGCGTCTCCGAGCGAATAAACATAAACGCGCGTATGGTATGATGGTATGATGGACTATAGAGCTCACCGTACCCGTAAGCAGCAGAT
This sequence comes from Ornithodoros turicata, assembly GCF_037126465.1. NCBI lineage: Eukaryota > Metazoa > Arthropoda > Arachnida > Ixodida > Argasidae > Ornithodoros > Ornithodoros turicata. The sequence goes on from NW_026999441.1 coordinate 82,007, forward strand.
TACATACGATCTGGTTCTTCACGGCTTCGCGTTTCTTAAGTCATCTCACACATTCTCAACCAGAATGGGAGAATATTATCGAATGAAAAGCTCAAAGCGGAGTCACTCGCTCCCATCACACGCATCCTTCTGAATAGATAGCGCCACAAGCGACCGGGTACTGTGAACAAGCCATTCTGTAAGTGCGTGTGGCGCAAATACTTATCAAATATTTCACGATTCTGTAAATGGGTTAATTCTCATCTGGGCGACTTAGAACCTTACGGCACACAAGAGAGAGAGAGAGAGAGAGAGTAAAAAAAAGTTATTGAACCCGGTCGCTAAAATCAGGTGGTGCACTGTTAATAACAATAGACTTTGCTTAGCAGTATCTTAGAAACCATACTTTTACGGAGTATATGTAATATATTGAACATATGTGTCCATTACTTTTTCTTCATTCATCTGCTTTCATGTTTACGACTAACTTCCTCTACGGAGACTCAAGTCCCTGAGGTGAGGCAGCATCATCACTGCAACCCACTATTCAGAGCAGACAAATTCTGTGCAGCCACCTTCCAGATTCCTCTTTGCAGCATTCTCTTGCCTACCATTCAGGCTCTGTATATTGTTCACAAGCTTTTTTTTTCACTTTCCAGTTTACTTTATCATGTGCACAAATATGATGTTGAGGAGGACATTTTCTTGTTGACGCCTGAATAAGCTGGGTTGCATTTAAGAGTGCAGCCTTTTGTTCCTAATCATTCCAATCATTACTCAAGTGGACCATGTCCATTTGCGTTCACACTAAGTGGAGCATACTGTGCATACTGTGTTATGCTTTTTCTTCTCTCAAACCAGGACGGCACAAGTATATGGTAGCTGAAGTCTTTCACCGGGGTAACATGCCAGAACAACTCCAGTAAATGCTCTGCTGCTCACCTCTAAAATAAAGAAGCCTACGTTTGGTGCACCATGTCGTCGCGAGATTTCGTTCCTACTACAACCCTTTGTGCTTTGTTTTACATTACGAAAAATAATTCTACCAACCATTACTACTCAGTGCTCTACTACTGCATTCAACCAGTTCAACTTGCTCTGGCCATCCAGTAAAGCTTGTGTGGTGACTTCACGTTGCATATAGTTGCTGGACTTCACCCTCATTTGCTGATAACATTAGTGCCAATAGAGTTGTTGGATGAGCTGTGTGGCAGTGTAAATAGCGATAATACATCCTGTGCTTGCATATCCATAAAAATTACGCATGTGCAACATATAATATGTAAATGTAGATGTACAGCTAGTGGTAGTGCTAAAATATTCCTATCCTGCATGTATCTGCTATTGCTGAATATACAGGGTGTCCCAGAAAACGTGTCATTGTATTCCAATAAAAAAGAAAACTACGCCACCCAGAATCATGCAGTCAACGGCATTTGTTCTTACTAGGTTTTAGCCACCTCCTGATGTGCATGTCATGTAACCTAAGCTTAATTATGGAAATTTTGTGAAGTGAACTCGGAAATTTGCCAAGTAAAGGTCACTTTTTTCCACAGCACCATCAAGAGCGTGCCGAATTTACTCGAATTTATGATAATTGACAGTGATATTCAGGATCTATCCTGTCGTGAAAAACAGCCGAACATCGTGCTTGTCGGGGCACTTGAGTATAATGCGCGAGGGGTTTTTGGGGAGCGCAATCGCTATTAGTCCGATGAAAGGAAGTTGGAAACCCAACCGACAGAGTGATAGTAGAAAAAGTAACAGTTCCTGAAATTGGAAGAGCGAAGGTATGGTCCCTGCCAAGGCCGGACGCGATAAGCTATGTCGGTGTTATTAGAGTCACTAAACAAGCTTAGCTACAGAGTACCGACACTGAGTTCCAAGAGCGAGCATGCGCCATCTTGTTTCCGCGTCACGGCAGCCACGCGCACGCGCACTTTAGCGTGCGAGTGCAGTCTTCCTTTCTCTTGCAAGCAGCTCATCACAGGGTGCATTATGCTAGCTGTCTTTGATCCTCAACTGGGGATAATACCTATGTGGTACGGAAACAAAGATGGCGCTCGTGCTCTCTCTTGGACCTCAGTGTCGATACTCTGAAGCGAAGCTAATTTAGTCACTCTAGGTGTTCTCTCTTTCTACCATGCCGGTGTGGGATGGGTTTCCAACCTTCTTTCGTCGGACTGGCAATGATTCGGCTGAAAAATTCGTCGCGCGCTATCCTCTCCGAGCTCCGTATAGAGCATGATAGAGCATTTTTTCCGATACGATAGCTCCTCAATATTCCTGTCAATTATCATTAATTTGCGTAAATTCGGCACGCTCTTCGATGGGGTAAAAAAGTGATCCTTACTTGGTACATTTCCGAGTTTACTTCGCAAAAATTTAGATAATTAAACTTAGTGTAGTCGTTTTTAGTTTCTTGCCATACGCGAAAGAGATCCAGTTTTATCTTGAAGCGCCTAGATGGCATCGGATACGCTAGAGCGCCGGCGAAGATGTTTGGGTTTAAAGGGCTGTTGAACGTTGGACATTGAACGGAAGAAGGTGAGAGTTGCGGCTTGCTTCGGCGAGACGCGGTATGGCGAGGTGTCCGCGCTTTTTGGTCCTGAACGTTGAAATGGAACGTACAACGCAAGTATTAAAGCGTGTTTAACTCAGTATGTGCGTGTGTGTGTGAAGAAAGTCTACATTAAGTTACATGACATGCACACCAGGAGTTGGCAAAAACCCAGTAAGAACAAATACCGTTGACCGCATGATGCTATGTGGCGTAGGTTTTTTATTAAAATTCAATGACACGTTTTCTGGGACACCCTGTGTCTATGAAACACTGCATGATTAGCACCTGCAGTGTGTGGCTGATCACCTATGGTTGTAATTTTCTGAGTTCCCTTTGACCCTGGTTCCACATGCATAAGGTTGTAGGCCTGCTTTAGTGTTATAAATCACAGCACTTAGCAGTTTCAGTTATTAGCTCTTTTGTATTTTAGTTATTATGCTATTTGAGCTAAATACCCGCATTTCAGCTGTTTGACCATGGCGTCCTCGTCCTTGACACATATACAAGTGGGCCCACATTCTTGGTGGAGCCTGCATATTTGGGGAGGCTCTGTCCAGTTGGCGAATCGGACAGTTTTACGAAGAAGACTGATTTTCGCCAGTAGGCCAAAAAGCATTTCATTTGAAATAGTACCACTTACTTCCTTTTCTTCTATTGCAAAATAGGGCATGTTGCGTGACTACTGGGGCTGTTACCTCCCTATAGGTACCTCAACTGGTGACTTCAAGCCTATGTAACACCGTAGTATAAGGTGGCATCGAAGCAGGCGAGCTGGTGCCGTATCGTTTGCTTGTGCCCCTCAGTCTTGGAGGTTGGACGTACTGCATAGTACTGAACAATAAATGTGGAAAAACAAACATTTATCTGAACCAAATACGGTGTGTAGCATACTTGTTTTCTGTACTGAACTCTAAATTCCTATTATGTGCTTATGAAAATGTAAGTTTGAGTTTCTGGAGGCGCGGTTGTAGCTAATGCTAAGTGTTCATATTTACGACGTGCTGAAGACTGAATACCTTATAAAACACAAATTCTTGCGTAAAACATGCACATTCTTAGGCAAACAATGAGTCCTTTGACGCAACGAAATACGGCCAACCCGACGCGTTTGTAGACCACCAAATCCAAAATAAATCAGAATCGCTTGAAAGCGCGAAGCTGCTTTAAAGAACACACGTTAAAACAAGGCAGAACGAAACATTAGCCCACCCAGTCTTTTACATTTATAATGCGTACAAACAAATCGAGCAACAAAGGGGGAGCAGCTTCCGAAGATCACAGCCGCACTTCACAACGCACTTGCTTTGTTGTCCGATCACCAACACGTAAATATAATTGCAACCAGAGGCGGAGAGTTTTAATTTTCCCTGGGGGGGGGGGGGGGGCAAGGGCGCACCGCGAAATAAGTACTCTGGTGGGGGTGGGGGGGGATATGTTTATTAAGAAAAGAAAAGAAAAGTAAGCCAGATGGATGTCGGCGTGTTATTCCAAAAGGGGGAAGACAAAAAAGGAAAAGAAAAAAGAAAGCAAAAGAAAACAAAAAGAAGGAAAGAAAAGAAAAATGAAGAACACACAACTAATCACACACTCTGGCGGGATCTTATGATGTATGCAGAACTGGTATAGAAATAAGAGGAAGGAAGAAAAAAAAAAGAAAAACAGAGAGAACGTGAACAGTGAACATGTGCAGAACTGAAGGCATTACGCCTTTGAAAACTGAGTGCAAAAGGAACAAAATGAATTGAATCCTCGGTGTTTGACCCGAAATGCGCGCAATATTATGAATATGGTCAATGAAATGGACCAGCGCGGGAGTTGAACCAGCTCCCAACCGATATGTGTTCCGAAGATTCTACCGTTGCACCTCACTGGCAGCTGCAGGTACCTTTTCGACTGCTTTCGTTTCATTGATCTGATTGCTTTGGGCGAAATTCAGGCAATGTGTTGTGTCATCCTCTGTGTTTCTTCGCCTCACCTTCTACTGTAATAATGAGTATGGTGGGCGGATACATATTTTACAAACTGCAAGATGCATTTTTGGGGTTGGTGCCTCTTCGCTCTTTTGACCCGGACGCTCCGAGCCCCAAAGGTTGGTGTCAGTCTCTTAGCGAGACTTCCGGGGGAGGCGGCGCCCCCCCTAGTTCATTTTCCGGGGGGGGGGGGCAAGGCCCCCCCCCCCCGCAGTCGGCGCCTATGATTGCAACGTCAGGCAACTACCAGACACTTTCATCGGTGACGGCGATACAACCAATACAACGTTGGCCCACGTATCTCGGCAGCAAAAACTTTATAGCCACGCCGGTTGATGCTTGCGTTCCTTGTTGCGAAATGTCGCCGAGCAGAAAACGGTTACATTCGGCCACAAAGTACACCTCACATGTCACACCTGCAGGCGCCAGTGCAGCAAACGATTCACATAAAAAAGCAGTTCATTATTGCGTGTTATCCGAACGTCTGCAACGAAGAGAAACAAAATGCCTCAGCGTCTTAGTATTGCAAAGACGCGACCAGAGACCTTATGACCAGGGTTGCCAGATAGCGAAGGCCTTGTATAGCCCGTTTTCCGGCCACCTGTAGCCAAAATATAGCCAAGCACACAAATATTGTCACGAAGCGTAATGGGCCGGCGAGTCGTCGAATAAACAGCAAACGGTTTATTGAACTACTTGGTAGCAAAAGGACAAGAGTGATAGCTCTCTGAACACAACTGAGTCCAAAGAATGAATGCTCCACCCTGGAGCGCACAAGCATTTTAAGCGTCGCGCCGAAAAGTCTAGAAACAGCGCATGCGTTTGCCAAAGAGCAGACGGTGTGTCTGGAATCTTCTTGCTTCTTCTTCATCACGCGCCGGGATGAGATGTACCGCTTCGTGCCTGCCCTGGAAGTTTCTCGAAGATGATTCGTGGCATTGCCCCCTCCGTAGATGTGGCATCGTCTCGATGCCGTTCTTTGTTTTGTTTTTTTCTTCGCCATGTTGTCTCCTTCCGACCAGTCTACAGCGCTACCTGCTATAGCACAGCTTGAGTCGAACGACGTGAACTATTTCAGTCCTATCGGGGGTCGTCGAGAGGGAGGGCTACCCTCGGGTATCACTTCGTAATCCAGGTCTCCAATGCGTCGAAGTACTTTGTTGGGACCGAAGTAGCGCTTCAGTAGCTTCTCGCTAAGGCCTCGTCGTCGAATCGGCGTCCAAACCCATACCAAGTCGCCTGGACTGAACCGTACCTCTCGACGGCGCAAATTGTATCTTCTTTCATCGACGCGTTGCTGTTGAAAAATGCGTAGTCTGGCCAGCTGGCGGGCTTCTTCTGCTCGCTGTGTGAAATCCAGAGCGTCGTTTTCCCCATCACTGGGTTCGTGGGGCAGCATCACATCCAGCATAGTCGATGCGTCATGGCCGTGTGCAAGGCGGAACGGTGTGAAACCCATTGTTTCCTGGATAGCCGTGTTATAGGCGAACGTGACGTAAGGCAGTATTTTGTCCCATGTCTTGTGCTCGACGTCGACGTACATCGAAATCATGTCGGCAAGGGTTTTGTTTAGGCGTTCGGTGAGCCTGTTCGTCTGCGGATGGTACGCCGTTGTCTTCCGGTGGGCGGTGTGGCTGAGTCCAAGGATTTCTTGTGTTAGCCTGCTCCTAAATGCCGTTCCCCTATCGGTGATTAAGGCCGTCGGAGCTCCGTGCCGTAGCACGATGTTTTCGATGAAGAACTTCGCCACTTCTGTTGATGTGCCCTGTGGAAGTGCCTTAGTCTCGGCATAGCATGTCAGGTAATCGGTGGCGACGATTATCCAACGATTTCCGAAAGACGAACGTGGGAAGGGCCCGAGTAGATCCATCCCAATCTGCTCGAACGGCGCCGATGGCGGTGCGATTGGCTGAAGGTACCCAGAAGGTCGTACCGGCGGCGTTTTTCGTCATTGGCATTTCCGGCACGTCCTTACGTAGTGGTGGACGGTCTGGGCCAGTTTTGGCCAGTAGTACTTTTCCCTTATACGGGCCAGTGTCCGGCTGTATCCCAAATGACCTGAGGACGGTTCGTCGTGGCAGAATTCAAGAATCTCGAGGCGCATGGGGGGGGGGGGGTCTCCAGCACAACGAGAAGCCAAGTAGCGCCTTGTGGTGCGTGGTTTTCTTTCTAGAGGACACCATTACGTAGGGAAAAACTCGGGAGTGATCTTCTGAAGATAGAAGGAACATTGTCGGCGCGGCCCTGCAGATAGTCGACGAGTGTCTTCAATTCGGGGTCGTTGTACTGCTTGATAGACATGGTAGTCGCGCTCATTAGACCGCGGAAGGCGTCGTCGTTCTCGAGACTGTTGTCCTGTCGCTGGAGTGGTGCTCGGGGCAGGCACTCGACGTCGTTGTGTTTTCTTCCTGACTTGTAAGTGATGGTTACGTCATACTCCTGTCATCGGAGGCTCCATCTCGCTACGCGTCCCTTAAACCAGCCATGCAGCACAGAGAATGGTGGTCTGTTACCACCTTGAACGGCCGGCCGTACAGGTAGGGACGCAACATTGTGATGGCCCATACACTCTTAACTCCGTACCCTTTAGTAAAGGGTAAAAAATCGCAATATTTTACCCTCTATTTCAGAAGCTACCAGGTACCCTCTGAGCGACCCCTTTTATAAAAGTTACAAGGAAACCAACTAATTCCTTCAATCCAGCACCTGCACGTAAAGGTTACGCCAACGTGAGGCTTTTCATACAGGATGTTCATTTTTATTCGCAACAGAGTAGCGCTCATTTGGCAGGTGGGTTATGTGAATTTTTGCTAATTAGTCGATCCGTAGTTACAAACACATGCGTCAGGAAATGTCGGAAATGTTTGTAACTACGGATGGGTTAATTTGCGATAATTAACATAACCCACCTGTCAAATGAGCGCTGGTGTGATGCGAATAAAAACAAACACCCTGTGCGTGGGATATCGACAGACATTTACAGAACACACCAAGGTACCAAAATGAACCAGCAGAAAAGGAGATCTTGAACATATGTATATTACAAAAACAGAAGTCTGTCGAGAGGTGACACATTGTGCACAAGTGCGATTCTGATGTGAGGAGAAACCATGGTCGCTTTACCATGTATGTGGAAAAAAGAACTATCTTCTAAGTGAGAAGCAATGCATAAAAGTGCGAGGAAGCTAGCGAGTCAAAACAACTGACCTATGTTTGCTAAGCTGAACACACCCAACGAAATGGAGAATTGCAGCAGAAAAAAATTTATTCCACATTCGTGTTGCAGAGGCGAGCGCAAATGGCAATACAGTATTACATAAAACGCACACAACCTTGAGAAATATGAGTGTACAGTAACGCAGGAGACACTACATTACTGCGTTATCAGCGTTGGAGGCGCTCTGGGACGAGTTTGTGAGGTACTGCATTGCGCTGGTGACGGTATGTGAACCTGCATGTGGGATCCTGGGAACAAAAGTTTGGGCAATGAGAGTAACATTTACGAAACCATTCAAATCCGTACAAAGCACAAGGTACAAATCAGCATAAATGCGGGAAGGCGTTCACTCCGCGATTGAGTCTTAGAATATCGTAAGAATACAACAAGTAGGAAGCTGCGAATTATATATCTCGATGCATATATCCGCAGCTTGCAAAATGCACGCCGGTGTATTGACTTGGCGACCAAGTAAGAGCAGAAAAGTAGCAAGTGTAAGTGGCGTTCATATGCAGGACCGCAAAACGCTTGCCATAATCACAACAAACATGCGCTAAAAGCTCTTGCTATCAAAATAACGCACGTACCTAGCACAAAATGTAAACTTACCCAGCGTATGAAGTGTGTGAATTAGGGCTGCGGTGGTGACGTTCGTTTTCGGTTATATATTCTTTGCAATCTTCGCACTCACTACACTTTCCCCTCAGAACACCGAAAATATACTTGTTTGCTAGCGACATCTAGCTTTTCCGTTGTTCCTGACGATACTACGATAAACGCGAGGAAAACCACTGATTAAAACAGATTACACTTGTTAACGGACGGACGACGAGCGTTAAGCGTTTCAAGGAAACCGCTCTCAGTGTGGATAGACCTAGACCAGGCTCGGCTCGGCTACGCAGCGAAATCGGAAATCTTGGTGGTTGCGGCATTGACAATTGTTTTCCACCCTTTAGAAAGAAACATACTATCTGTATTTCAGACTGCGAACTTATAATCTGTGTTCATACAGCATTGATAACATGTAGTTGACGTATAGGTGACGCTGAAACAGATAAAAAGTAAGAGCGTAGATTCGCAACTGTCGTCTCGAATGGGAGGCTGAAACGCGGCATTATGCTGAAAAACAAAAGGAAAACAAACGATAAGAAACTAACAAAGAGATTATCGTTGGAGATTTCGCTTAGAAGTTACAGTGTCGGAGTAGAGGGTACATTTATAAGTTACAACAAGCTGTTTTTGTTTTTTCCGAGATGTAACTTCTATTCCTGTTGTAAAGACATGACTTTGGTCGCTTTTAACCTCTAAATATACGTTACAGTGGTGTAACCTATAAGAAATCTCGAAATCTACGTCTATACAGAAGTTACATGTTTCTAAAAGTTACAATAAAAGGTACGGGTTTAAGAGTGTATGACTGCAAGGCATTCTTTTTCGGTCGTCGAATAGTCCTTCTCTGTCTTGGTTATCATTCTGCTTGCGTAAGCGATGACACGTTCGACGCCGTCGTGAAGTTGAACGAGCACCGCTCCTAGACAATCGTTGCTTGCGTCGGTGTGTATTTCTGTTTCGGCGTTTGGATCGAAGTGGGCAAGCATGGGTGCGGTCTGTACACGTGTCTTCAATTCATCAAACTCCTGTTGCTGGGCTTCACTCCATATATAAACGTGGATCCGTCCTTCGTGAGGGCATTCAGGGATGACGCAATTCTTGAAAAGTTCGGAATGAACCGTCGGTAGTAGGCGCAAAGGCCAAGAAAGCTTCGAACGTCTTTCACGTTAGAAGGAACTGGGTAATTTGTGATGGCCGCCGTCTTCTCGGGGTCGGGGCGTACGCCGTCGCTGCTCACGAGATGGCCGAGAAATCTGAGTTCCTCGTAGACGAATCGACACTTCTGAGGCTTCAACGTCAGCCCTGCAGTTCTGAGAGCCTCGAGGACTTGCTTCAGCCGTTCTTCGTTCTTGCGAAAGTTCTTCGAAAGGTTTTGCGAAGACGACAACATCGTCGAGCTACACCAGGCAGGTTTGCCACTTCAGCCCTGTGAGAACTGTATCCATAACTCGCTGGAACGTCGCTGGTGCTGTGCAAAGGCCGAAAGGCATAACCTTGAATTCGAAAAATCCATCCGGAGTAACGAAGGCAGTCTTCTCACGGTCCCGTTCGTCGACTTCGATTTGCCAGTACCCTGTCTTGAGGTCCATGGAAGAAAAATATTTTGCGTTTTCAAATCGATCGAGCGCGTCGATGCGCGGTAACGGGTAGACGTCCTTCTTCGTTATCGCATTGAGTTTCCGGTAGTCGACGCAGAACCCTGAGCGTTCCGTCCTTCTTCTTCACTAGTACCACCGGCGATGCCCACGGACTGGCCGACGGCTGGATAATGTCATCTCTTAGCATCTCTTCTACTTGCGTTCGGATCGCTTCTCGCTCTTTGCAGGAGACCCGGTACGGCATGCGGTGAATGGGACGGGCGTTTTCGTCGACGATGATGCGGTGCTTCGCAATGGACGTTTGTCTTACTTTCGACGATGTAACGAAACAGTCACTGAAGTCGTTGAGTATATCTGGAGAAGGGTTTGCTTTTGAGTTGTATTGAGTTGAGGGTTTATGTCGAAATGTCCGGCCTTGTGTTCCGTGGTGACCGCGATGCGAGCAGCGTCCATCAGGCAAACATCGGTGGTGGAGTATTGGTCTACGATGACGGCTATCTTCGTGCCTTTTTGCGAGGTGTTGTGGCTCCGGGCGAAAATTTGTGACCAGTAGTTCGACTGTTCCGTTTCTCACGGGCACAATCCCTCGTGCTATCCCAATTCCTCATTCGAGGAGAAGTTGCGTGTTGCCTTCAGCCAACAAACAGCCAGTTGGTGCTCTGTCGCACGTAGCGGTCACAAGGACTGACGATAAGGGATGCAGGTTGACGTGCTGACTCGTCACGGCGGTTACGTCCGTATTTGCGCGCTTCTCCGGGGTTATTCGTGCCCACCACTTGTCTTCCGCTGTTTCCGGTGTTTTGAAAGATATGACTCCATTTGTGAAGTCGATGACTGCTTTATTTTCGACTAAAAAGTCCATTCGGAGTATTACATCCCGTGGGGAGTTCGGCAGAACGGCGAACCTGGCGACGTACTGGATGTCACGCTCTTGTATGACTGCAGTGCATCGGCCAGTCGGTGTTACGACGTGTCCACCGGCAGTCCTGTGGTCAGGCTCATCCCACTTCGTTTGCACTTGCGAAGCTTCTTAGCAAGCGTACCACTTATAACGGAGTCGTCGGATCCGGTATCGATTAGCGCAATCATCTCATGGCGTCGATGAGTATTTTCAGGTTATTGATAATTTCCGAGCGTCGTGGCGGTGCTGCGTTGCTGTTCGTCGAGTTGGAGGAATTGTAACTTGTCGTCGGTCCGCAGCTTCACCTCCCGGAGCTGCAGTCTTCAGTTTTCCCGGTTAGGGCTGCGCCACACAGGTCATCTTGCCGGTGACGGTGAACGTGCTCTTCCTGGCGACCTGTTGCGGTGGGGGACGCTCGGGGACAGGTCGCGTCGTGAGCCAGCAGAAGCATTCTGCTGTCGTAGATAGTCTTCAATTGCTGCGGGGCGACTACCGCGCTGAGGGCGGGGGGCGTCGGGTGAAAATCCGGCAATGCGAAGGCGTCGGTAGGGACATCGGCGATAGACGTGGTTGGCCTCTCCGCAGTGGTAGCAGAGCGGTCTGAAGTCGGGAGTCCGCCAAACGTCCGTTTTGCGAAACGGCGGAGAGCGTGGCGGGATGCCCGGAGTAGGTTGGACAGGTCGAGGAGGCGTCCAACGGTTTCCGTAGTACGGCGGGCGAGTAGGTGGCACCTGTCTCAGAGCGGCAGCGTAGGTTGGCCTCGGTACTTCGGCGTCGGGGTTGACGGTTGACGACGTCTGGATTGCCAGCTGAACCTCGTCCTTGATGATCGCGCCGATCGAAGATAAAGGGTCTTGTGCTTTCTCTGGACAGAAGAGAGCTCGTACTTCTTCGCGTACCACCTCTTGAATCAGCTGTCTGAGCGATCCGACGTCGAGGCAAGCGGTCGTGGAGAAAGCCTCGTAACCCTGGTGTCGTTGGTCGACGGTAGCGCGAGAGAGCAGGGCCCTCTCAACGCGGGCGTCTTCGTCCAGAAAAGCGTCGGTCGTGGCGGGTGGATTCCGGGACAGGGCGCGAAAAATTTCTTCTTTTACGCCCCCTCATGAGTCGCTGAACCTTCTTCTCCTCGGACGCTTTGGGGTCAGCTCGCCGGAAGAGCCGCAACACATCTTCGACGAAGCCAGTAACCCTTTCGTTTGGCAGCTGGATTCGTCTCTGGAGCAGATGTTCAGCTCGTCCAGCTCGTTGTCGAAAAGCGAACGCCTCACGGAGTTTGGTTTTGAAGACGTCCCAGGACGTGAGCGAAGTCTCCCGGTTCTCGAACCATGTCTTCGCGGTGCCTTCCAGGGAGAAATAGACGTTGACGAGCTTCTGGTCGTCACTCCAGCTGTTGAACTTGGCGATCCGCTCGTAGTGGTCGACCCAATCGTCCACGTCGTCGTAATACTCCCCGCTGAATGTCTTCGGCGACCGTGCAGGGGCTATGGGCGTGGCAACAGGTTGCGCCACTTGGGTACACAGTAAACTTTTTTACACTTTTTTGGTGTAAATGGCTTGTCCCATGGCGCGCACCTTTTTGGTGTGGCCTTTACACTCAAATGATGGGTGTTTTCTAATACACCCTTTAGTTAAGTGTATTCCTAGTAAAACACTGTGTATAAAAACAAAAACACCCTTAAAATGGGAGTATTCCATTGAAAACACCTTTTATGATGGAATTATTTGTTCGCAAATATTCCCTCGCAAATAGGAGCTTCCGCAGCAGCATACCGACACCACTGGCCGAGACATGCAGTTCGACGTTCTTGCTTCTATGGCAAGCAGCACCGCGAACACGGTAGACTTCCAGCCGTGGTTCCATCGTAGAAGCTAAACCAGAGCGCAATGTGTCGCAGGCACGCCTCGTTAGCACTGCGGGACCAACCTGAGTGCAGAGGCATAAAGAGACCTAGGGCACCCTCAGTAGCCTATATTGGCGTGTCGGATGGATCATATACTGAAATACAATTTGTTGGGGCACGTTCGTTACATGTGGTGGGGCGGGAAACGTTTGTAGCGGTGGCAGGAATGTGTTTTTGCAATTAACACTCACGCATGTAACGAGTCAAAGATATAAGCTAAATTTCTAACATCCCTCCCTGTCAAATACTGTGTTTTTAACTCAGGTTATTTATTTATTTATTTGAAATACTACTGGCTTCCTCCTGGAAGCCTAAGTAGGAATGGGAAAAGACAACAAAACCGAACAATGACAGAATTGTACATCTATGCCAACTGCCCTGACAGCAACGACAGAAACTGAACTACAGTCTTCGCCGTGACAACCTCCTCCGGTAGGCTATTCCATTCCTCTACCGTCCTGGGGAAAAAAGATAATTTAAACGCGTCTATTCTACATTGGTATGGCTTTAACTGCAGAGCGTGTACACTACGAATAGATCTCTTTTCCCGGAACATAATGTACTGATCCCTATTAATATTAAGCTTATTTTTGAGGATAAGAAATAAAGTCTTGAGTCTTGCAATTTTAGGTCTATTGACCAAATTCTTCAAATCCGCTTTGTAGTAAAGATCTGACACCGAACTCAGTCTCTCGTATCTATTAAAAATAAAGCGAAGTGCTCTCTTTTGGACTGCTTCAATTTTAGAAATATTTTTTACAGTTAACGGATCCCACACAACACTTGCGTATTCTAATACCGGTCTAACATAGGCTTTATATGCCGATAACTTTGTCTGCCATGTGGCATGTTGAAGATTACGTTTTAAATACCAGAGCTTAGCGGAAGCCTTCTGGACGATGCTGTCCACATGCAAATTCCATGTCAAATTATTTGAAATATTTACACCAAGATATTTAAAATTACTAACAGTGGATAACGTACATAAATTGATCTAGTAATCGAAAAATAGTGCTTTTTTTTCCTAGTCACACACACTTCTTCGGGTTTAAAACCATCTGCCAAGTGTGACACCAAGTCACAACCTTCTGTAGAGACTCATTTAACAAGACTTGATCTTCAACAGTTTTAACTTGGGAATAAATAACGCAATCATCTGCAAAAAGGCGGCAACGAACGGAAACACCCTTCATATTATCATTGATAAAAATTAAGAATAAAAGCGGCCCAAGAACTGACCCTTGCGGGACACCTGACAAAACGCGGGAGCAAGTCGACCGGGTTTGCTTTACTTCTACATATTGTTGTCTACCAGAAAGATAATCAGTTAGCCAGCTGATAATACATGGGTTAGAAATAATTTTACCAAGCTTCAGAAGCAATTTTTCGTGCGAGACTTTATCAAACGCCCGGGATAAATCTAGAAATATAACATCAACCTGACCACGAGAATTCACAATCTCGGCAAAATCATGTACGATTTCGATTAATTGAGTTACTGTGGAGAGACCGGCCCGAAATCCATGTTGAAATGGGTTAAAAAATTTATTCCCTTCGAGGAAGGATATTATATGTTTACAAATTATGTGCTCTAGAACCTTAGCGCACGTCGGCAACAAGGAAACCGGTCGGTAATTACAAACATCCTGAACGCTGCCAGCCTTATAAATCGGCACAACTTTAGCAATCTTCCAGTGTTGTGGGACTGATCCTGTTGATAGCGATTTCTTAAAAATCAAGAAAAGGAATTCACTACACCACTCCGCGTAACGTGATAAGAACGTATTGGGAATGCCGTCCGAACCTACCGCCTTTTTGTTATCAATGGTAGTAGTATATTATCAGCTCAACTGGCCCACAACTCACACAGTGGCCTGGACGCCATTAATGAGCAATTAGAGCAATTTGGGACCCCCCACAGTAATTAGGATAATTCAGGGAGTAATTACACTAATTGGGGAGCATCTAGGACGTGTCCAGACCACTGTGTGAGTTGTGGGCTAGTTGAGCTGCTAAAAATAAAAAATATGTAGAAAATAAAATGAAAAGATAGAAATAGAGTGGAGAGAAACAATTTATTGGAAAATCAACGATGCCGCGGCGAAGAAACGGCTCCGGGGTGACCAGCGCTTGTTGACGTCGGGTAGTTGCAGAGATCGACGACAGGTGGCCACTTAGTTGCAAGGCATCACACCAGATGGCGCCACCATCATAGCTCTAGAGGAGAAAGACAGTACAAGATACTAGCGGCAGGTAAAATGGCAGCACTGCTAAACAAGTCTAGGCATGCGAGAGAAAAGGTCTAACCGCTACTGCTAAAACAGCACGGAGAAAACAGTACACATCGGGGAAAAAGGCTTACGGGGACGATCGCTTAGGCCTAACCTCAACGTCACAACACTATGCACCTAACACAAGGCGGGAACCACTGGGCACACATCGCTAAACATGCGTCAACACGAACAAAAGGCTTGCTCACCGCAAAACAAGTCTAAACATGCGAGAAAAGGCTTAACACGAGCGCGGTCAAATCACTCGTTGGTCACCGCTAAACACGGCAAACATACGAGAAAAGGAGCGCGCTTAGGCCTAACCTCAGCACTACGCAGCTAACACAAGGCGGGAACCACTGGGCACACATCGCTAAACATGCGTCAACAGGCTTGCTCACCGCAAAACAAGTCTAAACATGCGAGAAAAGGCTTAACACGAGCGTGGTCAAATCACTCGTTGGTCACCGCTAAACACGGCAAACATACGAGAAAAGGAGCGCGTCAAATCACTCACCTTTTCCCCCGCGGCAACTTCCAGGCAGAAACTGAGCGAGCGAGGAGAACACACGTCTGCTCTCTACGAGAGCCAGCCAGAAACTGAGCGCGCGCGGGGAGCGCACGTCCGTCTTCCGTGACAGCCCGAGAGAAACTGAGTGAGGCGACGCGCAGCGGCAGCTATGGATGCGCGCGCGCCCTCTGCTCCACCCGTCCGCGCATGCGCGCGCGCGCGCTCCTAGCTCCCTCTGCGCCGCCCGCGGGTATTTTCGGTTTCGGCTCTCCGCTGCGCGCGCGCGCGCTCCTAGCGGCGACGGGTGGCTTTTGAGTTTCGCTTTCATTCTCCGTTCTTTGCGCGCGCGCGTTTATCTGTATAAAGGCAGCGCGCACCGCGCTCGCGTCATCATTCTGACCGATACGTGGAAAACGCCATGTGTGGTTTATTCTCCTGCGTTTCTCGTCGTCGCAAGGAAAAGACAAAAAACGAAGAACTTCGCAAATTTATTCGCGGCATCGTGGAGGAAGCCTTTCAAGTCCACCGCCTGGAATGGTTGCAAGCGCGTCAAGAAATGTGTCAGGACAAGATGAAGACGCTCGACCGCATCTTAGCGGCGGACAGACTGGCGAAAAAGAAGTCCAACTTTAGCCTGGATAATCTGTATTGGGAACGCAGTTCCGATGTAGAGGACGACGACGACGACGACGTGTAAATAAAAGCGATGCATTTCTCTTCGAGTCTCAGTCTCTTCTTTTTCTAAACGTGTACGCACGCAACATGTCTTCCCCCGAACCTTTTCGTTTCCGTCATCCTTTTCGCTGTATCTTAAGCGGCCCCTCCATGTGCGGCAAATCTACGTTCGTTGCTAACGTGCTGAGGAACCTGAACGACGTGGTGGACAAGCCTCCGTCACAAATATTCTACGTGCAGAAATATGCTTCGCCGAGCATGCAGGACGAATTCGGGGACTCCGTAAAATTTACCAAGGAGCTACCGCGAGAGTGGGACACGTCGCGCGCTACGCTGATCGTCGTCGACGATCACATGACCGACGCCGGTTCCTTGAAGGAGGTGACCGATCTTTTCATTCGGGGTTCTCACCACGCCAACGCGTCGATCTTCTTACTCGTTCAAAACATCTTTTTCGACAGTAGCCATTTTAGAACAATATCCTACAACGCCAGTTACGTCGTCCTGTGGCGCACCGTGCGCAGCGTGCACCAGATGGAACATTTCGGCCAACAGCTATTTGGCAGAAAAAGATTGGAGTATTTTCTGGACGCATATAAACAAGCGATGTCGTCGCCCCACGCATATTTACTCGTGGATCTTCACAACTATACGCACGAGGATCACAGGTTGCGTAGCAATATCTTTCCGGGAGAACGTCAATATATCTACGCTCCGAAATGAATCTCCGCCCTCACCTCACTTTACTCAAAGTACTCTCCACTCTACCCCCTCCACGCCGTCGCGACGTCTTGAGACGTTCGTCCTCGTCCGACATGAAACACCTCTCCGAAATTTGCCTCAATGTATTGAACGGAAAGGTGGCTCTAGCTCCAGATACGTTCGCGCGTTTGAAGAAGCACAAACGCTTTTTACGACGGCTCGCCTACAAAAAGATTCACAAGAATCCGCAACGTTTGAAGCGCTATCTGTCTCAGCAGCGAGGACAGGGCGTTCTTTCGTCGGTGGTTCCTCTCCTGCTTTCCGCCGTGTTGAACCTTTTCGCCAATGGCCAAGAGAATTGAAGTGACCACCTCCTCCATCGGAAACATTCTTTCCTCGAAGGAGAGTAACGACGTCAAAGTGAAACTCATACTGCAAGCACTGTATCGCATACTCAAGCAGTACGGATTTGACCCCTACGACAATAAAAACAAGGCGTCCGACGCTACAAATGACTTTGACTATTCGCTCCTCTCTCCAGAGGTGGACGAAGAGGAAGCGGAAAGGGTCGTCTCGGAATTAAAGAAGGTTCTTTCCTGGGATCGCGAGGGTTGTGTCTCCGTGTCGGGCAAGCCCATCAGACACTCCTCCGTTTACGAACTCGTCAATTATTTGTTGCAACGTAAGACGGGAAAGAAACCTTCCTGGTTCCCCAAAGTCTCGAAACTATTGCGTCTGATTTCTCTACCCAAATCTCGCGAGCCTCAACAGCAGCAGCAGCAGCAGGCCTCCATTGCGTGGACGACTTATGGAGGGATATGAGAAACCAGAGGGTGGTTTGGGGGGTGTGGAACGCTATAGAAAAGCGCATCACTTGAGCAAAAAGAAGGCTCTCGCCATTCTCAGAAAGCTGGATGCCTACACGCTACACCATCCGGTCAGAAGAAAGTTTAATAGGAGGCGCATCATCGCGCTCAAGATCAACGACGTGTGGCAAATGGATCTCGCCGATTTTTCAAAATACAAGAGATTCAACGGTGGCTACCGCTACATTCTCGTGGCAATCGATTCCCTCTCCCGCTTTCTACGCACCCTCCCACTAAAGACGAAGCGCCCCGCCGAAATGAAAAGGGCCATGATAAGACTTTTTCGGGGAGGTAACGTTCCTACACGCATCTTTTGCGACAGAGGCGGGGAATTCTACAACAAGACCGTCAAGGAGTATCTCTCATGAAAGAAGGTACACATGTATTCTACCTTCTCTCCAGTAATCAAAGCATCGCAGGCAGAACGCGTCATACGCACTTTACGCGACAGAATATTCCGTTATTTTAGGGTAACGGGAAAATACCACTTCGTTTCCGCGCTTCCCGAGATCGTGCGCGACTACAACACCACCAAACACAGGACTTTGGGCATCAGCCCGTCCGAAGTCACGCCCGAAAACGAATTTGAGCTGTTCAATAAGATAAATGGAAAGCCCGTCGTACCCTCCGTGAAAAAGAAGCTCAAACTGGGGGATAAAGTGAGGGTCCTACTACGCAGAAAAGGTTTTCATAAGAGCTCGGAAGGGAGTTGGTCGCCTCAGATTTTCACCGTCTCCCGCCTGAGAGACACCTCTCCTCCCGTCGTACACCTGGAAGATTACCGGGGTAAGGAAGTGGACGGATCTTTCTACCCGGAGGAGGTACTCGTCGTAACCCGAGACGCCAATCAGCCTTGGCCAGTAACGAAAGTGCTGAGAAAGAAGCAACTGAACGGTCAGAGCTTCTCCTTGGTTCGCTGGTTCGGTTACGACAAAGAACACGACAGTTGGGTTCCGAGCAGCGAAGTGGTCAAGATTGGGAAATGATGTCAGACATCTACGTCCACCTGCTCTCGAACGCCAGCATGGATAAGTTTCCCTCGAATAAACTCAACGCCTTCACGGTAGCTTTCGATAGTCCGCTTCAGCTCTCGAATCGGTATAAAGTCGGTCTGATGGATCTCAGCATAAGTAACGATTTTTTAAATATCGGCTACGAAAGGCAAGATGCGAAAATCGAGGTTTCTTTCGAGGACACGGTCGAAGCCGGCAGAACTTTTCGTGTCACCTCGGATCTCGAGAGGGATTTGGGAAAAGCCCTTTCGGAATTCGACGTTTCTTTCGCGTACAATAAATCGCGATACGACTTCGTCTTACCCGTGGACGTGAAAGCCGTGGAATTGGACCCTCGGCTCGCGCAAGGCGCTCGACGCCTCGCTAGCGTCCCGCGAAGCAGGTCGTGCGGTGAAACCTCCCAAATTGAGCGAACGCGAAGCCACCTCCATCTTATTGGAGCACGCCGCAGCCCCGTCGCTTTCGGCGACGTCACTCTGAATTCGGAAACCACGTCCCTACGGAACACACTCAACAAGTATTTCCAGACGCACAAGCTGGACGCCTCGCTAGAATTCGCGGATAACGTCTACTCTCTGAAAACACCGAAAGGGTTGCACGTGCCGGAACCCTTTGTCAAGCTGCTACATCTCACACCCGTCGAGGGACACGAAGAAACGCTACGCGTCTCTCTCCCCGTAGCGCGCCAATTTTCTTTCACGATCAAGACGAAAATTCCTCGATCTTTGCAAGTACATGTGCCTCCCGGCTATTATGCGACGCCGCAAGCACTTCTAAATGCGATTAACCAGCGCGTAGGCGTACGCGCGCGCTTCAGCTTCGACGGAACCGAACAGAAATGTAAAATTCGGCTTTCCGAGGGCACCTCCACCCTAAGACTTTCCGAGTACCTGGCCGTGCTTTTGGGCTTCGAATCGCGTACCGTGTTCACGGGGGAGGATGCCACGAGCTCCGTCGAGGTACTCCTGGAACCCCCGTTTCACAACATAATCGTCTACACGGATATCGTGGAACCCACGTACGTGGGGAGCGGGAAAAAACCGATTCTAAAAATACTACCCTTTTATTACGAGAAAGACAAGCACGTCGTCACCTACACGTTAGATAACATCCAGTATTTTAACCTGTCTCAATTCGAAATTCCTTCAGTGACGATCGTTCTCGCGGACGAAACGGGAAGACGTTTGCCGTTGCGGTCCAAAGGCAGAACCAATCTAACGTTGCATTTCAAATATGTACCGTAATTCCCCCAAAATAATTCCCGTGTACACGGGACCCCTTTTCCAACGAGGGGGCGGTGTGTTGAGCAACATATCCAAGTTTATTGTTCCCATCTGGCAGCAAATAAAACCGATCGCCAAGAGAACGTTGAAGCGCTTGGCGCGGAATTTGGCCGATGGCGAAGGAATGTCGCGCGCAGTAAAAAGACGGCCATAGCAACGGGGAGAGACGTGCTGGATTCCATGGAGGGCTCTGGAAACAACACAATGGAAGAAACGCCGCAAACGACAACAAAAGGCGCCGACACACGACGCACCTGCAGATATCTTTGGTACGCCGTGAAGGTCACACATCCGCTGCGCGCGCTCCATCATGACGTCAACGAAAGCAAAAATACAGACGCACGACCGCTTGTCTTACGAGTGACGTGATGATATTCGAACCCCCTTCCATTCGATACGGCGTGGAAGATACTTCGTAGCAACTCTTTTATCCGGTCAACGGAGTAAATAATTCCGTGATCGAGTTTTCTATTCAAAATTTGCAAAGGGCACACTTGGATCTCTACGGCAGTTTCGTGTCTTTGACCGTGCGCATTGTTCGCGACGACGGGGAAGAAATGGACGAGAAAGATGTCGTTTTCCCAATAAACTACCTGTTGAGCGGCATGTTTAAGACGGTCACCGTTTATGCGAACAACAAGCTCGTCAGTTCCAACGAGTTGTACGCCTACAGGAGTATTTTGGACGTCGTGCTTCATTCCACGCCCGCGGCTCAAGAAACAGTGCACGCGGCTGGACTTTATGTCGAGGACGACGAACATTTAAAGGACGATTACGACGTCTCGTCTCGCGGTCCGAAACAACGTTACGAAGCGACGAAGGGTGGAAAATACTTTAACCTGGTCGGTCAGATCAATACCGACCTGTTTCAACAGCCGCGCCTGATGGTACCTGCCGTCGAAATTCGTGTCGTTTTCCTGTTAAACAACGACGAATTTAAACTCGTATCGGTCCCCAAAGACAAGAAAACGTACAATTACGAGGTGGACATTAAAGAAATGACGTTACACTTGAAAAAGGTGACGCTGGCACCTTCCCTATTTTTGGAATACGAGCGGCGGCTTCAGACCACGCCGGCCATCTACGTGTTACGCGGATTGGAAACCAAGGTGCGGAGCTTGAGTGCCGGGAGCTTGGACGCTCACTTTGAAAACGTTTACCCCGAAAGGGTACCTTCCAAATTATGCGTCGCCCTGCTCGCCACGTCCGACTTTCTCGGCGACATCCAATCGAACCCCTACAAATTCCGTCATTACGACCTGTCTCATTCGATGCTCTCCGTGGACGGGCAGCAAGTGCGAGCCGAGTACGACTTTCAGAACGACCTCGTCAAAATTCCCTACTTTAACTTCTTGCAAGAACTGGGAGAGAAACATTTCAAGTATAGCTACGAGCGATTTAAAACGAACGGGTTCCTTCTCTACTTTAACTTGGACGTGGACAAGTGTTCTTCTCCTTCGCATTTGAACGAGTGGCGAAAAGGAAACGTTCGCCTGCAATTACGCTTCGCTAAAGCCCTTCCACACGCGGTCACCGTCCTCTTGATTTCCGAGTGTCCCAAGCTCATGTACGTCGACAAGGACCGTACGGTCACCTTCCCATAAGAAAAGATGTACGAGAGCGACATCTTGGAACTCGTGTCCCTGAACCCCCTCGCTTCCTCCATGCTGAGAGGCATTTGCGCTTCAGACGAAGCCTTCGTTTTACGCAAGCCCGGCTATTTAATCATCAATACGGAAGAGCGAAGAAGACGCGGGCAGCACTGGGTGCTCTACCTGAAAAACTACGACGGGTCTGCCGTGTTTTTCGACAGCTACGGACTTCCCCCCATCGAAGCAAACCTTCGAAAGACTTTACCTGTAGTGGACGAGTATAACGACGAGTGTATTCAATCGCCTTTTTCGCCTTACTGCGGGCTTTTTTGTATCTACGTAGCCACGCGCATGTCGAAACGCTACAGCTTGAAAAGTTGTGTATCCATGTTTTCCTGTGACCTCGAAGAGAATGACGAAACAATAAAACGTCTCCTCGTGAGCGAACTCGTTTCGTAAAAAATAGTCTATTTATTTTTCACGACATACACAAGACCCTTGCGAGACGATCTTCCAACGTGCTGACCCGACGCTCACCGCCGTCGTCGCCGGTCTGCACCGTGACGTCGAGGGATGTGTGGAGAAGCCAGTAGCGACGGACGATAGGTCGGTTGAAACCCGCGTTGATGAGACACGGGTCGACTGTCTCTCCTCGTCTATACTTTTCCAGCAGCTCGAGCTTGTAATCTACGAAACGCTTCATTTTCTTTGCAATCTTCCACTGACGGTGAACAGACGTAAGGGTATCGTCTTGAGAATCGAGCGAAAGTCTCCCTCGCAGCTATCGCCGTGAATATAATCGCGTAATCGCAGCAAGTCCCGATACATTCGCGTTTGCACAAAGGTGGCAAACCTCTGCTCGGGCGTCATCATGACTGAGACGGAATGAGAGTAGACAACCTTTTTTTATTTCTCGTTACACACGAATTAGGCTCCAGCTTTGGTTTTGTAGCCGGGAAGGCAGCCCAAATACAGACGAAGGCTCGAGTCTAACCAATGGCTGGGGTTTCTCGACCAGAGTCCTCCGCAGCGACAGGTAGTCAGTTGATCGCCGATTCGCAAAAAGAAGGTCTTTGGAGGAGGCTTGAAGGTTAGGACCAGGGGTAGATCTCCCGTCAGTAGCCATTCGTAATCTGCAACGAAAGGAGTGTGAGAAACGCGTGTTTTTATATCTCAAACACACACGTACAATCTTCTTCAGTCACAGAGTGACACTGATGGTCCATCTTCTCCATCTTCCTTCAATAGTCGAAGTCCTTCGCAACGTACGTCGAACGGTACCGTCCGACAGCCGAGAAACGGGCGAATCAATCGGTCCGTCCAATGCTTTTGCTCTGAAAAAAAAAAAAAAGATGTGAACGGTTATAGAACGTATTAAAAAAAAAAATAACGAGGAAGCGTACCTTTGGACCACAATCCACCGCAATTGGTGCAGAAGAAGCGGGCCCTGCCAATCTCCCGAAATATGTGAGGCGGGAAAACACCGACTTCACGCGCAGCAAAAGTGTTCTACACTGGAAACGAAACTCTTCAAACATTTCGACGATGATGACGTCATGGGTATATTACTTACGAGGATCTACCAAGCTGATCATGATGGAATGACGATCGACCATTCGCTTCGACATTTATAGTAAAGCTTTGCCTCTCACTCTCTATGACGTCATTGAACGTGTTTAAACATGTTAAGACGTGTTTGAACAT
Source organism: Ornithodoros turicata (assembly GCF_037126465.1). Lineage (NCBI taxonomy): Eukaryota > Metazoa > Arthropoda > Arachnida > Ixodida > Argasidae > Ornithodoros > Ornithodoros turicata. The sequence goes on from NW_026999441.1 coordinate 105,364, forward strand.
GTTTGGACACGGGCGGCGAAGTCGCCCCTGGACACACTCGTTCCTCTCTCTTCCTCTTATGACGTCATTGAACGTGTCTGAACATGTTTGGACGTGTTTGAACATGTTGTGACGTCACTGAACATGTCTGAACATGTTTGGACGTGTTTGAACATGTTTGAACGTGTTTGAACATGTTGTGACGTGTGTAGACACGAACCCCGCAATACGAAAAACGTCACGCAGTACGAATTAGATTGGTGGTTAGTGTGTCGCGCCCAGTGTAGAAGGATCCTGGGTTCGAATCCCACTCTGGGTCTTCTCGTCGTCATGTACAAGACCCAGAGTGTTAGCTAGAAATTAGTGTAATGTTTTATTCAACGCCGATGACATCATTGTCATATGCGACATCGCAAAAAGGCGCGAAAGACGGAAGGCGGGGTGGTCAAAGTACAGACGACACCGTCGCAATGCGAGGAGGAGGAGAGCGGTGTAGCGACTATAAAAGGTGCGCTGGTTCTACGACGATTGACAGGAAGCCCACGAGGGGCATCCATCCATCCACGACACGAGGCGTTTCGTGGACCAAAATGTAAGTTGACCGTCTCTGCTGTGAGAGTGTATTCTATGTATGACATTGTTTTTCAGGAACCAATAGCCGCTGTCACCGCATGACACTGACCACAGAGACTCATCTCATCCTCTCTCATCATCATCAATCTCAAGCGTTCCTCAACTGAAGGGAAAAGTGAGCATTGTTTCGTGAGGGGGAATCTCGTACTGATTTTGTTTGACCGCAGTGCCGCGCTGTCTCGTATGTCAGTACGACCCCATCGATGCCATGCTCGTGGCCGTAGAAAGAGAGCACGAAGCTTGAATAGAGAATCTCGGTAATAGCCCAGTCGTCCTTTCAGATGACGACGACGACGACGACGACAGAGTCAGTAGTCCGCCTTTCGTAATACCTGAAACGGACGACGACGACGACGAATTGCTCATGTGGGAAGGGGATCAGTCGTATGCAGATTTCATTCCTCTGTCTGGTAGGGTTTCGAGATGAATCACCAGATGCAAGCCCAGAATTTCGAAACGAAGCTGAGCCTGTCCAGGGTCGTAGAATCGTTGAATTGAGAGAACACGTCGTAGAGAATCATCCCTCCGTCACGGAGAGACGATTCCTTCCTTTTTTGTCACAGACGAGGCATTTGACGGAACGGCTACTAGGTACACGCTTCTCTGTTCCCCGCACGACGACAACGTCGACGATTTGCGACTCTATCTACCGAGCATAGCTCCAGTAATCACGCGCGTCCTCGAAGCTTATCCCATGCCTTTCAAATTTTGTCTGTGCTCGAAGGCGCTCATGGTTAAGGACGGAGCCGACGGGTTGACTTCGCATCTCCTTCACGTGAACCTTCACATGAGAGTCGTTCATAACCGCCAAGAAATCGAAGGCGCGATAAATGCTGCCATCGCAGAGTCCTCGCAACGCGTTGAAAACTATGCGAGAGAAGGGTCTGGTTTCACCTCGAACGACGTCCAATGTGTCGACTTAAAACTAACGCGCTTAAAACCGAAGCGGATAGGATGCACGATCGAGCTTCCCGAGCTGCTAAAGAGAAAAACAAAGACTCTCACAAACGTCAAACTTCCACCGAATCACGAAAACGAGTGTTTCAAGTATAGCGTGCTGGCACTCTTACATCCTTTGAGGAGCAAACCAAACCTGCATGTAAGATACCACAAGTACATGAATCCTTCCCATCCGGAGACGCGCGTAACGTACTGGCCGCCCTGCTTCCCAGTCACTTACGAAGACATTACCCTGTGGGAGAGAAAAAACAAAATCTCCGTCTACATCTACGTGTTCGACGAGCAGACGAGTTCGATATCTACCGGACGGGTTCCCTGCACGCTCCATAAGGATAAAGTCCACCTGCTCGAGGTTAGGGAGCATTTCTATGGGATCCGAAAATTTAGCACTTTCATGGGACGAAGTGACTACTTTTATTGTGAGAAATGCACGTCCGGTTACGGAACGAGAGAGGCATTGCAGCAACACGAACGTCTGTGTCGAGACGTAAACGAAGTGATTCTCGAAATGCCAAAAGCGCGGGAGTGTGTCTCCTTCAACAAGATACAGTACATGCATCCCTACCCCTATTTCGCGGTGTTGGACACGGAGAGCGTTTTGGAAAAAAACGCGCTCGTGAAGGACGCCTCGAGTGTGCACAGGATGAGCTCGTACAGCATTGTGCTAGTGAGAAGTTGTGATGGGAAAATAATGGACGTAGATGGCTATTTGGGACCCAACGCGGCAGAGAAATGCTTGCTCTCGCTCAAGCGATTTAGTGATCAAATCGATAGGTTGAACAGTTGTCCCGCGCCGTTGGTCATGAGTATGGAAGACCACTTTCGGCACGCGAGCGCTACACACTGCGAATTTTGTGGAATCGAATTTAACCGACATACGCGGAAGGTATCGCATCACGACCACACCCGCTTCGTAGAGTCCGGTTCTTCGAATTTTGTCGCGACGCTGTGTGATACGTGTAACCTTACGTGTCGTAATACCAAAGAACTCGTCGTGTGCGTGCACAACCTGCAGTACGATTTGAGCTCCCTTCTCCGCCACATGCACGTTCTAAATCTGGGCGAGCCGTGGATCTTAGCTTCGAGCTCGGAAAAGATAAGAGGGTTCAACATTGGCGATCTCCATTTCCGCGATACCACGCAGTTTTTCAACCTCTCCTTGTCGAACCTGGTGGAAACCCTGCTCGCCAGCGGTGGTGAAAGCGCGTTTCATTGTACCCGTCAAATGTTTGGTGACCGTTTCCGACGCCTCCTCAGGAAGGGCATTTACCCGTACACCTTCGTCGACAGTTTCGAAACCTACAATTTGGCCGCACTACCGCCAAAGGAAGCTTTCAAAAGTGACCTGAACGACCAAGAGATCATGGACGGCGACTATCAGTACGCCCTCGAGATTTTCGAATTGTTCGAATGTAAGGACCTAGGAGATTACACGCGTCTCTACGTCACGCTCGACACCTGTCAGCTGTGCGACATCGTGCTGTATTTCAGAAAGATTGCGCTAGAGACGGATGGGTTAGATATCTTACGCACCGTGTCCCTCGCCAGTTACGCGTGCAGTAGCGCTTTGAAGCTCACCAATGTCAAACTCGAGCTCATAAGCGACCAAGAGATGTACGAAACGATCGAGAAGGGAATCAGGGGAGGCATTTGTAACAGCTTCCACAGATACTGTCGGGCTAATCGCGAGGGGTGCGACGATTACGACTCCCAGAAAGAAAAGACTTTTATCCAGTATCTCGACGTCAACAGTTTGTACCCGTACGCGATGACTTTCCATCTCCGACAGGTGCTTTTGAGTGGGTCGATCCTTCGAGGTGGAGCGAGATCGATTTTCTCAACATTCCTCACGATTCAGAAGTGGGTTACATCTACGTGCTAGACTTGGCGTATCCCGAAGAACTGCACGCGCTCACTAGGGATTTTCCCCTGGCACCCGAACACAGGTGCGTGGACGTGAACGAACTGTCCCCCTACCAGCAGCCACTTGAAAGATGCGTTGGCGCTGAACGCCCCTCCACAACGAAACTCTTGCTGACGTGCTACGACAAAGAACGCTACGTCGTTCATTATGCACTGCTCGCACTGTACATGAGGTTGGGCATGAAAATAAAACGTGTTCACAGCATCCTCTCGTTCCGCAAGACAACTTTTTGCGAAGCTTCGTGCAGAGGAACGTCGCTGTTGAGGAATGCCGCGAGCACGAAATTCGAGCGACTTCTGTACAAGACCATGTCGAACAGCACGTTCGGTAAGTCGATACAAAATGTGAGACGCATGAAAAAGTATGCCCTGGCCTACGACAAAGAAACCGCGCTCCGAAAAGCTAGCTCCGTCGACTGCCAGCATTTTCTCATTCTGAGTGACAAGTGCATCTTATACGAGATGAAACAGCGTCGCATCAAATGCACGCACCCCCTTTACGTGGGCTTTGCCATTCTAGAAATATCCAAAGTCCGAATGTACAGTTTCATCTACGAGTCTCTCTTTTCTCGCTTGACGTGTCCAGTGCAATTGATCTATAGCGATACGGACAGCATAATTTTTTCTCTCACGTGTAAAAGCCTGGAAGAGCAGCTGATGAAGATTGAGAATGAGTTAGATCTGTCCTCCTATCCACCGGACCACCCACTTTTCAACGACGAGCATGCGAACCAGATGGGGTACTTCAAAGACGAGACGGGAGGTGGTGTTATTCAGGAAGTCGTAGCCATCCGAGCGAAAATGTACAGCATTCTCTTGGCTGGGACACACAAACAGATCGCGAGAGCGAAAGGAGTTAAGAAAGACGTGGTGAGGAAACATTTATTGCACGAAGTGTACCGAGATTCTCTATTCAATGAAAAGGCGGTCTCTCAGAAGCAGTGCACCATCCAGAGTATAAAGCAAACGATGTACACCATTTCGAGACTCAAGAAGAGCTTGGTCCCCTACGACGACAAGCGCTATCTCGTGGATGCCGTACACTCCTTCCCTTATGGAAGCTGCGAATACGGTAAGCTTTGTTATGTTTTGACGCGTATAGGATTACGATAGTGCTCTCTCTTTGTGCAGCAACGGAAAACCCGGAAGAGAGCCCGAGAGCGTCGTCGTCAGGCATCGAGTAACCGCGGAACAAAGAGCTGCACGCGCATGTAATCGAGAATAAAAGTTCTAGTCGAGACATGCTTCTCTCTCTCTCTCTCCCTCAGACAGGAGAAGCACGGGTCATCGTGGCAGTGTGGTAGCGGAATGGGTGTACAAAAAGAATGATCATTCCGTTATCGTGCTGGTGCAGTGACCCGCGCAATGACGACGCTGCGATGAAGATTCCCCTTTTCTGGAACGTCTGACCTCACGAACGCAGCATTACGAGATGATCAGACAAGGGAGGGAGGGTGCAGGCATCTATTGACCGACTCTTTTGTTTGTATTCAATAAAGATGTTTCAGTGAAAGAACACACAGAGTCTCGTCGAAGTTATTCAGACTGTTTAATGCGTTGCATGTCAAAACCAATCGGTGTTTCAATAAATCAATGACAAGGTTGACGATGTAGACTGCTTGCAAATGTCGCTGCTTCCGTAGGGCATGCTTAATATGAGCGATGGCACGCGCGAGAAGGTCCACGATGTCTGCTGCGATGTAGTTGAATTCTGCGTTGGCCAAGCTCACAAATTCGCTCATCAGTCCCAGGGGTCCGTCCGGAACCGTTACGCAGACGTTCTTGTAACGGGCGTAGATCCGACGCACCATCTCCTGCAGCGGCCCCGGCGAGATCTCTCCTATATTGCCAAAGCCAACCATGTCTATCACGTAGCGAAACGCAGTGATGACGAGCTCGTTGCGGGGACTTTCGCTGTTGAAACATTCCTTCTCCACTTCTTCCCAAGAAGCGTGGGTGCGGGAACAATTTTGTAACGAGTGGTAGCTGAACATCTTCACGTAGTGATGACGCGAGCGCGGTGCGCGCTGCCTTTATACAGATAAACGCGCGCGCGCAAAGAACGGAGAATGAAAGCGAAACTCAAAAGCCACCCGTCGCCGCTAGGAGCGCGCGCGCGCGCAGCGGAGAGCCGAAACCGAAAATACCCACGGGCGGCGCAGAGGGAGCTAGGAGCGCGCGCGCGCATGCGCGGACGGGTGGAGCAGAGGGCGCGCGCGCATCCATAGCTGCCGCTGCACGTCGCCTCACTCAGTTTCTCTCGGGCTGTCACGGAAGACGGACGTGCGCTCCCCGCGCGCGCTCAGTTTCTGGCTGGCTCTCGTAGAGAGCAGACGTGTGTTCTCCGCGCTCGCTCAGTTTCTGCCTGGAAGTTGCCGGGGGGGAAAGGTGAGTGATTTGACGCGCTCCTTTTCTCGTATGTTTGCCGTGTTTAGCGGTGACCAACGAGTGATTTGACCGCGCTCATGTTAAGCCTTTTCTCGCATGTTTAGACTTGTTTTGCGGTGAGCAAGCCTGTTGACGCATGTTTAGCGATGTGTGCCCAGTGGTTCCCGCCTTGTGTTAGCTGCGTAGTGTTCAGGTTAGGCCTAAGCGCGCTCCTTTTCTCGTATGTTTGCCGTGTTTAGCGGTGACCAACGAGTGATTTGACCGCGCTCGTGTTAAGCCTTTTCTCGGATGTTTAGACTTGTTTTGCGGTGAGCAAGCCTTTTGTTCGTGTTGACGCATGTTTAGCGATGTGTGCCCAGTGGTTCCCGCCTTGTGTTAGGTGCATAGTGTTGTGACGTTGAGGTTAGGCCTAAGCGATCGTCCCCGTAAGCCTTTTTCCCCGATGTGTACTGTTTTCTCCGTGCTGTTTTAGCAGTAGCGGTTAGACCTTTTCTCTCGCATGCCTAGACTTGTTTAGCAGTGCTGCCATTTTACCTGCCGCTAGTATCTTGTTCTGTCTTTCTCCTCTAGAGCTATGATGGTGGCGCCATCTGGTGTGATGCCTTGCAACTAAGTGGCCACCTGTCGTCGATCTCTGCAACTACCCGACGTCAACAAGCGCTGGTCACCCTGGAGCCGTTTCTTCGCCGCGGCATCGTTGATTTTCGAATAAATTGTTTCTCTCCACTCTATTTCTATCTTTTCATTTTATTTTCTACATATTTTTTTATTTTTAGCAGCTCAACTAGCCCACAACTCACACAGTGGTCTGGACACGTCCTAGATGCTCCCCAATTAGTGTAATTACTCCCTGAATTATCCTAATTATTGTGGGGGGTCCCAAATTGCTCTAATTGCTCATTAATGGCGTCCAGGCCACTGTGTGAGTTGTGGGCCAGTTGAGCTGATAATATACTACTAATGGTAAGTAACAGCTGAAAAATTCCATGTATAGATAACTCAATGTCTGGAAGCGAATATACAATGTTATCGTCAAAGTCAGGTCGAATGCCATCATGAATGGTGAACACAGAACAGAAGTAATCATTAAGATATTCACAAATCGCATTAGTGTCAATAATCACAGTACCATCCACCTGCAACCTCTCAAGTGATTGTCGTGATGGGCATAAAAAACGCCAAAACCTGGCCGGATCCTCTTTGAGAAATTTGTGCAGTGTCACATTATAAAAATGAAACTTGGCACGTCGCACTTGAGCCTTAAAGCTGTCAACTAATTTCTTAAAAGCATCACTATTCCCCTGACGGTTCCTTTTCCGTTCTCTATTTACCTGTCTTTTCAGATGAATAATGTCACGGGTGATCCACGGGTTATGTGTTTTTACCTTCTTCACTTTACGCGGAACGTACAAAGCCAAACAAGATTTAACAATATTAACAAATTCGTTCCACAGCAAATCCACCGTACAGTTCTGGGCTTCAAAAGTATCCATAAATGACTGAAATTTGAGGTCGAGAAAATCAAGTACACCTTCGTCTTGCGCATGACTGAAATCATAAAAAATATTGCGCTTACATTCAAAAGAGTCCCGATTACATTCAGCATTGAATACAACCAGTTTGTGATCAGAAATACCGTCATAAACTTCACAGTTATACGGCTTATTCGTCATATTATTGGACACAAACACAAGATCAAGTAATGACCCCGACGATCCATGTAATTTGGTAAAATCTTTGACAACCTGACACAGGTTTAACTGAAAAATGTAATCAGAAAACAGATCTGTACTCTGACAGTCCCGCCTACCTATAGATAAAGCAGACCAATCGATGTTGGGCAAATTAAAATCACCTACCAATATAATCTGGTATTTTTTAGATAACGAAGAAAGGTAGCAAAACAACTTGTCGAGGACTCCTATCCCACTTTGAGGTGGTCGATAAACAACACCAATAATTGTTATCGGTTGGAAAGACAACAATTTGACCCAGACCGATTCCACTCCGCTGATATCAGGCAACCTGATATACGATATCCCTTTCTTCATGATAATTGCAGTGGTGAAGTGCAGTGGTGAAGTGAAGCAGTGGTGGCTGGAAGCACGCTTGCAAGGCGCAACTTCAAGTGAACGCTTACAGCGAGCAGCCCCAGAACTCCGATGCCTTATCATTGTGTCCGTGTTTCTGTCTCCTGTTCTGCATTTGTTAATCTTTTTGTGTAGTTGCTGGATTTTAGCACAACAGCAGGGCTCAGCAATTAGAGAACATCCAGAACATCCAGGGCATATATTTCCTCATTCTCCACATTCCTCATTCAAGTAACGTTAAAGAAGTAACCATGCGAAGAAACAATACAACAGTGAAGCTGGCTTCAGTAGACTACAACATGTCACATGCAACAATATACAGTATGCCTCAGTGTTTCCCAAACCATGTGTCAGGACCCCCATTGAGGCCGCGATAGCCCAAACGGGGCCCAAGAGAAAGCAGATGAAGTGAGCGCAATATGCCACAAAACCAAGGAAACTATCTCGCTACGACTGCATTGTATTGAAGTTGTTTTACAAAAATGCAAGTTTAGTTCAGCGCACAATCAGTCGGGAAACAAGCTAACTCGCAGCAATGCTTTCAATCAAGTGTGTCGCAGTATTCCTCACTGTGTCATGACAAGACCGTGGACCTACATCAGACGCTACTTGCACGCACTAGTATAGCATTCATATTTATTTATTTAATTCGAGAACCCCAAGGGTCCAGAGGACATTACATTGGCGGTGGGAACTGGAGCGTAAGATACATTTACAACAACTTGATAGAAACAAACAAGCAAGCAAAAAAGAACAACACAATTAGCAGTAAGTAAACAGGAAAATAAAGAAACGACGACAGTACAAACTTACATGAAAACAAGTATTAAAGCGTGAAACAGGGAGTTCGTTCACATAAGTACAGATAATTAACAAATATGATAAGGGGGAGGTGAAAAATTTCATAGCAACTGACATACAAGCGTGGTGGTCTTGTGGGTGGAGTGAACGGGAGAGGGTGTTACAAAATACTGTATGCTCGATAATAGTTGTGAGAGGTGATGGGAGCTTGTTCCATTCGATGGCAGTTGAACAAAAGAATGATCTGGATAATGCATTGGTATTACAATGAAAGCGTGTGACCTTATTAGTGTGGTCGATGCGAGGAAAAATGACACTCGGGCAGGTGATGGGCGATTGGTGCGGTGGCAAGATGAAAAAGAACCAATGGAAGAGGGCTAACTTGGCAAGACGGCGACGATGTTCGAGTGAGTCGAGATTAAGATTTGATTTTAATGCGGTTACAGAGGTATCGAATTAGTAGTCGTTGGAAATTAAACGGGCAGCCCGATTCTGGATGGCTTCTATGGCATCGCAGAGATACTTTTGGGGAGGGTCCCAAATAGGTGATGCATATTCCAGCTTGCTTCGTACAAGAGCCGTGAAGGTTAGGAGCTTAAGATGGAGGCCGCACACCTGAGGGTGCGTCTAACAAAGCCTACACTCTTAGAAATAGGTCTTCTATCGTGCCGTCAAGAGCTGCCGTGTCTTGATTCGAACTCAAGGCCGAAGTTTTAGACGACAGATGTCCACGTGACCCGGGAGAAAAGAAAATACCATAAAAAATTGTCTTGCTTTTTTTGGCGCGTACGCCGTGTAGAAGGCACGTTTATCACATGACCAGGAATCGGACGTCGTGAAGTCTCTTTCGTGTTGTCTAAATTTTTGCCGTGGTTTCTATGCGCTCGGAGTGATCACCTGACCGGCGTCGAGGACCGGTGAACTATGCGACGGGGCCAGACATGCTGGTGGCGCGGCACTGCTCGCACCTCTTCTTCGATGCCTTGCCGCCAGCGTTTCCTGGCTTTGCTGATTCTGGGATTCTTTTACAGTTAAGACACCTCCGTTTAATAAATTTATTGCGATAACTATGCTAGCAGCACTACTATTGTAGTGGCTACCTGTTACTTCCCCACGCTTCTAACGAGCATTTGGAAGGTGCAGGTGCGAATGGAAGTGTCATGGCGCTCGTGACAGAACGTCAGCGAAAGTTATGTGGTGATGCTTGAGAAGTTGAGTAGTCAAGGTATTCGAGAGATGCTAATGTGTTATCAGCTGTATCCGGTTTGTAGCTCTGTTAGAATTGCCTCCAGACGTGGACTTCACGAGCGCTAACGTTTGTGTATGGAGCAGGATGTTTTTGTCTTTCGGGGGCTCGTTTCGACCGAGGTTTGAGTAACCATTCTCTGTTTCAGCTAGCCGCAGTGGGTATGGACGTCACCAACGAAAACTTCACTGGTGTTCAACGTGCCGCCTGGAGGAAATGTGCGTGCGATTCATACCGAAGACTGACAGATATTAGCCGGTACACGGCACAAGTGTTACCCGGAACATGCGTCCAATGCTAACACTTACCTGTCGACCATGACCGCATTCAGTAAGATATCTCTTTTATCTCTCCTCCTACATACTTGGTACTGCTGTGGTACCAATATACCACTTTTCTCTCCTCGCTGCCTCACCTATCATCGTTTTAGTATAAGCTATAGTTTGTACCCTTTCACTGTCGATAGTGACATTTATTACAATTGACGTTGTTCCTATCCACTTTGTAATGCGTCTTTGTCGTCGTTTACTTTGTCACAGTTGCGCCTTGAAGCAGAATTCCGATTCGAGGCCAGGATGGGAAGCATGGAGGAAACGCTGCACAACGGGTGACAACAGCCGTGACAACAGCCGTATCAACAGCCCCCACAAAGAGATGTAGAGCCGCTGAAATATGGTGATCATATGCCCTGAGCAACAAACAGGTCTGCATCCCAGCGAAACTTGTTTCGTAGCGAGTTTCAAGCTTGGAAATAGTTTCGCAGCAGCGGCGTCGAGCCGCGCCGTTTTGTGCAATCTGTGATATTTTGACTATGTGTGGTTCTTATTCATTTTTATTTTCTCTGGGTCAATTCTCTGTGAACAGGGTATTTTGCATAGTTTGCAAGTCTATTCTATATTCACTGTATCACTGCCACAATTTCAGAACTTTGCCGAAATAAAGTCTTCAGTCCCCTTTGAAACAAATTCTGTTGACTGCAAGCTTGCCTGCAAAGCCTGCGCCGGGGAAGAGGGGAAGCAGTAGCACGCGGGGAGGGGGAAACGACCGGGAAAGGAGGAAACTGCGAAGCATAAAACAGACGCCACTTTTGTGGCTTCTACGAGGGAAACCACGTGATGCGACGTCATTTCCCGGGCTTTCGCGTTGTCTCCACGTAGAAACCCCCAAATTACCGTTTTTCGGGTGTCTGTAGAAGACACGATAGAAGATCCATTTTTAAGAGTGTAGGGAGCGAGAAGCGTTAGTTATTATGTGGTTGATGTGCTCGTTCCAAGTTAGGTTGAAGGAAAGGTGGATTCCAAGATATTTGTAAGAATCTGCTGGGGTTAATGTGATGTCACTTAGAAAGTAGGGGAAGGGAGGAAGACAGGAGACCCGTCTTCGAGAAAACGACAAAATGCGACACTTTGCGATGTTCAGAGGCATTTGCCACTCATTGCACCAATGCCGGATTAGTGAAAAGTCGCTTTGTAAGGTTAGTTGGTCAGAAGGAGAAAGGATTTGCCTGTACACTACACAGTCGTCAGCAAAGAGACGAATCGTGGAAGATATGCCTGAAGGAAGGTCATTTATATAGATAAGGAAAAGGACAGGGCCTGCCTTGTATAGAACCTTCGGGTTCTATACAACACGATCACATGCACATCAGGGTTAATATAGTCCGGACCAGCACTTGACGACAGCTTAACTTGACTTAACGACAGCTGATTTTACAAATGCCATGAGTGCTGATATGAATGGGGACCATAGGTGAGGAGGCGATTACTGATAATGGAGTTTGGGTGTACCCGTTATCGGTGTTGAAAACGGATGAAAAGAAGGAAGCGAAAGCGTTGGTGCAGTCGTTGTCGGCGGGTGTCAGTTAGACTGATAAGGTGGGATTTTGGCAGAGATAAAATTTTCCAAAATTGTTTTGGTTTATTCGTCAATAGAGACGGGAGGTCGATGGTACAGAACTTATATTTCACTTCCTTGATCGAGCGCCTGTATTCCCGTTCACAGTAGTGAAATTTAGCCCATGATACGTCGTCGCCAAGACGCTTTGCCTTCCTGAATAAACGCTTTTCTTGGTTAGCAAGATTTTAAGACTTTTCATGAACCAAGGATTGCGATCATAAGATTTCACTCAAATCTTTGGAACATTGTACTCGGTAAGGTAGTTTATGTTGTCACGAAAGAGGGGCCAGTTATCCTCAATGGAGTGAGGCGAGGTGCCATGAAAGGAGTTTTCATACAGAGCTTCAAGGCCCTCGTTGATGGCTTGGAAGTTAGCTCGAGCGTAGTCGTATATGGTTTTATCGTTGAATTTACGAACATTTGGACGACTTGAAGAGATATCGAAGAAAATGGCCTTGTGGTCACTGAGACCATCAGTGACATGCAAAGGAATGATGTGCTCAGGAATGGAGGTTAACACCAAGGGTCAAAGGTTGACTGCGTGGCATGAGTTATTCGGGTAGAATGTGGAACGACCTGCGATAGATTAAATGTGAGGCATAAATCATGCACAAACAGTGTCTCTTGTGGACTCCGGGAAAGATTGCAGTGGAGCAAGTCCCCATTTATTGACCGTATATGTATCAGCGTATATTGAAGGTATATATTACTGTAGATGTATCAGGGCAGATTTCAAGCTTCCTGAGTGCGCATAGACGGTGATCTCAGTTGTCTCGCGACGTAACAGACGGAGAAAGACACCGGCTGTCACACACGCAGCCATCCCGAAAGCTATGCCCATCTTTGTTGATGCACCCACGAATCCACAGGAAGACTGCCGAAGCTCTTCCAGTTTGGTGCACACGCCACAAAACGAGAACAGCTGATTGCTGATTTCATGGGCGCGGCCATGCGAGCCGAGAAGGACAGTTCGACAGAGGAGCAATTTTAGGTAAGTTTAAGCGTGGCGCCAGTCGTCGGTGCAACAATTTCCATTTCCGTGCTGTGTGTGGTGCCAATTTCCCACAATTTCCATTTCCGTGCTGTGTGTGGTGTATATGGCCACACAAAAAGAGACACCACATTGGAATGAGAGTATCTACAGCTGCATAAGCAGAAATCTCGCAATTACCGACATGTCCTATCCAGTCCTAGCTGCAGGAGACTTTAATGAACATCTGATGGAACTTGATGAACGGGAAGATAAAACGTCATAATAAGAAAGCTATGCTCAAAACACAGCCTCCATATTGTCAACCCACTCGAAAACTGCGTAGGGAAATACACCTGGAGCAGAGGGACGCAGCAGACATCAATTGACTATATGCTCGTAAACGACGTCTGCATCCAAGGGAGACACAGAGTTGGACTACTACACATAGACGAGTTGAAACAATATAGCTGCATCAGCGATCATAACAGACTAAAGCTCACTATTCAATACATGGCAAGAGATCGACTCAAGAAGATCTTCAAGAAAACCCAAAGGAAGGAATGGAATTTCGATGTGGAAGACAACGTGAAAACATATGCTACAATATTGGAAAAATTACTAGACCGTGACTACAAAGTTACGTACGATGAATTAACAAGGAACATTAAAGAAACCGCGGAAACCGTCATAGGATTCATAAGGCGTCTGCCGAGGAATACAAAACACACTATGGTTCGACGAGGAGATTAAAATGGAAATACAAAAACGTAAACTGTTAAACCGAAACAGAGGAAATCAGGTCGAACCGGAGAAACGCGCGGAGACCCCCAAGAGACCTGGACAAAATACGTGGAACAAAAGAAGACAGTCAACGCGCTCGTTGCCAGAAAAATCAAATTATATAATCAAACTATCGACGATACCGTAAGAAAGGCGGGGCGGAGAGCTGGAGAATATTTCTGGCGATACATCAGCTCGATGCAAGACGAAGATACAGTAAGAGAACACGGACCAGTCAACGTTCCTGGAGGAACAAAAGGCCACGGATTTGAAGAACTACTCGCCGTCTACTTCCGTCAACAACAGGACACCTTGAATGGCAGGAACAAGAGGACACCCGGCGAGGAAACACAGGCGATCAGGGGCACGATTACATCGAGGCGCGACAAGACGTACGCCCTTCAACTAAACGACAAAATTACCAGTGGGGAACTCAAACTACACATAAAGAAAGCCCCGAGAAAGAAAGCGTCAGGAACCGACAATATCCGAAACGAGCTCTTGAAGGCTGTAGATGACAATGCGCTGGAGACACTGAGCGAATGCTACAATGAAGTCATCGTCTCAAACAAAGTTTCGAAGGATTGGAAAGTGTCAAGAAGTAGACTCATATGCAAACCTGACAAACCACATTCCGAAATTGATTCCTATCGGCCAATTGCAGTACAGAGCAATCTGTACAAGCTCTTCGCCTCAATCTTGAATACAAGACTGCGGAACTACTGTGAACACCACAAAATATACAGTGAGAGTCAGAATGGATTTCGAAGAAACCAGCATGTGAGCGATAACCTTTTTGTGCTCACCCAAACCATTGAACTAACAAGAAAAAGAAATGAAAACTTATTTGCCGCCTTCCTGGATTTGGAGAAGGCATATGATGGACTAGACCACGGAATTATGTTCGAAAAGCTAAGAAAAATAGGGTTACTTGAAGAAGAGGTAACTACTGCAGGCATTATACGAAGGTTGCGAAACGGTGTATCATCTGGGACAGCACAAGTCACAGAGGGTTGAAATCAAGGTTGGACTACGACAAGGCTGCCCCCTGTCTCCTACGTTAACGTTTACATCAACGACCTGCTTATGCGCCTGCAAGAAGAGTCGGAAGGTATTACGCTGAAAACATTCTCAGTGAAAGGAAAACTGACGGAAACAAAAATATCCCCGTTGGCGTTCGCAGATGACATCGTGATTTTAGCGCCAACAGAAGAAGCCCTACAACACATGCTAAACATTTGCTCTGAAGAGGCCGACAAAGATGGATTTAAATTCAACTACTCCAAAACACTATGGATGTTTTTCGGAAAAGAGGAACAGCGTGAACAATCATTCAAACTTCAAGACCACCAAATAGCACGCACAAAAGAATACAGGTACCTAGGAATAACCATCACGTGCGAAGAAAATTATCTTAAGAAACACGAACTAAATGTCATAAAAAAATCAAATCGCCTCAAAGGTCATATCTGGAACCTAGCAAGACACTCATATAATCAATACACCGTGGGGAGGTTACTCTGGAAATCAACTGCAGTCCCAGCCCTCACTTTCGCAAATGACGCCATAGTATTATCGGCACCTACAATTAAATGCCTAGATCAAAACCAACGGGAGCTCGGAATATGGATTCTTGGAGGAAACTTTGCCACGGCAAACGCAGCAATACAAGGGGAAATGGCATGGTCAACTTTCGCGGCACGAGATGCAAAATCCAAGACTCACTACCTGGGCCGATTGATTCACCTTCCAGAAACATCAATAGCAAATAGAACATTCCACCATATGAGGCACTGCGGACTGAAATGTGGATGGATAAATAAGATCAACCAATATGACAGAAAATTTAGTAGACATGCGAGGCGACAGACAGCATGCAACGAGGCACAGTGGACAAGAACTACCACAGAAGACATAAATGGGATCGACATGGACGACTGGCGGAAGAAAGTAACTAAAAAACAGAGCCTCAAGTATTACAGCAAACACAAGCAGAAGCCAGAGACCTGCGAGGAATACAAAGGAGACAGGGCAAGCGCACTTCTCTTTCAAGCACGCACCGGATGCCTTCTAACGAACCAGAGAAGGAGTGAATTATTTGAGAACGTTGATCCTACGTGCCAGTTATGCGGAAACCATACGACACATTTTAACCGAGTGCGAGAAAATCCAAGAGTATGCTCCCAAGATCCAAAAAATGGATGAGAGCATGCAGTGCTTGTTCAAACAAGCTGAAACAGAAACTGAAAGCGAAGTGGAAACCCACCATCAAACGAGTCTTTCAAGCAGATACAGAGCCGCCTAGTGCACTGGGAGAAAATCAAACACAGACTCACGAGACAACCACAGAAGTGACCTAAGTGACAAACAGAAACGAATTGAACATCTACAACTATTTTCTTTTCTTTTTATTTTTACACCTGTGACTCCATCCTGGAAGTCTGCCCTGTATCAAAAGGGATTAGGTGCCACTATCACTATCCAGAGTGAACCGAGCTCGATCAGCTCAGATAACGCTTTTTTCATTCTTTTTATTTTTAGTATTATTTATTATTACTTTTGATTCATTTCCAATTCTACTTCCAATTCCACCTCAACCGCTCAGCGCGCTGACACTATAGTGCAACGTATAGAGTCAATAAATCTCTCGCTTCCCTAAGGAGAAGAGTACTTGAAGTATATTCGTGTTTCGTGATTCCTTTTTCCCTCTCTACTTTCCAGAAACATACGGTTTCTGAGCCAAGACAATACAGTTGCAGGCGCAGTTGACGTACAGAAGTATCTCGTACCGTGAAGACCACCACCCGAAACGTGGTTGCCACGGTTTCGGCCCATTTGCATGTCAAAATTCAGGGATGGATATTTTAATACACGTATGTGTTTCAAAATTTTTAAACGTGGTGGGGATTTTAGTAGTATATTATCAGCTCAATTGGCCCACAACTCACACAGTGGCCTGGACGCCATTTATGAGCAATTAGGGACCCCCCACAGTAATTAGGATCATTTAGAGAGTCATTACACTAATTGGGGAGCATCTAAGACGTTCCAGACCACTGTGTGAGTTGTGGGCCAGTTGAGCTGCTAAAAAAAATAAAAAATAGGTAGAAAATAAAATAAATAGATAGAAACAGAGTGGAGAGAAACAATTTATTGGAAAATCAACGATGTCGTGGCGAATAAACCGCTCCGGGGTGACCAGCGGCAGCCATGTTGATAGTTGGCACCCAGCAGTTGCAGAGATCGACGACAGGTGGCCACTTAGTTGCAGGGCATCACACCAGGTGGCGCCACCATCATAGCTCTATGCGAGAAAGACAGAACAGGATACTAGCGGCAGGTAGAAAATGCTAACACTGCTGAACAAGTCTAAGCATCAAAAGAGATGGTCTAACCACTACCGCTAAACAGCACAGAGAAAACAGTACACATCGGGGGAAAAGGCAATCCACTAGGCCTAACCACAGCGTCACAACACTATGCAGCTAACACAAGGCGGGAACTGCTAAACGCGCGTCAACGCTGAGAAAAGGCTTGGTCACTGCTGAACAAGTCTAAACATGCGAGAAAAGGCTTGACACAAGCGCAGTCAAACATCGGCAAATCTCTCGTTGGTCACCGCTAAACACGGGGGCACGGCAAACAGGCGAGAAAAGGATCGTGGTAAAACAACGCGGCAAATCACTCACCTTTTCCCCCACGGAGACTGCTCTGTCCAAGAGTCAGGCAGAAACTGAGCGGGCGCGGGGACTGCGGAGCAACCGAGCACACGTCTGCTGTCCGCGACAGCCAGCCAGAAACTGAGCGGGGGCGGGGACTGCAGAGCAACCGAGTACACGTCTGCTCTCCGCGACAGCCAGCCAGAAACTGACTGGGGCGACGCGTCGCGACAGCTACGCATGCGCGTGCGCTCCAAGCGCCCTCTGCGCCGCCCGCCCGCGGGTGGTTTCGGTTTCGCCTCTCCGCTCCTCCCACTACGCGCGCGCTCCTAGTGGCGACGGGTGCCTTCTCAGTTCCGGTTTCGCTCTCCTTTCTTTGCGCGCGCGTTTATCTGTATAAAGGCAGCGCGCACCGAGCTCGCGTCATCAATACGTGAAGATGTTCAGCTACCACTCGTTACAAAATTGTTCCCGCACCCACGTTTCTTGGGAAGAAGTGGAGAAGGAATGTTTCAGCAGCGAAAGTCCCTGCAACGAGCTCATCATCACTGCTTTTCGCTACGTGATAGACATGGTAGGCTTTGGCAATATAGGAGAGATCTCGCCGGGGCCGCTGCAGGAGATGGTGCGTCGGATCTACGCCCGTTACAAGAACGTCTGCATAACGGTTCCGGACGGACCCCTGGGACTGATGAGCGAATTTGTGACTCTGGCCAACGCAGAATTCAACTACATCGCTGCAGACATCGTGGACCTTCTCGCTCGTGCCATCGCTTATATTAAGCACGCCCTGCGGAAGCAGCGACACAAAGCGGCACGAAGCGGCACGACAACGACACAGCGACACGAAGCAGTGCTCCGTTGCTCAGCAGTTCTCACTTTCTGCCTGGCTGATGAGCAGTCGCCGCGGGGGAAAAGGTGAGTGATTTGCCGCGTTGTTTTACCGCGCTCCTTTTCTCGCATGTTTGCCGTGCCCCCGTGTTTAGCGGTGACCAACGAGTGATTTGCCGATGTTTGACTGCGCTCGTGTTAAGCCTTTTCTCGCATGTTTAGACTTGTTCAGCAGTGACCAAGCCTTTTCTCCGTGTTGACGCACGTTTAGCGGTTCCCGCCTTGTGTTAGGTGTATAGTGTTGAGGCGCTGTGGTTAGGCGTAACCGATCGCTCCCCCTAAGCCTTTTCCCCGATGTGTACTGTTTTCTCCGTGCTGTTTAGCAGTAGCGGTTAGTCCTTTTCTCTTGTATGCCTAGACTTGTTTAGCAGTGTTGCCCTTTTACCCGCCGCTTGTATCTTGTTGTTCTCTGTCTTTCTCACATAGAGCTCAGAGCCGTATATTAAAAGGCAGTCTGGCCATTAATGGGTCATGCCTATACCTGAAGCTAAACCCACTTTTTCAGCTTTCCGACCAATGAAGTCTTGAAATATGAAGCACTATCAATCAGCCTATCCCCACTAAATGCACCCTTATCCAACATGGGCAGCGTCATTTTGGGTGTCAAGTGGATTGGATGGGATTGACATGGATACCTCTCGTAATCTGCAAAAGTACTGGACTGTTGGTGCAAATTTGATGAGCGCAACCTAGGGAGCGTAAGGCACGTCAGGAATTGTCGTCTGCTTCCGTCGTTGTACCGCTGCCGGCAGCTGGGACACATTCTGTTGTCGGTATGATTTTTAAACAAATCCACATGAATAGTTGGAATATAAGAGGCAAGAATGTTTATATCCATGAAATCCAGCAATTAAATATAAGATTGTACAGCACAGCGCCGTTTTTGTTATGGTTTCGTTGTGATTGCCGTGCTCACTAGGCCTAACACCGGCGACAAAACGTATTATTTTCAGTTAGATATCGATGGATGAGCATAAGTTGAAACTGATTTCTGAGGAACTTATATTAGGATGTACATTTGCAGTGTAAAATCAGGTCAGACTGTGAAAATTTTTTGTCACGAAATTCCCGCTTCACTGTGTTTGTTTTCGTCGCCATTTTGGGTGGCAGTATGGTGTCATGGCGACCCCCTTGGTAAAAAGCAAACCAATCAGAGGAGCGAAACTGTGATTCACAGGTCGAGCCTCTTTTTGTGACTCCTTCCAATGGCCAGACTCCCTTTTAATATATGGCTCTCATAAAGCTATGATGGTGGCGCCATCTGGTGTGATGCCTTGCAACTAAGTGGCCACGTGTCGTCGATCTCTTCAACTACCCGACGCCAACAAGCGCTGGTGACCCCGGAGCCGTTTCTTCGTCACGGCATCGTTGATTTTCGAATAAATTGTTTCTCTCCACTCTATTCATATCTTTTCATTTTGTTTTCTACCTATTTTTTATTTTTTATCAGCTCAACTAGCCCACAACTCACACGGTGGTCTGGACACGTCTTAGATGCTCCCCAATTAGTGTAATGACTCACTGAATGATCCTAATTACTGTAGGGGATCCCAAATTGCTCTAATTGCTCATTAATGGCGTCCAGGCCACTGTGTGAGTTGTGGGTCAGTTGAGCTGATAATATACTACTGATTTTAACTAGGACAGTCTCCCATATTGGTATCTGGCTTTTGTTCAAGACGTCCATATTAGAATTAATGAATTTAATTGATTAGTCATCCTTATTAGTTATTATAGTCATTCTTGGAAAAGATACGCGCCCGTAGAACTCAACTGTGAAAATGAGGTGCTCTCGTGGCTTTTTTATAAAAATTTGTCCAAGCTGAAACACACACACACAAAATAAACGGGGTGCCACAAACGCATATTTCGTGGTCGTAGCCATTTTTAATAGAGATTTTTTTTAAATAAAACAACTAGGACGACGTGTACATTAGTTTCGCACTTACGCCGCATATGCGAGTGGAGGAAAACCTAATCTGCAAGGTATTTTGGCATTCTAATATCCATAATTCACTAAGATGTATTTTTTTTATGAAGGTGTTTTTCTTTCTTTCGAGAAACAGAAAGAGCAGAATTGCTGGCAATCGGTTTAGATATGAGATGAATCCTTCATCTACAGGGTTATTCTAGCAAACGTTACACATTTCGACCGCACTGTAAAAATAGAAGACTAGATTTGGCCCATCCCAAACTTTGCAGACTGATAGCCATTTATCTGAAGTTTCATACGAATTTTTTGTAAGCACTACGGTCATGTAGAAAGAGAATTAAAAATAAAGCAAAATCTCGCCCCATGCATTTTCAATGGCCTATCCCACACAAACACCGCCATTTTTTCTTGTGTCTGCTTCACGTTCACATCACTTCACACAGGTAGCGCTGCCTACAACAATGTGACATGCCGATTCTGACGTTAGGCACCAATCCTCTTGTTCTGTATGCTGGTGCCACCTGTGTGTGGTGAAATGAAAGTGATGCGCACACAGCGGAAAATGGCGGCTTTTGAGTGAGATAGGCCATAGAAAATGCAGAGTGAGATTTTGCTTGTTTTTTGATGTTTCTTCTACGGGACCATAATGCTCACAAAAAATTTCAACAAAACTTCAGACCAATGGCTACCAGTCTGCAAAGTTTGGTGCTGGACAAACCCCGTCTTCTATTTTGAAGATGCGATCAAAATGTGTAACGTTTGCTAGACTAACCCTGTATATGCTTCATATTATTATCCACAGAGGTGATATTTGTTTTTAGTGCACCGTTTCAGGTTTTCCATTATGGAGATACCTCGCTCGCACTAACTCGGAAGTCGGCAAGGGGGAGCGAACCCTAACCCAACCTAACCTGAAGGAGAGCACTGCGGGACATGGAGTTCGAGATTGAGAAGTACGGCATATACAAAGAGGTCCTCGGAGAGAAAATTTGGGGGGGGGGGGGGGCAGAGCCAGCACCGTGAAAACTCGAGGAGCGGTGGACTGTTCCCCCTGCCCCCACATTCCGATTTATACCAAAGCTAAACAGGAACAGCTTTCCAAGCTAGGGCTCCCGAACGAACCGACAACAGTAAAAAACAATAAAGAGGGAAAGAAAAAACAAGAAAGAAAAGAGAGGAAGGAAGCACAAAAAAGGTATATTCGCTTGAACCGCAACGGGACAAAAACATTGCAAACACGTTTTTCTTGTGCCGGCCATCGGCATTTAGCAGCCTTTCTGAACCCTAATGTGGATTACAGGCCCAAATACAGGCTTGCTTGCTCATTTGTCAAATAATGACAAATGAGCAAGCAAGCATCCTCGCTGCTCACTTTTTGACGTTTTACGTCGTTTGAAGTGCAAATTGTTGCGCCTAGCACTAGCGCCACATTCGCGTTCAAATTGCTCCTCTGTTGAACTGTCCTTGTCGGCTCGCATGGCCATGCCCATGGAATCGGCAATCAGCTGTTCTCGTTTTCTGGAGTGTACACCAAACTGTTCACAGTTCAAGGTACAGATACTTAATCCGAGTGGGAAAGCCTCGGCGGTATTCCTTTGGATTCGTGGGTGCATCAACGAAGATGGGCATAGTTTTCGCGATGGCTGTGTGTGCGACAGCTGATATCTGTGCGCTGAACTTCTATTTGTTAAAAACAACTTCAATATATTGCAGTTGTAGCGAGATAGTTTCCTTGGTTTTGTCGCATATTGCGTTCACTTCATCTGCTTTTTCTTTTCGCCAAGTGATGTAACCCGCGCTTTGACTATTGCGGCCTCCCTAAGGTTTATGTGTCAGTTTTGGAAACACTGATATTGTTACATGTGACACATTGTTGTGTACTGCAGCCAGCTTAACTGTTTGGCTGATAATTTGCACGGTTACTTCTTTAATATTATTTGAATTACTTTCATCTGATACTCTACCATTAAATAGGATAGGAATCCATTATGGTTTAGAATTATTTTTCCTTTGCAATGTTCCCACACTGATCTTGGTGACAAGTTGTCTCTCATTAAATTCCTTTTTAGTTGTATTTCACACTGCTTACAGCATAATGTGAGAATGAGAAAACGTATGCGTCACATGTTCTCAGCATCCTCTACAGCAACTGCTCTTGGGCTTAAAATCCAGAAACTACAAACAAAAAAACAAAACAAAAAGCAAATGTAGAACAGACGACACATCAAAAAATACACGACAAAATGACTGGGGCTGTGTTATGCTATACATTTTTCTGTGTGTGTCTCTCTGGTTCTGCATTTTTGTGAACATGTGCCATGTTGCCGGCACCCTTGCCCTCTTGTCACAAAAACACCCTCACACATAAAAATGCAGACAAAAAAGTAGAGAGCTCCAACTTAACATAACAAGAGAGAACAAAGATGGGGACACAGGAAGCTTTTAGAGTCTTGGCACATACGCAGTGACCTCTCGGTTTGTAACAAAAACCGCGGCCCCTCCCCGAACAATACTCCCATCTCCTTAAATAGCGACCGGTTGTGCAATCTCTCATTCAGTTTGGCACTGATGATGTCCATCGCATGACGGATGAAACGTCTGAGTAAACCCTGTTATTTTGTTATGTTAAGTCGGAGTTCTCTACTTTTTTGTCTAGTTATGTCGTCTCCCGTCTTTTGGAGTATTTTTACATAAAGATGCAGGCTGTGAGAGGCACATAAACACTGCTTACATTGCTAACCTGTCTATCGCAAGACATGTGAAAGGATTGCCAAATTAAAATTCAATAATGCAAAAATGATTGTGAAATACATAATTCCAATGGAAGGGAGAGTAAACATTGGAATAAAAGGTAAAGGTAAAGCACTGAAGTGCTGGCATTCTTCTGATGTGTATGATATACTGCTCTATTTAACCCATGACAAACATGTTGTCAAACATTAACTTCTTGCATTCAACATCAAGATGCTGTACCTATTCCATCTAAGCGACTCGTCTTTACACGGACACGTGGCACACCATTTTGGCACAAAGATTTGATATCTCTGCTTGTTGGACATGTCAAGCAAATACTGTGCCAAAATTGTGTTACCTACATGACGTGCTGCATCTGCTGAGATATGTTACGGGAGAAATACTCCTGAAACGATTAAAGGAAGTGCATACGAGTACATATGCTTTGCATTGTTACAAGGTATGTTCGTGTTGAATTGGCAAAGCATTAGTCATCTCATAACAAAGTGATGAAAGAAACTAGTGAGAAATGCGAAGCTGCAAGCACCGTTGCATGGCCATGTTCACAATGGGCGATGACGCTTTTCACTTTGCGTACTGACTATGCGGACTGACTATGCTCAATGAGTGGTTTGCAGTGTTTATGATTGATGCAGGCCATGGCAACTACCGACGAACTTTGCAGAGTGTGCAATGACATCTTTTGTGAACAAGACAAACCTCAATATATTTCCATGTAATTTGGTCCTACAATTAATTGAGTTGAGGGTTTCAGGTATTTAGGTGTGCATCTCTCTTCTGATATTTAGTGGAAGTCACACAGTAGCTACGCATCCTCTAAGCCTCTTAAAAAAATTGTCTTCTTGAAGTGGACACGAAAACTACCTTTCGTAGACAGTACGCTGCTGGCATACAAAACCCTTGTACAAAGTGCCTTAGAAACGGTACAAATAACATCATACTGTTCATCATAAAAACAAATGACATCATACTGTTCAACAGAGCCACCAATATGGTACAGTTGAGCTACGCTCAAAGCTTCGGGGCGACGAGTTCGCGTCCAAAAGGCACGGTCTTGAGGGGATTACGGTGGTCTCTGAAAGAGCACGCGACTTTCGGTGCTACTTTTCTTTCAAGAGGAGGCAGTGAACAAGTGCCCATTCGTGGAACCCAGCCCTCCCCTTCCGATTTGTTTCGGTAGCAGTCTGTCTACCAACGTCATGATGACATTTATATTATGTTGAGTTTCTTACGTGCTGTCCGGGACATGTATGTAGGTAGGTATGCCAGGAAATTTTTTATTACTAACCTTTTTTTGTAGTTCGAATCCCTCGAAAAACCATTGCACAGCACCAGAACACAAAGGCTACATAATGACCCAGTTTCACCAACCTTTTCAGCATCTGAACTAAGATGAACGGTCATTAAACTATCTGCTTCACTAAACGAGTTATTACTGAAATATTCACCACATCACTGATGGAAAAAAAGAAGTGTGTGTTAAGTTCAAGAATTGGCAACCCTTGATATTGGTTCAGTTAACCAGAGTTGGTGAAACCGGGCCTATGGAAATCACCGAAACATTCATCACATCACAAACCAAAGTTTGTAAAAAGAATTGAGTGCTAGCATGAAGTTTCGGCAATTGTGAGGAGCATCTGAACTGCTACCTATGTAGCTGCAGCATAATTACAAGTAATTCAGAAAAAGTAGTACAAAATTTGAAGGTACTCTACTCTATCTTCTTCTGCATGGTACTAAAAACTGTGATGATTCCAAGTGCTCATCGCCTTGGCCCAGATTCTGTAGCAGATTTATCAGCCATTTGTGTTCCTATTTGCGGTACTGTGGCTAGCCACTCCACCCACATACCAGCATTCCTAGGTTACAGATAACATGTAGTTGAAGTGTATACGAAGAGGGGATTCAAGTCCTGTAGATCACACAAACAAAATACAGAAACCGACACTGAAGATTTTTGTTTAAGTTTAATTTGTACAAGCTTTTGCGTGGAGGTCCACGCTTCCACGATTGACGGCCAACGCAATTGCTAGGAGCAGAATTGACGTGTCCAGACCCGCCAGTGTCCAAGAGAGAACTGAATCCTTGCGCCCCCTGCAGGCCGTTCTCATTGGTCGTGACGTCACCCTATTATCTCACGGCTACACTGTTTTTTTCCACTAATGCTCCTCTAGACAAGGTCAACCTGAAACAATAGTGTTGCGGTATGACGTCATCATGCTGGAGCGTGGCTCAAGGACGCTTACGCTGTAGACAGGGGACCTGTTATTTATTCAATCACTATTCCTAGATTATTTCCTTTATTCTACTATAATGATTGCATAGGGAACTATTGCAGAAAAACACCATAGACAAGAGGAGATTGTAGCATTTCATTCCCAAAGTCTTACTCTACAGGAAAAAAAATGGTTCAGCAAGACATGTCCATCCCAGCCAAGAGCCATGCACCTAACTGAATAATGACGCTTTGTTCGTCCTGAATAAAGTCACACACCTGTCCCTCTCGCGGTTACTCTCTGAACTAAATGAATCGCAAAATTATTAAGAATAGCTCTACTTCCATTCAAGGCAGCACTATCGTCATCATCAAGAATATTCCTTGTACAAAAAGAAAAAACTACATGTAGAAGGAAAGCATGTCAGAACAGGCCCAGGCATGTCAGCACATGTTTGTCAGACAACAAGGGGGAAAAAAGCGAAAAGAAACAAAGAAGAAACCAGTATCAAACTATTTCTAAGCACACGCACTCCCCTTATTCAAAAACAGTGCTCATTATAAATCCGTCCAGGGCAATACACACCATTTTTCTATTGCTACACTTTTTTCCAGTAACAGTCAACGCATTGCTACAGACTGCGTGACGTCATCACATCCTGTCTGAAGAAGAAGACAGCGGCAAAGACTCCTATTATTTATTGAATCGCAAGATTATTTCCTTTGTCCTACTCTTAATGACATTCATTCTCTCATTAAAATTCAACAAAAAAGCACCCTGCATATTAACGATTTTCACCCCAAAGGCTCATCATGGTCATTAGAATTACAGTAAACTACCACTGCTCTTTTAAAATAATAAGTGAAACCACTCAACATCACCTCCAGGATTATGTAATACATGACCCTTTCTATGCTCACACATTCGTTGTCTGAGGCTACACCTGCAAGCAAAAAGGCGCGAAAGCCGGGAGCAGAGTTCCATTCGCGCACGCCAAAGCACAAGACACAGAACACCTTTACGGGAACATGATGGCATTCCTACCATATTAATGATTTTATACCTTGCATTGCAGTTTAGAAAAACTACTACAAAACTATAATTTTAGTAGCCCATTAAAATTCTACTTTCTATGGAATCTATAATTGCCCTATTACTTGGATCGCTATTAATGAAGCGCTCCAATTTTTTCTCTCTTCCCATTTCAGCCGTGTCATGCAGTGAAGCAGACTCACATCCAAAGTAATTAATTTACACTGAGGGTGCTGTGCTTCCGGAATTCCTATCCTGCGCTCAGATGCAAGCATTTCTTCACGGATACCTTTAACAGCTGACTTCCTCAACATACCGAGCTCCTAACAACATCTAACAAACAATCAGAGAAACCCTCTTCTCAGCTGTACCATGCGACTTTCTTCTGCATAAAATCGGTGATTTGAGGAAGAGAGCAGCGAAAAATTGCGCGCACTTGTGCTTGACTCAAAAAACCTGAAGCATATGCTAATAAACTAAGAAAAAGACACTCATGTCTGGTATCTGATAGTGCCACATACACAGACGCATTGCCCTTGCGTAAAGAAAGCACAGGACAGGGATACACAATTTTCCTTAGATGAGCAGGGAAAAGGCTTAAGACCACAGGTCACCACACATCGCCACGCGGCTAGCACAACATGACACCAACGAGATACTAGCAGCGGGAAGAACTGCAACACTGCTAAACAAGTCCAGACATGCCATGATGACGTCACAAATCAGGAAAAAAGCACACGCAAGCACGCACGCACAGATGAGAACGCATTAAACACACGGAGCGCTCAGGAATAATCGTAGCGTTACCGCACATCGCTACGAAGCTCAACGTCTAACACAAGACGACAGCAACAAGATATTAGCAAAGGGTAAAAATTGCAACACTACTGAACAAGTCCAGACATGCGATATCGCATACAAAACACTGCTCATCGGGGAAAAGGCCTAAGCCTGCGGCGGATCATCATCATCGTAGAGCATACACAACTTCATTTTTCTATTTCGCGTAAACTAAACGCGGTCTGCTTGGAAAACGACGTACAAATTTTCTTAGGGAGCAGAGCAATATAGAAATTTCTACTCCGTGCTCAGATACCAGCATTTCTGCTCAAAAACCTGCAAAATTGAGCGCTGCTTACTTCGTCAAGATATCGAACACCCAACAAAATCAAACAAACAACCCTACTTCCACTGATAGAACACTATTCAGCTTTTACGCAGGAGGCTTTCTTCTACATAAAAGTAGAGAAAATAAGAAAAGAGCAGCGAAAAATTACACGCACTTTTGCTCGCATAGCTATAAGAGAAAAAAAAAAAAAAATAACGAGGCACACGCTAATAAACTGGGACAAAGACACCCATTTCTGCTATCAGATAATTATTGCATAATGCTAAATACTCATTTGCATTGTCCCTGCGTGAAGAAAGCATAGGACAGGGATACACAATTTATCTCAAGCGAGCAGGGAAAGTCACGTCTACTCGAACAGTTTAATACCATAAAGTCTCAATTTTTGCAAAGAAAATAGAGCTTGAACAGCGCTACGAAGGTGACACAAACAAACAGACAAACAGACAAACAAACACTTCTATTCATTTCTATTGATAAAGGCGTAAACCACACTACAAGAACAAAGCACGCTGCTTCAGGAAAGCGTATCAAATGCATCGCAACAGGACCGGCTCTCATAAAATAGCCTGCCCAAAACGAAGACTTCACCAGGTTCGCGAGGTAATTCCATTAAAAACGCTCTCGGTCTATCCTACAGATAGCAATGCAAGCGCTGCTACCCTTATTTTTTAAACCACTATTCCACGCAATAGTACATATATCACTCGTGTCACATGAAAAGGCACACACAAAGAACTTACTTGTCAAGTGGGATCCCTGGTTCAGAAAAACGCGCGCGCCCGCGCGCACACACACAGACTCACACTCACACTCACATTTTCACACTCACAAACACAAAGTCTATTCTCACAACATAAATCCATATTATTCCTCAGGCCAATAATTATCCTACCATCGTCAAAAGATGGCTCACTCTTGTATGCGATCGCAAAGCGATAGGTCCTCGTTCCGGATGTAATAGGATATCGCCACTGGACCGACGCGAACCAAAAAAGAAAGAAAGGAATGCACGTTCGCTATACCTCCACGAAGAAAACAGTGTTCTTGTAGTGTGGTTTACGCCTTTATCAATAGAAATGAATAGAAGTGTTTGTTTGTTTGTTTGTTTGTTTGTTTGTTTGTTTGTTTGTTTGTTTGTTTGTTTGTTTGTTACTATGTGTCTGTCACCTTCGTAGCGCTGTTCAAGCTCTATTTCTTTGCAAAAATTCAGACTTTATGGTATTAAACTGTTCGAGTAGACGTGACTTTCCCTGCTCGCTTAAGATAGATTGTGTATCCCTGTCCTGTGCTTTCTTCACGCAGGGACAATGCAAATGAGTATTTAGCATTATGCAATAATTATCTGATAGCAGAAATGGGTGTCTTTGCCCCAGTTTATTAGCGTGTGCCTCGTTATTTTATTTATTTATTTTTTTCTCTCTTATAGCTATGCGAGCAAAAGTGCGTGTAATTTTTCGCTGCTCTTTTCTTATTTCTCTACTTTTATGTAGAAGAAAGCCTCCTGCGTAAAAACTGAATAGTGTTCTATCAGTGGAAGTAGGGTTGTTTGTTTGATTTTGTTGGGTGTTCGATATCTTGACGAAGTAAGCAGTGCTTAATTTTGCAGGTTTTTGAGCAGAAATGCTGGTATCTGAGCACGGAGTAGAAATTTCTATATTGCTCTGCTCCCTAAGAAAATTTGTACGTCGTTTTCCAAGCAGACCGCGTTTAGTTTACGCGAAATAGAAAAATGAAGTTGTGTATGCTCTATGATGATGATGATCCGTCGCAGGCTTAGGCCTTTTCCCCGATGACCAGTGTTTTGTATGCGATGTCGCATGTCTGGACTTGTTCAGTAGTGTTGCAATTTTTACCCTTCGCTAATATCTGCTTCGCTGTCGTCTTGTGTTAGACGTTGAGCTTCGTAGCGATGTGCGGTAACGCTACGATTATTGATTGATTGATTGATTTTAAAAGAAAAAAATGGAGATGGTAGTCTCGAGCCACTCGGGACTGGCTACTCCAGGACGCGTTATTAATAAAAGAAAGGGAAACTACACTAACCTCGACGCTTTGAAACGCTTTGAAAGAATAAATGAGAACATCATCACCGAGCTTGTCACCAAAAGCGAAGTCTCAAGGCACTAAAAACAAAGAGTGTCACAATGTGCTACGATTATTCCTGAGCGCTCCGTGTGTTTAATGCGTTGTCCTCTGTGCGTGCGTGCATGCGTGTGCTTTTTTCCTGATTTGTGACGTCATCATGGCATGTCTGGACTTGTTTAGCAGTGTTGCAGTTCTTCCCGCTGCAGGTATCTCGTTGGTGTCATGTTGTGCTAGCCGCGTGGCGATGTGTGGTGATCTGTGCTCTTAAGCCTTTTCCCTGCTCACCTAAGGAAAATTGTGTATCCCTGTCCTGTGCTTTCTTTACGCAAGGGCAATGCGTCTGTGTATGTGGCCTATCAGATACCAGACATGAGTGTCTTTTTCTTAGCTGATTAGCATATGCTTCAGGTTTTTTGAGTCAAGCACACTTGCGCGCAATTTTTCGCTGCTCTCTTCCTCAAATCACCGATTTTACGCAGAAGAAAGTCGCATGGTACAGCTGAGAAGAGGGTTTTTCTGATTGTTTGTTAGATGTTGTTAGGAGCTCGGTATGTTGAGGAAGTCAGCTGTTAAAGGTATCCGTGAAAAAATGCTTGCATCTGAGCGCAGGATAGGAATTCCTGAAGCACGGCACCCTCAATGTAAATTAATTACTTTGGATGTGAGTCTCCTTCACTGCATGACAAGGCTGAAATGGGAAGAGAGAAAAAATTGGAGCGCTTCATTAATAGCGATCCAAGTAATAGGGCAATTATAGATTCCATAGAAAGTAGAATTTTAATGGGCTCCTAAAATTATAGTTTTGTAGTAGTTTTTCTAAACTGCAATGCAAGGTAGAAAATCATTAATATGGTAGGAATGCCATCATGTTCCCGTAAAGGGGTTCTGTGTCTTGTGCTTTGGCGTGCGCGAATGGAACTCCGCTCCCGGCTTTCGCGCCTTTTTGCTTGCAGGTGTAGCCTCAGACAACGAATGTGTGAGCATAGAAAGGGTCATGTATTACATAAGCCTGGAGGTGATGTTGAGTGGTTTTACTTATTATTTTAAAAGAGCAGTGGTAGTTTACTGTAATTCTAATGACCATGATGAGCCTTTGGGGTGAAAATCGTTAATATGCAGGGTGCTTTTTAGTTGAATTTTAATGAGAGAACGAATGTCATTAAGAGTAGGACAAAGGAAATAATCTTGCGATTCAATAAATAATAGGAGTCTTTGCCGCTGTCTTCTTCTTCAGACAGGATGTGATGACGTCACGCAGTCTGTAGCAATGCATTGACCGTTACTGGAAAAAAGTGTAGCAATAGAAAAATGGTGTGTATTGCCCTGGACGGATTTATAATGAGCACTGTTTTTGAATAAGAGAAGTGTGTGTGCTTAGAAATAGTTTGATACTGGTTTTCTTCTTTGTTTCTTTTCGCTTTTTTCCCCCTTGTTGTCTCACAAACATGCGCTGACATGCCTGGGCCTGTTCTGACATGCTTTCCTTCTACATGTAGTTTTTTTCTTTTTGTACAAGGAATATTGTTGACGATGACGATAGTGCTGCCTTGAATGGAAGTAGAGCTATTCTTAATAATTTTGCGATTCATTTAGTTCAGAGAGTAACCGCGAGAGGGGCAGGTGTGTGACTTTATTCAGGAGGAACAAAGCGTCATTATTCAGTTAGGTGCATGGCTCTTGGCTGGGATGGACATGTCTTGCTGAACCATTTTTTTTCCTGTAGAGTAAGACTTTGGGAATGAAATGCTACAATCTCCTCCTGTCTATGGTGTTTTTCTGCAATGGTTCCCTATGCAATCATTATAGTAGAATACAGGAAATAATCTAGGGATAGTGATTCAATAAATAACAGGTCCCCTGTCTACAGCGTAAGCGTCCTTGAGCCACGCACCTGCATGATGACGTCATACCGCAACACTATTGTTTCAGGTTAACCTTGTCTAGAGGAGCATTAGTGAAAAAAAAAAACAGTGTAGCCGTGAGATAATAGGGTGACGTCACGACCAATGAGAACGGCCTGCAGGGGGCGCAAGGATTCACTTCTCTCTTGGACACTGGTGGGTCTGGACACGTCAATTCTGCTCCTAACAATTGCGTTGGCCGTCAGTGGAAGAGCTTAGCCTCGCTGGGGTTCTGTCTACCTCTGATGGGGTGTGGATGTGTGGTTCGTCACTGGTGAATGGTGTTCGACAATGCAGGTGGATTTTATGACGAGCGGATTTCCAATGGGGGAATGCTGTGAACGTGAAAAGTGATGGTGAGTGTCTTTTCACTCTGTTCAAGTGTTTGTTTTCCTCTGTTGCCCAGCAGTCGTGCAATTTGTCCTGACGTGTTCTGACATGCCCCGATATGCATGCTTTGCTTTGTTGACGCTTTGTATTTTGTATTTTTTGACAAGGAACATTGTTGTCTTGACGATATTGCTGCCCTGAGTTCTGCGCTCCTTGTTACCAGTACTCTGTGTTGATTTGTTGAGTGCCTAGTCCTCTTATCAGCCGTCGATGGAGTTACGTGTTAGGATATTTTGTTCTTTTGCAAGTCTCATTTAGTAAGACTTTGGAATTCCTACGATCAGCTTTCATGCATGGTGCTCTTCTGCAATAGTTTCCTATTCAATCGTTATAGAAGTATAAAGGAAATAATCTTGGGATAGTGATTCAATAAATAATAGGTCCCCTGTCTAGAGCGCACGCGTCCTTGAGCCACGGAGGTGCATGGTGACGTCATTGTAGATCGATTTTATCCAGTTGTGTCGACTGTGTGAAAAAAAAAACACTGTAGCCCTGAGACAGTAGGATGACGTCACGACCAATGAGAACGGCCAGCAGGGGGCGCAGGAATGCTCTTCTCTCTTAGCCTCTCGGAGGTAGTCGCCCCAGAGGGCGCTAGGGGCGCGCATGCGTAGCGGCCGCGAAGCGGCGTCCCAGTCAGTTTCTCGCTGGCTGTCGTAGAGAGCAGTCGCATCGGTCTGCGCTCCTGCTGTGGTGAGCTGATTTGTTGTGTAACTAATGCTTTCGCCAACTTTGTTCCCGCTTTGTTTGCGATTTTTGTGCCAGTGCACGTCGGGTGCTGGTTGCTGTTGTCCCAAAGGAGCATTAGTGGAAAAAAACAGGGTAGCCCTGAGACAATAGGATGACGTCACGACCAATAAGAACGGCCAGCAGGGGGAGCAGGAATGCGCTTCTCTCTTAGCCTCTCGGAGGTGGTCGCCCCGGAGGGCGCTAGGAGCGCGCAGGCGTAGCGGCCGCGAAGCGGCGTCCCAGTCAGTTTCTCGCTGGCTGTCGCGGAGAGCAGTAGCATCGGTCTGCGCTCCTGCTGTGGTGAGGTGATTTGTTGTGTAACTAATGCTTTCGCCAACTTTGTTCCCGCTTTGTTTGCGATTTTCGTGCCAGTGCACGTCGGGTGCTGGTTGCTGTTGTCCGGGCATTCCCGCCATTTTCTAGCTTCTTCTGCCTTGGGAACGGGAGTAACGCTGGTGTGATTCTTAATAATTTTGTTGTGAGATTAGTTGAGAAAGTAACCGCTAGGGGGTGCAGCTGCGGGGCTTTATACAGGAGAAAAAAAACATTACAAGTCAGTTCTCTGCCTGGCTGTCGGATAGAGCAGTCGCATCGTTCTGCGCTCCTCTTGTGGTGGGATCATTTGTTGTGTAACTAATTCTATTTTCTTGTTAGCTATTGATGGCTTGCATATTTACTCTTGCTTTCCCAGCCTGTGTATTACGAGTGTTTTTCTCCTTGCATGTCCAGAGCTGTCCTAACTTGCCGAGACATGCCATGATGACGTCACAGCTGACGTCACAGGATGTCCGGAACTGGTGGTCATAGCTGCGATGCTTTGCAACCTGCCTCTGTGTTCCGTCGCCCAGCGACGGTCAGCGGCCGTTCCGGACCGCTTTCTTCAAGATGGCGTCGTTGATCTTCAACTAAACTCCTTCTCTCCACTCTATCTCTATCTATTTTTTTCTTTTTTATGGACTCTCGTAGTGCACAACGCTCAGCTGGTCTGGACACGAGATAGACGTTCCCCAATTAGTGTAATAACTCCCTGGAGGGTGCTGATTAATGTGGGGGTCCCAATTAGCTCTAATTGCTAATTAAATCGTGTTCAGGCCAGTTGGGCGTTGTGCACTATGAGAGTCCAGTCATTACTACTGGCAACGAGTTGGCAGGACGCTGGCCAGCCGATCGTTGGCAAATGGACGGCCAGGAACAGATTCATACGAAAAACCGACCTTGTTGGCCGACGTCCTGCCGACCACGGCCAGGTTTGCCAGCCAACCTCCCGCCAACCTTGGTCCAATCTCTTGTTGCTGCTTGGGCTATCCTCTACGTACGCAAAGGCGATAGCGTACGATGCACTAAAGCTCTCTAATATGGCACTCCGCTTGGGGACGTTTCGGCAATCGCTCCCTCAGAACGCTAGCTTATACATTAGCTTTTTTGTTCTTTCCCCTCCCCAATTACGCGGTTAGACAATGAAACAATCACCCCCACAAAGCCCCAATCTGGATCGGACCCTGTGTCAGAGTCATATTAGTTTTGGTTTTCAACGCTTCTATTACCCCCATTGCTACAAACTTAGATCGCCAGTTCACATTAACGCAAAGAATATCATCTTACATTTCTCCAGAGTAACCTGAGCGGCAACTCGTCCACGCTTTACCAACGTCCAAGCAGCGCTGTGGGTCGTGTCGTCCTTTTCTTTGTTTCCCAGTAACAGGGGCGGATTTAAGGGTCCGTCATGGGGGGGGGGACGGTCTTAAGAAAATTTCGTGCTTTGCGGCACAGCATCATCCAGGAGAGGCGGTCGCCCCCCCCCCGCCCCCATTAAATCCGCCCCTGCCCGATAAGGGCTCCTTTATCGCTTTGAAAGTATGAGATACCCAGCAGCCCAATTTTAAACCATTTTCGTCCAAGGAACCATCTGGAATACCAGGTTCATAAAGAGCATCGTTGGCGGAATCTTTTGATTTGCTATCAGGTGGTGTCCCAATTGTACCCCTGTCACACGGGGAACTTGTTAGCAGAGGGTGTTATATCTGTTAGAAGAGAGCGGCAACTACTGTGGGCGTGCGTGCACTTTGTCGCGTGCCTCAGTTCTCAGCTGATTTTGGACTGCCCACCCGCACAGTAAAACTTGTCTTGTTCGCTGGCACTGCCTAGTCTTTGCGTTCCTTCCTACAGAACTGAATGTCATTCCCAACAAACGGCATTCGTAACAATGTCATTTGTTCAGTGCTACACGGGTACATAAATGACACTGCACGCGAATGACATTCGCTCAGCGAATGTGTTCGAGGAAACTATTCACTCTTACCCCTCGCACGAACTGCATACCCTGGACGTCAGAGAGGCAGTGAGAAACGACAATGTGAAGCATTGAGAACGACAAAAACGCGACCGAAAAATTTACAGTCATAATTTTTATAAATATGGTGACATCTGAGATGAAGAAAGCAGATGCAAAGTAATGTTCACATGATACTACTGTGAGGAGGGAATCTGTTTTCCCTGTCGCGCTCTGCTCCCTGCCATAAACTTGAGACGCGGACATCGAGGCACCCTGCTGTGCTCGCACCGAGGACCGGGAACGACGCAAAGTGACCAATCCCGGGCTCGCTGCGGTCCCGGTTCGTGGAATGAAGGTCCGTGAAATGCCACGACCTTGGGAAGAATGTATATATTGTAAACAAACTTTAACGTCTCGAAGACGTTCGAAAAAGTGCTTCGACTCCACGCTGTCCGTTTTTCTGTTGCTGGGGACAAGTCCCCGCACTTCGAAGTTTTTCACCCCCTCACGGTTTTCAGAAGTGGGATTAGTTCCTTTAGCCCCGACGTACTACGGCTACGACGTTCCTGTGTTACCTCACGCCTGAAGATGCCACCAACGTTACGGAGCAACGGCTCTTTGTCAACGACGGCCGGAGACGACGACAGCAAGGCGATTCCACGCGAAATTATCCAGCGGACCTGCTCGTCCCTCACAAAACTATCGCGAATTTTTACGAATTTTTTTTTGCAGTCCCTAATAGTGCAAAACGACACACCACGAAACATTTCTTCCCAAATCTCAATGGGGCGGGTGCTACACACGAGCAAAGTTCGCAGCGCTGGCGAAAACCGTGCCTGGCGTGAACGGCAGCTGCGGCTCATAGAAAGCACCTAGAACTGCGCGGTTTTCTTTTGCGTATAGAGGAAACAATGCTTTACACAGCGTTCAAATCCGGGTTGTCGTGCTGTAATCGGTGCTGGTATACAAAGGCCGGAAGTTTCGCATTTTCCTTTTACTTCGCGATTTTTTTGTGGAAAATCAAATCATTAAGTTTTAATGAATATTTTTCCCTGAGAAGGCCTCGTGGAATACTTCAACAGCAAAAATCGCCAGACACGTAACTTTCATAGTCATTGCAGGAAAAAAAGAGGAAGTATGCGATTTTTCGAAAATTCGCTACAATCGAGCGTAAAACACGCAATGAAGAGGTCGGAAGAGACGCCTGAAACCAACGCAGTTCTATAGAACGAGCCTTCCTCTACAACATATTAAAAAATCTCGAGGGTGTTTTTTCGTATACGGGAGAAAATATTTTTTTGTAGTAGAGGGTATTACGGCCACACACACTCACGTTGCATGTATCCGGTGGTGTGTTATATTTGTTTCTTGGGCTCGCGTTTTAATTCTGCGTATTTCCGATTTTTCTTCTGGTTGGTTTTCAATATGACAGCCACCCGCACCAAAGGAACATGGCTCCAGTTGAGCTCTGTGGAGTTCCAATTCACCAGTATGAATATTATAGGCGCGTGGATGCAGGTTCAGTTGAGGAAACTTTCCTTTAACTGTCAGATTTAAATGCTGAACAATTCAGCAAAAATATTAACCACGAAAAGAGTCTAATAAATTATAACGCTAGAGGAAAAGACGAACGTGCAAAAAAGTCATTTATATGGCTGTACTGGAAACGACGGAATCTCGTGGTGGCGATTCATCCTAGGTTCCAGTGAGGCTCACAGCTATATAAAGCCTTGCACCACTCGCGTATGGAAGCGTATACCCGCGGATGTCCGCAAGAAACTTATGGGTTCGGATGAAATATGGACACTTCGTTGTGATCTGCGGATCGGACGTGGATGGCTCCGGATCAGGAGCGGGTCAGACTCGGATAAACCGCGAGATTGCGCCATCAGTTTGCTTCACACTAGGTACAGAAGATAGAGTACAAGGTATACGAAAGCCACTCGCGCATCTGAGAGAGATCTCTGGCTCTGGCGTCTCGAGTCGAGGTGCGCGTTCAGCGCCGATCTTGCGTTTCACTTGTAATAAACTCTACTTATCCCGTTTGGTGCAAAATGTGTTGCTGTGCTTGGTGCCGTATAATCTTTCGTGGAAGCTAAATCTGTACTTGCTGTCGTGTATCCTTTGGTAGCATCATGGACGCTCAGGACTCGCTACAAAAGCTATGCCGCTCCGGGGTTTTCACTGTCGGAACGAGAGAGAGGAAGTCGCCCGTGTGGATGAAGTTTGGTGACACTTTTTTTTGTTGCCCCCCCCCCCTTTTTTTTGCTGTTGTTTATTTCCTGGAAAATTGGCCTGATATATCGAGCATAGAAACTGAACTATTGCTGCGTGCCGTGGGAGACGCGGATTTTTCGGATAGGATGCGGATGTGAAAAAGCTCACCCGCGCAGGGCTTTAGCTCACACGACAAAAAGTATTACTTAGACCTGTCCATCACCGCTAATCCCCAATCTCCGATGCAGGCACCGTGCACACCGGAAACAATGCCATAAACTTAACCAACCAGGATTGCAATACGCGTGTTATGCTACAGAAGCAAAGGCTATGGTAATCTTGCAGAAGTCTGTGCCACAGCATATTGCTTGCTCATTAAAACCCAACCAGACCAGAGAAAAATTGAAAATCAAAAGAATTAAAACAGGAGCCCAAGAAACAAATATAGCACCCCACTGGACACATGCAAAGTGGGTCACTGTGGTCGTAATACCATCTCCTACAAAAAAATTATTTTCTCCTGTATACGAAAAAATACCTTCGAGATTTTTTAATATGTTGTAGAGGAAGGCTCGTTCTATAAAACTGCGTTGGTTTCAGGCGTCTCTTCGGACCTCTTCATTGCGTGTTTTACGCTCGATTGTAGCGAATTTTGGAAAAATTGCATACTTCCTCTTTTTTTCCTGCAATGACTATGAAAGTTACGTGTCTGGCGATTTTTCCTGTTGAAGTATTCGTTAGGGCCTTGGCAGGAAAAAATATTCATTAATATTTAATGGTTCGATTTTCCACAAAAAAAATCACAAAGTAGAAGGAAAATTGCGAAACTTCCGGCCTTTGTATACCTGCACCTATTAGAGCACGACAACCCGGATTTGAACGCTGTGTAGAGCATAGCTAACTCTATACGCAAAAGAAAACCGCACAGTTCTAGGTACTTTCGATGAGCCGCAGTTGCCATTCACGCCAGACATGGTTTTCGCCAGCGCTGCGAACTTTGCTCGTGTGTAGCACCCGCCACATTGAGATTTGGGAAAAAATGTTTCGTGGTGTGTCGTTTTGCATTATTAGGGACTGCTAAAAAAATTCGTAAAAATTTGGAATCGTTTTGTGGGGGCCGAGCAGGTCCGCTGGATCATTTCGCGTGAATCGCCCAGCAGTCTTCGAAACGACAGCACCGAATCGACGGAATCGACGCCAATTAATCAAGCAGCTGCACAGCCGGATCCACTGAACCAGCTACTGGAGTTCCTGCGCTTACAAGAGGCAAGTCGAGACGCAATGCTGCGGGAACTTCTTCAATCCAGATCTGCGAGGGATGAGGGTCCCATTCCCAGAGCTGTGTTACCGAACCCGTCCAAAGAAGTGCAATCCTTCAACGGAGACCGGGATGAGAGACAAGCAGAAGAATGGCTCAACACCTTCGAGCAACTAGCGACGCAATGCAGGTGGACCGACAACGCCAAACTGATGCTTGTGCAAGCCAAGTTGACGGGACCAGCGGCACGATGGTACGCCAGCAAAGTCAGCGACTGCAAGACGTGGGACTATTTCGTGACGAACTTTGGGAAGATGTTTGTTCCCGGAGTGAGCGCTGTTACTCGCTACGACGACATGCGAAAAAGAGTACAGCAAAGGGGTTAGTCCTTGTTAGAATATTTTATGGACAAGGTTAATCTTTGCAAGAGATGCGGGTTGAGTGACGCGGAGACCAAAGAGCAGGTTTTATTGTGTACTTTAGATAGGGAGTGCA
Organism: Ornithodoros turicata; assembly: GCF_037126465.1. NCBI lineage: Eukaryota > Metazoa > Arthropoda > Arachnida > Ixodida > Argasidae > Ornithodoros > Ornithodoros turicata. The sequence goes on from NW_026999441.1 coordinate 143,997, forward strand.
TACCAAATGTTAACGCCAAAATCACACGCATGCCTCGAAGATCTTCTTCATGATATGAAGCGTTGTCTTGTGATGGAAAAGGAACGTAAACAAATATTCGGCACTTGGACTTCCAAAACACCCAACGAAAAGGATCAGAGTTTGGCTACAACGGGTCCAAAACAGAAAGGAGGGAAGTACGCCCCCGCCAAAAACGCCCAGGGTATGCTGAAATGCTTTAATTGCAACGAGTATGGGGACCACCTCGCCAAAAATTGCCCTAAGGAAAAGAGGATCAAGTATTGCACTCTGTGCAACCAAAACGGACACGGCAATCGCGAGTGTAAGAAGGCTCAAACGAACCCCAAGCAAATGCTTTGCATAGGTAAACACACTGCCGAGAAGTACATCAAGGAGGCATCCATAAACGAAACATGTGTGGAAAGGCATTTATAGACCAAGGCAGCGCAGTGACAATAGGCGATTTCAGATATTGCCCTTGTGCTCCGCACGGGGGCCCTCCGTCGCCCAAGTCACGCGCATCGCGCAATGCGTCGTGGGAAACGGTTTACATTCGTGCTCGTCTGCCTCTTGCTCGAAGGTGCGGGAGGTGAAGGAGAAAGAAAACCGAAACCTCTTCGCACCTTTGCGCTCTTCTTCTTCTCTCTGACTCATGAAAACTAAATCCCAAGGTGCAGCGGCGCTTTCGCAACACGGCGCTCTCTGGTGGGCCATCGATGCAATTTCTGAAATCGTCTATTATCACGGCATCGATGGCTTTGCAAGAGGGTGCACACATGCGACCGGCCTGCAACGAAGACGCGCTATTCGGGCTGGGACAGGCAAAAACAATGCCTATTGGTAAAACAACGATCAAGGTGGCTATCGACGACGTTGTAGCGACTGTTGAAGCCTGTATTGTGCACGATAAGGCAATCGATTATGACATGCTCATCGGCCGCACGTTCATTGACCGTGACAATGTTGTCATGATCAAGGCGAAAGATCAAATGAAGTTGTATGACAGGAGTAGAGACGGACCATTTAAAGAATTTCAACTGGAACCCGTCGGCGGAAAATTAACATTGCGCAGCTCTGAATCGGTCGAAGTACCGCCAAACACCGTTCAATTCATTAGGGCCCATACCAAGACAGAGACATCTCTTGTCATGTTAGCACACCAGAACAAGGACTTGGGGTGTCTCCTGCAGCTACACGAAGGGGAAACTCGTGTGCCTGTAATGAACGACACGAATTTGCCTTTTGTGGTTCGGAAGGGCTTCAGTCTTGGAAGGGCCGAAGATGTAAGCCTGAATGTAATTTCTGACGAGCCAGGTAAGTCTGAGAGCGTTGCAAACGAAGAAAATATTGTGTTAACGGCAACGAAGGACGCATGCGAGCCTATAAGGGCTCAACAGGTTACGGTGGGACGGGATGTCACCGAAGAAGGAAAGATTTCTCTTCTCAAAATGCTAAATGAGTACCGCCAATGTTTCGCGATGGATCTAACAGAACTGGGAAAAACATCTGCAACGTGTACTACTGCCGTCTACTGCCGACCGTACCGCGCCACCCATGACGAGAGGGAAAGACTGAGGCGCATTGTTGAAGAACTGAAGGAAGCGGGAATTGCTCGCGACTCGGTGTCCCCATACACCAGTCCCGTCCTCCTCGTAAAGAAAAAGAATGGGGAGTACCGCAAGGTTGTTGACTACCGGCGGCTTAACCAGCAGACTAAAAAGGACAGATTCCCGTTGCCGATAATTGATGATCAGCTTGACAGACTAAACGGAAGCAAGGAAGGGAGTTGCCTCAGGACAGAAGCCGCCGATATTTCGAACAGAGACTGTTCTTCTTCTGGGCGGCCCAGAAGAAGAACAGTCTCTGTTCGCAATATCGGCGGCTTCTGTCCTGAGGGAACTCCCTTCCTACACTCTACCGGTTCGCTGGATTTCTACGCATCTATAAACGGAAGCAAGTATTTTACGACGTTACATCTGGCGAGTGGATACATGCAAGTACCGATGAGCCCCGAGTCAATAGAGAAGACCGCATTTATAACGCCCGACGGGCACTATGAGTATATGTATATGAGCTTCGGGTTATGTAATGCACCAAGCGTCTTTCAGCGACTAATCAACAGAGTCCTGGGGAATCTTCGCTTCGACACCGCAGTTTGCTATTTGGACGACGTGCTGGTGCCGAGTAAGACGGTAAAGGAGGGAATGGCCTCGTTAGAAAAGGTGCTACATGCCTTTGGAGAGGCAAACTTGACGTTGAAGTTACCAAAATGCGAATTCTTCATGCCAGAGGTAACGTTTTTGGGCTTCAAAATAACCCGAGACGGAATACAACCAGGCCCCGTTAAGCTAGAAGCCGTCAGTAACTACCCCAAGCCGAGGAATGTACATGAAGTACGACGCTTTTTGGGACTGACTGGGTATTTTCGAAGATTCGTGCCACTCTACGCCTTGAAGGCGCGGGCACTAACGGAATTGACGAAGAAGGAAAGTGACTTCGTTTGGGGAGATCAGCAACAAGACGCGTTCGAGGCGCTCAGGAAGGAATTGACCAATGCACCTGTGCTGGCCTTGTACAATAGGAACGCCGAGACAGAGCTTCACACGGACGTCAGCCAGGAGGGCCTGGCAGGTATGCTACTCCAGAGAGGAGACGGCGGTGATCTACATCTGGTGCACTGCTTCAGCCGACAAGTAGATGGCGGTGGTAATGATAGAAGTGCCTGCCGTAGTCGGCCATGCCCAGGTGGGCGACTTCAGGATAATCCGAGGGGCGATCGTGCATCCTTGGCCGAAGTCTGTCTTAACAGAGCAAGTGTTTGGGCTGGTTGGTGCATGTTTAGATTAAAAATAATTAAAAATCCCCCAGTGCTGGGTAGGACGAGGGCGAGAAATAAAAACCACAAGGACCGGCACTGATCAGTGCCGTCCTTGTCGTTTTTATCCCTCGCCATCGTTCGACCCAGCACTGGGGTTTTTTAACCACTTTTAAGTCTGCCTTAAAGCGTCTGAGGAAAACCAGGGAGACGCTGTTGACCTCACAGAGGTGGGTAACGTCACGACTTACGCCCTGGGGGAATGTGCGTCCTGGGCCGACTTCTAAGGGAACTGTGCCGACACATATCTGAAAGCGTCTGAGGAACTCAGGGAGAGGTGAGGGCTCTGCTCAGTCATCAGCCAATGACTGAGAAGGTAAAGAAGAATGGTGCTGCTAGTGTTGGTGCTGACGGAACTGCTTGGCGTAGTCGGTCACGCTCAGCACGGCGGATACAAAGGCAGTAAAGCTGTTGCATGACTCAAAGCCATACAATAACGCTTGCAAGGAAGTGACTACTTGTTTACTTCGAGTGTGCCATACATCTTCCCTCATATTGTTATTATTATTATTATTACGGAGGAGCTGCAGCAGTTGTACAGAGTATTATTTTACAATAGCAACTATGTAGGTAGCAAAGCCACGCAGCTCAACTAATAAAAGGGGTTTACCTAAACGCTACGATACCAAACACCACCAACATATGATTCTAAACAAACAGAAAATGGCCCAAGTCAAAGGTCATATGACTCCACCAAGCGTTAAACAGCTCCACTGCTCAGAGGGATAAAACTGTTTCTCCCAGGGAAGAAAGTCAGGTTACTCCAGAAGCGAGGTTATACACGCGTCAGGATTTGACTCCCCCCAAAGCCAGTCATACCTACTCTTTTTTTAGACTGTATCATCCCCGAAAAGAAGTGTCATTTATCAAAGACACAGATCCACATCCACAGACGTCCTAGTTAGTCATATCCTGAACTGGCCTGAAGTGGATGTTGACCTGACCTGGCAATAACATGAATACTGATGTTTTCCAATATTGCATGCAGGCACTCGCCCATGATGAACAGCGACTCAGGACAAAATGGGTAAGGTGCCGACTCGAAGAGGCATTTGTAGAAAACGCAACTGATGTGCGGATGACTGCATGTCTTTCCGAAGAAACCTGCTATTGACTGCTCTTGGAAGAATGAGGGTTGAGAGGCTGGGGGCAGTAACTAAGTAAGGTTACTTTCTGAGATGTCACCGTGATGAAGGCCTTCCGTCGTGTTGTCCAGCCCGGCTTTGAATGGGAAGGTTGAGGCTAAGAACAGCAAAGGCAGAACAGTCACCCTTTATTTTAGTTTTTCTTTAGTGGCCCTTCAGAAGAGATGTGAAGAGAAAGCATTTCGTGAATCTATTTCTATTCAGAAAACAACGCTTAGAACCTTACAGGCCTTACAGAGTTCTTACTAAAGGTTCTCCACGGGGATTCTGTGCGAGCTTCTTCTGTGAACCAGTCTGCTGTGCGTGGGAACGAAACGGGTTCTCTCATGCAGCGTGTTTATTTTTCACCGCATTTTATTTGCAATTCAAACAAAACTTAAACAAGAAGACAGAAGCCATGCAAAGAATGGCACTGGAACAACACACACACAGGCGGAGCTGTTTCCATGCAGCTCACCAGCAACTGCACCCTCGTTGAAAAAGAGGCACAACAGACCGTTTCGGAACTCATGCCTTGCCGATGCCACACTGCTGGAAAATACAGTAAAATTAAGATAAGCGAGATGTAGGCACTGAAAGTAAGAAAAAGCGCGCGTCCAATTTATCCTATTTCCGTAACGAAATACATTCCCTTCTACTGCGGCAATAGCTGGAAGAAATTGCGAAAAACGTCATTTCGAGACGCGCCGTGAGTTCTCCGCCAATGTTATGCAGGCGGCGAAAGGAGGGACTCAATTTACCCCCTTCAATTTCGCTTTCTGTGCTTTTCATAACGGCCGCAAGGTTTGAAACAACACAGTAGCAGCGATAGTGTATATTTGCGAGGGATTATAGGGTAGGGCCTCATGCGCGGGGTAAGGTACCCCAAGCCAAGGGACGCAGAAGGGGAAAATGGGAAGTGAAATATAGTAGAGGATTGAGAATGGGGGGGGGGGAGGGGGAGGTTGAGGTAGTGTAGAGCGCTCGAAGTTCCAGCATCTCGTATAGTTCACTTCTGCTTTTTTATCTGTTATTTCACTAAACTTTTAAATTTTATTCACCAAAACAGCAGCGTGCCAGAGTGAAGAAAGATATCTCTTCCTGGGTCTGCTGCAGTGTGTGTTTTGTGTAAGGCAAAACATAAGAATTCTGTGACCCGTGCACCACCTATAAAGTGACTAACGTGAAAGTAAGGCTTGAAGAGAGAGAGGAGAAGAACTATTTCGGCGAAACCACCAACCAACTAACCGATAACCATTAGTTTGTTATCGATTGTACCCTGTACCTTCTTCTCGATCCCTATCTACCCTCACTGAGGTTACAGTAGCCTGTTTAACATGAACACACCGGGAGTGGGTCGAGTAGAATAACAGGCTCGACCCATCACGTCGCTCATCTACAGGCTTCGCCTCAACGTGCCATACAGTGGACGACTTTTGTTTAAGCTCGGCATGGTCCCGTCCCCCAACTGCAGTCTGTGTGATGTAGTTGAGGACGTGGATCATATACTCCAAGACTGCCCGAGGTACAGTGCACACCGATGTACCCTTGTGTCGTCCCTGTCTCGCCTGGATAATCGGCCATACTCCACCGAAAAGGTTCTTGGGTGCTGGCCAGCAAATCAGCTCATACCTGCCATGCGCGCCTTTGTGCAATTTCTCGTCTCGACGGACCTGTTTGACACATTGTGACACTCTTTGTTTTTAGTGCCTTGAGACTTCGCTTTTGGTGACAAGCTCGGTGATGATGTTCTCATTTATTCTTCCAAAGCGTTTCAAAGCGTCGAGGTTAGTGTAGTTTCCCTTTCTTTTATTAATAACGCGTCCTGGAGTAGCCAGTCCCGAGTGGCTCGAGACTACCATCTCCATTTTTTTCTTTTAAAATCAATCAATCAGAATAACAGGCTGATCTCGCATTACATGATCTCTCTGCAACCGAAGCCGACGGTACCACCACCTTGTGGATCGAGTCCAGCACGAGCGAGTCACACAATAGATTTGTTTTTGTTTTGTTTTGTTTTGTTTCCGCAAATTAAAGCTCATCTTCGCCGCATGAGGCGGCACTGTGCTACGTCACCCTCTCACACTGCGGGCGAAGGAAAGACGCAAAGTCGGAGGACGCGCATTGAACAAAATAACAAAAGAAAAAGTGTTCCTTCACGAATATTTTGCCGACGATCTGTCGAGCGGATTTTTGTTCTGAAAATGGCTCCCGTATCAGGTGATCGAAGAGACCAGGCGTTCTCATTGGAACAACTTCGTAGCTATTATAATAGAAAAGTTAATTATTGAAAGTTAACTAAGACATTGCGTTAGGAGTTTGCTAATGCCCTCCTAAAGAGTGTCCTTCAGCATATGCTATATTGCAATTGATTTCCTCCCGGAAAAAGTGATATATATATATATATATTTAAAACATATGTTCGCCTTTAGACACCCTGTATATATGGCCCTAATTCTTATAGAGGGTGTTTTTTTAAGGGAGACACATTTTTAGTAAAAGATAATAAGGGCTATAGCCATGCTGTTTTCATTTCTATAATCTCTGGGCCGGCGGACGTTCTCGGCCATATGTTGCTCAACCGTCACTTAAATGACTAATTACCTAAAAGTCGTTAATTAATTTTTTTAAGTATAAGAGCTACGAAGTTGTTCCAATGAGACCATCTGTTCCTTTGGTGACCTGATGTCGTAGCCGTTTTCAGAACTAAAATCCGTTCGGTAGATCGTCCGCAAAAAATTCGTGAAGGAACACCATTTTTTCCTTATTTTCTTCATTGCGCATCTTCCGAGACCCGTCTTTCCTTCACCCGCGATGTGAGAGAGTCAAAGAGCACACTGTCGCCTCTTGCGTCCTGGAAGGAGATTAAAAGAAAACAGAAAATGTAACTTAAGTGAGAGAGAGAGATATATATACATGATGATGATGATATGGGGATAATGTAACCCAAGATAAGTGCAGTTCCGATAGCGTTACCCGGTACGTGTGTTTTTGTTTTGTTTCAGCTAGTATTCGACAGATGAGGCGGCATTGTGGCGGCGTCGAAGACGGCGCCACACTGGGGGTGGAGGAAATCTCCATCTCACCATCACCATCCCACCATCAGGGGGTGAAGGAAATCCCCACCTCACACTGGGGGTGGAGGAAAGACGCGTCTCCGAAGATGCGCAATGAACAAAACAGAGAAAGAAAAAAGGCGTTCCTTTACGATTTTGTTGCGGACGATCTACCGAATGGATTTTTGTTCTGAAAATGTCTACGATCTACGATGTCAGGTCACCAAAAGGAACAGATATTCTCATCGGGACAACTTCGTAGCTTTTATAATTAAAAAGTTAATTAACGATTATTAGGAAATTAGTCACTTGACGGTTGAGCAACATATGGCCAAGAACGTCCGCCGGCACAAAGATGATATAGAAGTGATAGCAGCATGGCTGTTGCAGTTACAGTTTTTATTAAAAATATGTCTCCATTAAAACACACACACACTATATATATATAAGGGAAGAAAATTAGCATATTAGCACATACACACTAAATATCGCACGTATGTGTGTGTTTGTAAGTCCCAAACATCACCACACCAGCACTGGGCAGCTGTTACGGCCTTATTGGGCCTTCATCAGCAATACGTTGGTGGGAGACGTTTGAGCGAGTGGCGTCGGAAGGTCAGGTGGAACGTGATGTCCTCCCGTCCTGAATGTGCAGCCAAAGAGCCTCTGCTAATTTGTGACCTTCTGACACCGTCTGCTCAAACGTTGCCTGCCTGCGTACTGCTGATGCGGCCCAAGAAGGCCGAAACAGCTGTCCAGTACTGGCATGGCGACGTTTGACATGCGAACAGTTATGGCTTTTCTATATATATTTAAGAATTAGGGATCACGGACAGTTTTGGGCAGCATTCATGAAGTGTCACGCTTTATAACAATATGCTCATTAGCTTCAGCTATGCAGGATGTCCACCCTAACTGCAGAAATGGTCGCCGACGCACAGCGCTGTCAAAGAAAGACTGACAGCTCTCCTTTGACGTTTGTCTTACAAAGAGGGGCTGCATTGTAAGACCTGCCCATTTGTAACAAAAACGTCATAGGGTAGCCGTCAGAGTTTCTTTGCTGCGCTATGTGTTAGAGACCTTTTTTATAGTTATCGTGGGGATCCTGTATATAAATGCCAGTACGCGGAACAACCGATGGATATGTCGTCGGCTGTGCCGACTTACGGTCATTCGAATTTTCTTTTCTTCGTTTTTTTTTTATTCTTCCGTTATTTGTTATGGAATGCATTGCGAAAATAAACTATCTGAGCTCAACTACAGCATGCGTCCGCGTGTACGATGCTGCTGGATAAGTCCCAACGTGCGTGAGTGAACTTTAAAAAGCCCTTAAAAAGCAAAGGGCCAGGCACTCTGCTGTTCGGAATGAAAAGAACATACCAAGCTGGGTTTCTTCGTGCATTTGAAATAACAGAGATAAAAACAACCATGCTGACCATGGGTCGAACCCATGGTCGAACGATGGGTCGAAAATGGGGAGAACTCTCTGTTCGCTCTTGCCCGTACTCGCGGTCTTTGTTCCACAGACACTTCACCCTAACGGCGTCATGGTAGCACGACGATCGTCAGTAATGCTACGATAACCTGCCTTTTACATAAAGATCCCGGGGCTCAGAATCGCACCATTCCAATCAAATTACCATGAAGCCTTGTTTGCTCATTAACTTGTATTCGCGTCTACTAACTGGTACAATCAATAGTTTCAGTGATTTAGGTCAAGGTAGGAGACTCAGTTGACTGTTATAATCCTGCCAAGATTCTTCCTAGCAAACCGGTAGGTTAGTTAACAACTGCAACATGGGCTTCGTGCTGCGACGGTCAACCCAAACCGGTAATTCATGGTTATGTTGCTATCGTAACCACTATCTTGTCTTTCATATCGCACAAACTCTTTCAATATCCTAAACGACCATTGACTGTCCACATCAAGCACTGTACCACACAAACGGAAATGTGCTTTAAGCTGCCTGTTGTGCTTCACTCCCACGCGTGGCCCCTGAACCGGTTCGTGAACAGAACTGCCCGGAAAAAAAAAAGAAGAAGAAAAGAATAAGAAAACGTTTCCAACGAGTATAGTTGCCATCCGCAGCTGAACCTAAACCCGAACCGAACCGATACACGTTTCGGTTCGACTCTCTGCACTAAACACACACAAACAAATGATATGTGCTGCTGAATTGCAGCACACCATGACGTGAAGGTACTGTAGCCGCTGCAGCCAACAGGAAGGGCGGTATAGGGTGTGGCTTGCACGTGGTGTCGAACGGGGCTGTAGAAACCAGTCATTCAGGGAACTGGTACTTGAACGCATGGTGTTGGATGTCAATACTCCAAATAGAGAGCGGGATGTGCCCTGTTCGTAGCAGACACATTTTCCAGTAATTTTCATAATTACGTCATGCAGTTCTGATTACGTCATGCAAGGGAATCGCCCCTGAAATCGTACCGCTTTTCAAGACAGCGCACAGTGAAATTAGTGTGCTCCTGAAAGGCTATATTTGGTGAGCGGTTCCTGCTTCAGAGAAAGTCTTCATGCTTACATGTATCATATTGAGAATTTCCGCGTTGATGATATAGATATCTGTGTCATCCATTGAGCCGCCATTCTCTATTACACTGGGTTTGTCCATGAAGCTGGCGTCCAGTACCGCAGAAGTGGCCAGTATCCTGACGGTGATGTTGAACTGTGTTCCTTGTGGTGGAAGACCGATATTCAGCGTCCTGTCCAAGGTGGTGTTCGTCAAATTGACGCTGACCCTGCGAGTGACCTCTCAATGTGACGCAAACGCACACAACAGTTATCTACAGCGGCACTCGTACGAAATAACACGTTCTTATGAGTCTGCGTTGACGCACGTGATGTTTCGTGAAACTAAACTTTAGAGGCAAGATGGCATATATGCGGGCGAGCTGATGGAAGAACTCCATTATGTAAAAGCCTGAGTCTGTGGAACACAGAGGAACGACACGAACACACGACACAAACTCTCAGTCGTGTGCTCGTGTCGTTCCTCTGTGTTGCCCAGACTTAAAGGTCAGCTACGCCGATTTCCCGATGTGTTGAAACGGTTGTGATATTCAGAACGAGCACATCCAACTGCCCCCGAAACGCACCTTCGTTTCTCAATTTTGTCTTCCTATTACGAAAATTAATTCATCAAAGAAACCAAAACCAGCCACGGGCGCAGCCATTTTTGTGACGTAGATGGGATAAACCTGCTCCATCTACGTAGATAGAGAATCGTGCGTGTGATTGGATGAAAGCTGAGGCTTTCTCTGACTTCCCTGGCGTCTTCTCCCGTTTGCGAGGAAATCCAGTTATGGCCGCCGGCTACGATGAGCGTTTCGTCCGAGGTAATCCCGAGAAGCATTGAACGATGGAAACAACAATCGGCGAACTCACCTCAACATCATTTTCGGCGTGAAATTGTGATTGTGTGCTCGAGAACTTCGCAGTTCAACCGTTCAGCTGCCATTCACGTCAACCCGATTGCTGCTTTTACTACCAGTGCAGGAATGGGAGCGATTGAGCAACAACGTAAGACTTGGTGATCGTTTGAGCATATACCTGCAGAGGACTGGTCTTCAAAGAAAGAAGCCCGTATTTCTGCCCATGCACATCGTGCGATTGCCAGGCTTGTTACACGAGATACATATATTGTGCAGCATCATAGCGCGACCGCAATGAACGACGTAGGAATGTATCGTGACCACTCGAACTGCATTCGTTGAACCATTCGTCGGTTATATGAAAGTGCTCATTAGAGTTGCCCCGCACAAAAAGTGTTGGATGTAGTTTTGTAGTGTGTTGTTTATCTCGTAGAGCGCATCGCGGCATGTAGGTCGAGAGCTATTATACGTATTTTTTGCATGTTTACTTGAGTGTGCGCATTGTTCTATACCACACAGGCCATATTTCATTCATAATAGTTTCGCAAATAAACACGTACGGGTCGATCTCATATTGCTTTTGAGTTAGGCATAGTGTCTTCAGATCAGGGTATGTGTATCCTGTTTGCTGGGCCCAACAGATGTTATTAAGGGTAGTGCAACATTTCTCATTTCTTGAACCATGCTAACATTGCCAGAATAAGGAACATTACACTGTGCTGTGTATTCCACACTCAGTTGTCTCGCGACGTAAACCCCCAATTATTATATTGGGTACTCCACATGTTCAACCAGTCAGCACTTCCCATATCCTATTTTCTTTAAACATGTGCTTAAAATTGCACAACTGCCACTCAAGTAACTTTGCCATCAAATTAGTCAGTGACAAAAGGTATATGTACTTTATCACAAATTTAATAACCTTGGTGGAAATGGTTGATGGTGTCCTCTGCCTTGTACGGTGCACTTCATAGCAAAATACACAATAGTCCAAATGTTTTCCTTGTCCACAAATGCCCTGTCAAAGCTGAAAGACTCTTATCAAAATGGGGAAGCGGGCTTGCTTGTCCAGAGAAACAAATATGAAACTGCAGTGCTCAACGTAAATAACTGCATGCTCAGCAGCTAAGGCTGGTGATGCCGAAGACCTAATATTTCTAGGTTAAAAGGAACAAAGGAGGAAAGACCACTGCAGCGTATTAATGTTGTTCCAAAAGTATAACACCACAAAATTTGTGAGAGTCCGTTGGTGTATTTAGTTATGTTGGTCACCTCCTGCACCAATTTTTAATAAGATTCAAATGCGTTGCTATCAACCAGGACCTAAGCCTGACCTATGATCTAATAATAATAATAGTATCTATCTATGACCTATATGAACCTTCACCACTAGTTTGGTCTAGGTTTCACACGTGGCTTCTAGTGAAATTCGAAGCTGCTCTGTAGAGCTGACAGGAGACTTGCGGAGTAGAGAATTTTTTATTTATATTTTCCAAAGAACATGTAAAAAGAAATGTGCTGTACCAACTGTATTCAAAGAAATACAAATATACTTTGTTTTAGCTATGTGTACATTAGCAGATTACAGGTGACCGATGACACACAATGGGCGTCAAGGGTGAGAACACAAGAATACTACCACTGCAGGCACTGTCCTGAAATTCTAAGTCACCATTTGTCAGAAAGCAATGACGACGCACAGCCTAAGGATCATATTGAGCTCCTTCTATTGTTCTTTTTATTGACAGCATGTTGGCTGCCATCCAGTCCATGAAAGTGACCCTTATCCTTGAAAGAACGGTTCAACAGCAAGCGAGCTGGTGATAGTGCCCATGATGGCGAGACCTGAAGAGGAGATACAAGAAGGGACATAAACACGCTATGTTGAGGCATTGTGTATGTCCCTTCCTATCCCTCGTCTCAGGGTTTTTCGCTATGGACCTTCATGATGTTTCCTTCGGCAAACTTTACATATTTTTATGTAGAATTGTGAAGGTACAGCCAGGCGCTCTTAGCAAATCACACAGTACTTTTCTTGAATCAAGAATCCATAAAAGGTACACAGTCATCTTCAGCATTGCACACATCTATGGGACATGTTAATCACTTTGGAATGTCACAGACATGTCATGGAGGCCGGCACATGATTAGTGGTGCTGAACAGACAACTATTTCTCATAGTTTAGGCATAAAAAGCAGTTTTGTCACCTGCATGTTGAGGCAGATGTATCTCTACATACTTTGCCATGACACAAATATATGAAGCAACAAATGTACCCTCTACTTTATTATGGTTATTAGTCAACACTGCCAAGTATGTGGGAACACAGTCTTGTACCACCTAAACTCTTCAAAATGACCTTCACACACAACACATTGTAGGTCAACGAGACTCCAGAGTGATGTCCTCCCCTCCCCATTAGCTGAAAACATTTTTCTACAACCTTGCATAAGGGGAAGTTAGTACAAGAAACGCACACATTCCTTTTTTGAGCAAATCAGTATTCAGAGCGTTACCATACTGTGGTAGGGCTGCAGTACATTACGTGGTACAGCACACGCTGTAAAAAAATTCACCGTATAACATATCCCCCATTCTAATGACAGTCTTCTCCAGTTTTTCAAACTGCCATTTCCCATAGTGCTTTATGGTATGACACAGTATTTCTAAATCTTTACTGTAGTTTACTGGTTGTAGCAGAAAAAAAGACACCACTGTTTCCGATCACAGGACGCAAGCCATAAGTGCTATACGGAAACAGTACATGCTGCTCTCTAGCAGTTGTTCGTGTTTGGGCATGGTATGGTGCATGCAGGGTAAATTCCATGGTTAAAATATCCAAACGTGAACAATTGTTAGATTACATGATGTAGAATGCTCCGTAGTACAGTGAAACCTCCAAAGTCGGACACCTCCCTACCTCGGACAACTCCCCATGATTTCATTGCACGGGCAGGCTCCCATTGAAACTACATGGGGACGCCTGGGGGACATGTCGGACACCTCCCTATCTTGGAAGTAGGATAGGGTTTTCCCTGCAAAGTTGGACAAAACCCTGGCCAAATTACCTCAATATCGGCCCATCTTTGCACCAAAAAGACCCAAAATGAGCCAGTGGCCTTGACTTTTGCCCCTTTTTTCCCCTACACTGGTCTCAGCATTTTGTTGCTTTAGTTTTTAGAGTCCAAAAACAAGTGCTGTCAGTCTACATTGTAATTCTTTATGTGAGCACTTGTGTTCAGGTTGTCTAGAACCTTTGAACGAGCACTGCACCAAAGCTATGAGAAGTGGGCTGACGCTTCAGAGACAAGTCCTTGCTGCTTGAAAAGCTCCAGAGGTAATGCCATTGAGTAGAATCTGAACGGAATTGAATATACTAAAATCAGTAATAATTATCAGTGAAGAGTGGGTAGAGGTACCACAACCAGGCACCACCACCAGGTACCACTAAGGACCTTAAATTGAAGAAGGGGGACATTTCTCACAGCTGTGATCTCTTCCATTTTCTGTTGCCGTCATATTCTGTAACTTGGACACCTCTATAAGTAGGAGACGCTTCGGCTGCACCGCGGGTGTCTAACATAGGAAGGTTTCACTGTATCTATGTTCCGTGTCATGTGACCACAAACAATATATGCGTTTGCTCATGCTGCACAGCACAGGCGAATTGAGCTGCATGTGAGGATAATAACATGAAACCTGGGGCGCGGAGGAAAATGCATGACTTTACGGTCTCTGTGTCAGTTGTTTCATGTTGTAATTGCGTACCAGCTGGCCTGTACCTGATAATAGGTTTGATGCATTGTACACGCACCATAGACATGCAGGATGTGGTGTGTTGTGATAGTAATGCCACTGCCATTTGAAGAATAATGCTCCAGGTGGATTGTTTCGGTACAATCTTGAACTATATGCATACCAAGGGGTAGGGCATCTGCGTGACAGGTTTACCTGGAAGTAAGAATGTAAATGTTAGCTGAAGTCATTGAATAATTAACATTATCAATATACTGCTGCAGATGATACAAACAATAGCACACAAGATGCTCCGATATGTTCTGCAGGAATGTCTCTGTACTCACAATATTAGTACAGCAGCTACAGAAAGGCATAAAACAAGTTTTTGTATACATGATACCACTTGAATGCAACACAAGCTTCTGCTGCACTGCCAGAACACCACGGCGGACATATTTACCTTACTTCACCTGAGAAAAAGTATGTACTGTTGCACACATGATGCTGTTTGAATGTCTCGAAAACATAATTTGTGACCGAAAGACATCAACTGGAAGATTTCGATTTATCTTTGTCAAAACTGAGAAAAAGTATGTACTGTTGCACTCATGAAACTGCTTGAACTGCCCTTGAGCGCTCTGGAAGAACACCTTATTTGTGACCAAAATACAACAGCTGAGCCAACATTGAATTTATACCTTACTCAAAACACAAGATGTGCTGCCGTGCATATAATACGATGATACTGCTTAAATGTACTCTGAAAGCGCTGGCACCTCAGGCATGGTTGCTCTAAGCTAGCAAGCAACAGCAAGGGTATACGAACACAAGAAGTCGAGCACAAGTGATGGAATGCACTTGATTAATCAGAAAACGAAATGTCTCAGTACCAGGTGTCACTGTTACGTCAACCAAAACAGATGAACTTTGAAGGGGTGTCTGGTTTGCACTGGTGACAGCCTTCAGCTTGAAACCCAGACGGTGATAGTTGAGACGTGGAGTGCAAGCTTTTCGGTGGTGAGAGAATTCCTGCGAAATCATCTAACAAATAAGGCAATTCCAAATCTGTACTGAGAATACACCCGCTGGGGCGTAATCTCTAAAGGATGAAGCAGTAACAGACAGATAGCGTATTTTTCTCTTCTACGTGATGCAATTTGCACCGCATGACTGATTTGTCTAACATTACGCGTCTTACCTTTATCTGCTGCCTAGTCCTGCCCCTGCAATCTCCTGCTGCAGATAAGGTTGGCACAGCATCCCGGACGAGGCATCTTCGGCTTCTTGTGAAACAAGTTGCGCATTGCTTCCGTAACATTCGTATGAGCCAGATGAACAGATCAAATCGCTGCTTTCGAAGGTGGCACCCAGTCGGAGTTGTAACCGATTGTTGCAGACAATAGATTTCTCTTTCGCCTTTCGGAAAATTGTAGTTTGAAACATTGGAACTGCATGCTGAAGTGTTCTTGCAGACGGGAGCAAAACGCTCACGCATTCTCGGCCCGCAGCACAGAACACGAATCACACCAGGAAGTCTGTACTGGCCTAGCAAATGCTTTGCAGTCGAAGGAAGCAAAACTCACGTTTCTCGTGGGTTTAGTGAAGTCCAGAAATATACTGGTTCCCTAATAGCGAACTGTTTACCTCTTCCCCAATGTGAATCTGCGCAGCAGACGGCTCGGCAGAAGAAACTGGCCGGCTTGGCGGAAGAAACCAAGCCAAAAATCAGGCCAAGTCGGAGCACGGGCAGACCACGAATGTGTCGTCGACACAGGGTTTGCGGGCCACAAGACGGAATGTCCGTGAAACTAAAAATTCACTTTTTCGAAAAACCGTGAGGAGTTTGGGATAACTATTTTGCACACATAATCAGTGTTCCCTTATGAACACATCGTGTCAGTACCATTCCATTCTGTAACACTCGAAAATCGGCGTCGTTGAGCTTTAAACTTTAGAGTATCGTTACTTCTTGTCCTCAGGTAATATGATTATGCGACATTTTCCATCAAAGCATGCAAGGCAAGTGCAACAAGTTTAAGCAACAATATTAATCTTTTCTATTGGCTCTCAGGACAAGTGTTGCTGCATGGACCGCATATCTACCAATGACTGTTCACGCGATCAGCCATGAAGAAACATCAGCCTGATATTGGGCAACACCCTCAAGAAGGACGACTAGCCATGATTTATTCACAAAAAGTACCAAAGTTATATTACCCCGCCAAAACCCGAACGGACAAGTTTCTTTGGAGTCCTTACCAACTGCGCTTTTCTGGGAAAATGGTCTCCTTGTTCCTTTCTATGCTAACCTTAAACACCTGAAGCGTGATGCGTTGTATATGACAACGAAATGGAAAATTTTTTGCAAAAGGTTTTCTCGGAAACAACGGGAAAATGGAAAACGAAAGTAATTCGGGACGCAGTGTCGTGTACTTTTTCGAGCAAATTCCTCTTGGAGGACCACAAACCAGATATGCCCCTCAGGATTGTTTAGAATGAAAACAATACATGGCAAAAACTACCGTCATACTTTACTTAAAAACCGCGCTCTGCCGCCCTCCGCCGCAGATCTGAGCAGTTCCTTTAGATGATGTTACCCTTTCACGGCAGGAATGCGTTCGTCATTTCACTTAATATGAATAGCTTGCGTTCTTCGTTACACGAGTCTTTGCTCTTACGTCGTGTGCGCGGGTTTCTGTGGAGGGATTTAGTTTAGTTTCAGTCTAATTCGGTTCTTGCTGTGGGTGAATTTATCAAGTTGCTGAACTTATATTTGCAATCAACCGTGGGTTTTATTGATGATATTTTTTTTTATACTCAGAGCGATGGTGTGTAAATTTGAGCCGCTTTATTGGCTGAACTTTATTTGAACGTTCTTGGATAATTCAGGGCGTACATTTCTTCGGAGGGTTCTGCTGCATGGGTCCCAATGTTGACGACACTATCACTGTGCGTAATAGCAAGGCCCTGCGGGACACTTTGCAGCAAAAAGTTTTTTTCGAATGCACCTGAGTTGAGTTTCACAACAGAATTGCTAGCGAAGGAAAGTTAATTTTTTTATTTGACATTACGCACTGAACAAGGGCCGTTGTGGAAATACGGGAAAGCGAAGCATAGGCCTCTTCTCTGTCAAGAAGTTGTCACTCTAAGTTAGTACAAAAAACGAGGGAGCTGGTGAAATCATTATTAGATAATGCGGTGAAGAAGCCTCGTTGCCTTTTGATGGTGGTTGACTTGTCTAGGACAATGGATATGCTGCTCAAAGCCGTGTTGTTCAGAACCGTTCATACTCCATTCGTTATTGTCACGTTTCGAGTCACGCTCAAAAACCCCAATGGATTTGGGAAGAACTAAAGTGACCCCGTTGCACAATTTAAAAGCAATTTCTGGTCAGCGTGGTGTTAGAGCTGATTTTTATAGCCCTTTCAGGTTAGATCGTCTTACACCACCTTCAAAGTGCATTGGTCTTCAAAGTCCTTGCATTTGCTCGTTTTTTACGATGAAATTTTTTACAGTGTGGAGTACAGGCGGGGCTCGATGAACGTGGTGGCAGACGCGCTTTCCCGTGCGCCTCTACCGGAGGGGGGAGAGGAAGGCACCGAGGCGCCTTCTCAACTACTGGCAGCAGCACAAGTGCCACTAGACGTAGCTTTGTCTTGGAGCACGGTCGTGAGCAGAGAGCAGCTCCTAGACGCTCAGAGAGCGGATGGCCTTTGTCAGCGGGTGCCTCAATAGCTAGCTGAGCAGCACTCGGCGGACACCGGAACGACTGACAAATGGCACGACTCCTGTCTGCTGGGCGAGGATGGCATCCTGCTCAGGCACATACCCCAGGCGCATGACGATGACGGCTCATCCCCATACAGAGTCGTGGTGCACGGAAGTTGTGTTAGTCTTTCATATGTTACTTTCATGACTCGGCCTTGGGAGGTCATAGCAGTGGCAGGGAAACTTATGAAAAGTTATGTCGGGTTGCGATATGGCCAGGAATGAGACAGGATGTAAGAAAGTACTTGTCCAATATGCCAGAGAGCAAAAACTCATTGTGGTTTACCCCCTGGGCGCTTACAGCCAGTTCATATCAATATGCCCTGGCAGATACTTGCTTGTGATGTGATGGGACCTTCTCCTCGTAGTCCTAGAGGTAACCAGTGCTTATTTGTGGTTACTGATCATTTCATGAAATGGGTTGAGCTGTTTCCTCTCAGGACGCTGACTTCCCAGAGAGTGTGGAAAAAGACTACTCGAAACCTTTTGCCGGTCCGGATTTCCTGCTCAGCTCATCACAGATAACGAAACCTACTTTACAAGTAAGGTGTTCTCAGATTCTTGCGCTGTCTTAGGCATTCAGCACAAGAAGACTTCCTTGTATCACCCTCAGGCTAATATTATCGAACGTGTTAATTAGAACCTGAAAATGATGTTATTTGCTTTTACTAGTCAACGCCACCGTGATTGCGATCTGCGCCTGGCTAAACTGGCATTCGCTACACGGACAACAGTAAACATATCTACAGGCTTTAACCAGACGTTCCTGAACGTTGGACGAGAGGCACTTTTTCCCGTTGAGAACGCTCTACGCCTCCTGGATAGCAGTACCTAGCCTCCTTATTCAAGGTTCGCAGAGGACCTCTGGAGTTGACTGGACGATGCGACTCGGACGCCTCGGGAGAATCTGGTCGTCGCACAGTTGGACCAGGCTCGCCAGTACAACCGTGGACGTCGGAACCTCACCCGCAGCGTCGGTGACCTCGTCCTTCGACGGACTTACCCGCTAGGTGACGCGGCACACGACTTTGCAGCTTCGCTCGCAGATAGGTGGGATGGCCCCTTCGCGGTAAGTGCGTGTTCCTCTTGCCTCACTTACAGGCTTCGTCGCTGTGACATGGGCGAAGAAACTCGGCCAGTACACATCTCGGACCTGAAGACTTACCACCTCCGAGACCCCGAGGGCGAAGAAGCAGATTTTTAGCTTCTTACTCAAGCCCTGGACCTGGATCCCGTTCCCGGACCTTCCAGTCGCTACAGTTTCTGCCTTTGCCGGCCACCCTTAGCTGCCACTATCCCAGTCGCTAAATCCTAGTGCTCTTGTATAGTTGGCCTTTCTTAGTGCGATTTCTGTTTCGCAGTCTTCAGCTATAATCTTCTGGGGGAGAGCATTTTCAGGTTCTCGCAGTTTGAGATTGCCTTCTCACTGGATTCTCCAGACTAGGATGCCTCCTCAACGTAAGGCGTCTGCGGACTCATTCCCTCAAGCGCCAGTCACTCTTCCGACCCTCCCAGGCCACCGGACGGAATCTCTAATGTTACCCCGTTTCCTACTCTGATGTGGATGAATTCCAATACAAAAACAAGATATCTGTGTATGTGTACGAGTACGTTGATGAGGAAGTGCACATGTTGCGACAACCAAAAGTTGAGTGTGAAAACAAAAAATAATCTTAGTGTCTATAGATGAACATTTTTCAGAATCAATTCCCTTGAGCGGTTACCGACAAGGAAAAACAAGTGTTTCGTATGTGAACGTTGCAGACGCTCTTTTAACTAGGAAAAGAGCATGGCGAAAGATCGTTGCCTCTGCGCGGATATAAATGAAATCATATTGGAATTTTGCGAACTGGAAAAGAATTTGTGGAATTTAAAAAAATACAGTACATGCAGCAACACAACTACGTCATCAGATTGGACACGGAGAGCGTACTCGCGGCTGGCGGTGTTGGCATGCATCGTAACATCACCTCTTGCTTCTGTGCTGTGCTCGTGCGCATATACGACTCGAAGGTAATGCACATAAAGACACACCACGGTGAAGATTCCGCAAGGCAGTGCTTGGAAACTCTGATAGAAATTCGGGACGAAATGATTGTCCTGAACGCCTGGCCCACCGCATTGGTGCTGAATGATGAGCAACGGGCCGAGCACAGAGACACCACCCATTGCGCGTACTGTAAATGGGAGTTCATGCAAGATCTGTCTCATGTCGACCATCACGAACATTCCAAACGTTGTACTCCCGGCGTGACAAATTACATCGCGACGCTGTGGAACCTCTGTAACGCCGCGTGCATGACAAGGGAAAAATTACCGATCATGATGCCGATCAATCTGGCCTGCTGGACTGCTGCGGGAATTTCAGTTTCTTGGGTGGATGTGACCTCCCTCCATCGTGGCCACTTCCATGGAATGAATTTGTTTGTTTGAAATTTGCACTTTCCTCTTCAGAGGTACAATGCAGTACAAATTGGCCCTGCCGACAAAACCCCCCCTATTGAAAAATCCCGTATGAGACTCATATGGTTCCTATATCAGTTTGTATGGTTCCAGTACAGATTCGTATGGGTCCTATATTAATACATATGGACCGCGTATGAAGTCATATGTAGGCAATATGGCATTCTTATGGGTACCGTACGGAGTCATATGGAGTCAATATGATACTTATGTGGGCCTCGTATGAAGTGATATGGGACCGTATATCACATATCTTGCACCCATATGAAGTGATGTGGCAGCAATATGGGTTCCATACGACTTCGTATGTGACAGCAACAGTACACATATGGGGCCGTATGATGCACATTAGGATAGTATGGGGGACACGAATCACACATGACACATAATTTGAAACGTTGATTCTGCCACATAGTTATGGGTACAATTATGCCAAACTAGTTTTTGAAATGGGCCACTTGATTGCGTCACGCACTTACCTTATAAAAATGGATTGTGCGGACCAAATGTGTGTCACTGCCGTGGAGGAACGTGCAGCTAAATAAACTCATTGCTACGTTCGTGTGTTAGGAACTGAATAGTAACGGACGGACGGAAACGATGCAGAAATAGGATACACGCTCCGAACGACACGTGAGTTGACACACATGATTGGTTAGGTCAGGTTGGATGATGTCGCTTTTTGCTGAGAATACAATTAGTTATACCCTAACATGGATTTGTCCTGCTTTCTAACCTGTTCCCGTACTCAAAGTATCGATTCTTCAGGTATTTAACTGGAATACACGGATAGCCTGCTCATCATCCATCAGCACATATACGACAAATTCGGAGCGCCGTCACTCCCGCGGCGTTTGTCGGATTCACGACAAAATTTGCGTCCAAATCGGTCTCGAATAGTTCTATGATCGGGCAAATCACACCGCGGTCCGGTCTTTAGCGGTTCGGAAATTGTGGGTGAAGACGCGTTCGCGACGCTCTTTTTGCAAACTTTGGGGTCCTTTTTAGGAAGGAAGCTCGCGTCCGACGATGTTCATTTTTTTTGTAACATGCTCTACATGACGTACCAAACGTGACAAAATTGAGCGCAGCTCTGTAACTTTAGTGGTTCTCCAGTTCCCGGTTTCCGTGTTTGCATTCCTCACGATACATGTGACGGGCGGCCGCATTTTCCTAAAACCGCCCCAGTTACAGCTACATAGTCGTGTGTAACGTAGTTTTGAAGGTCTCGACGTGCTCTTTTCAATCGAGTTTGTCCTATAGGCCCGAAAAGTTTCGTTCACCAAGATAAGATATTGGCTTTGTAGTTTTTCGACGCCGGCGTGCTGGGTGACGACGCCCCGAAACGCTTCCCGCTGTTCAGTGCTGTAACTTGCTTACCTAACGCCCGATTTACCCAAAATTTTGTGTGTGCATGCTCCGTACCCTGCACTACAAGTTTCCGATTCGAACCACCCATCAATTTCCAGCTGTTAGGGCGTCATTCCGAAAATTCCTGACGGCGACCCCTGTTCTGCGACATTTGCCTAAGTGTTTGGGTTCGAACCCCACGGCAGATCCGAACCTCCCTCTGACGGGCACACGTGCTCAAAGCGGGCAAGGTGTAGGAACTTGCGACACCTTTTTATCTCTCTACGTTCTCTAGTTAGGATACCGTGGCAACGGCGGTTTCCTTATACATGGGGCGCGGGGCATTTTTTTCGATATTGGGTGTTTCTTGGCGTAGGAAGGTGAATGAGGTCTCGTTTTGACGGGGAAAACGTCCTCTTTCCGATAGCATTGTTGTCGTGCTCGCGCCGATTTCAGTTCTCTTGATATAGCACGAAGAGCGCCGCGACAGTGGCGCCCCCGATGCCACAGTTTGCATCCGCCACTGCTCTCAGTCGACGTTGAGCACCGGAGGTGAGCGGTCGCGTGTTATGGCCGTCGTTCCTGTTCTGGGTGTTTCGGCGTGGCGTTGGTGGCTCGGACTGTTCTGACTGTGTGTTTGTGCCTTGCTAGTGATGTCTGGACATGTTTCTCTGTTTGTACGCCTTGGAAGATACGACCAGAAGCCGTTGGATTTCGTGAATGGAAGGTTAGTGTTGAGGCTGCTGTGTCATGATTCATCACGGTTTGCTTGGTAACATTCCTAGCGTGTGGGTTCCTATTACTTTATGCACTCAGTGTGATTGCTACCCTCTTGAGTCTGTTACCTTATGCTGAACTCATTGTGGTCGTTGCCGTAGTCGTTAGCCGATATCGTCACTTAACATCGGGTGAAGATGTCACATGTGATGCTTCATTGGCCTGTTACAAATGTGGAATCTTTGAATTTCAGACGCTTTTGACAGATTTGTTTCTGTGCACAAGACAAATGGGCTGTCGCACTCCCGACGTAGGAAATGAACACACACGTCGCTGAGATCTTAAAAGACAAAGTAAGTTAAGCTACAGGTCGTTGCAAAGATTTTTACTGAGTTGTGTTTCCTGCGAAACAGGTAGGGTGTGCACTTCACCCATGCAACTCCAATGTCTGCTTCATGGCAGTGCAAGCTTTTACAACCGTGCCCTTCAATGTAACAAGCCAAATAAACTGGATAACAGAGAAAAGTTTCCTGGTTCTTTCGCCACTATGTTCGCGTAAAGATACCCGGCTTATCATACCTACATTTTTCTAAGATCTGTACTGCTTTCACAATGTATCCTCCCCTTTGGTGCTTTGTGTGTAGGTGGATTTTGGTTCCCCACTATGTGTCAACCCTGTATAACCTTCACTCCGTATCGTCATACGACCGTTACCCGACCAGCGGCTTCTTCAACGTGGTACATAACCTTATGCTCTCTGCGCCCCGTATAAGCGGTCTCATAATTCCGTTGTGGCTCACACAATCACGTGGGTCTATGGGTCACATGATAATTGTATGGGACACATTTATACGGGATTGTTGGATATGGAGGTTCTCGTACGGCTCATACGGGCCATATGAGGACCCCGTATGGTCTGTATAACTCATATGTCCATATGACACATAACCCCATGTTCAATAATGCCATATATATGGGACCCGTATTTATTCGATATGGGTTTTTTCAATCTTCCAAAACGATCTGACGGGGGAGGAGATAAGCGACGAACACTACCAGTACGCACTGGACACATTTGAACATTTTAGATGCCCGAATCTAAACGATTATAATGCACTGTACTTGAAAATGGGTGCCCTATTACATGCTGACGTAATGGAGCACTCCCGACAACTGTGCTGCAACGCAGGCATATTGGAATTGCTTCATTGTGTTTCTCTGGCATTCAATTTCTCTGGCTCTAGCCATTCCAGTGAGGGCTCCTCAAAGAATTAATGTATCAGCAAAGCAGCAGACAGCAAAAACCTGCTCCTCACGTGCAACGTCAAGGTCGAGCACGTCGTTCGTTATGCGCTGCTCGCACTCCATTGTAGATTGGGCATGAGGGTGACGAAAATTCTTTTCTTTGAGGAAAAGTTCTAAAATTTCGTCAGCCACCATTCCAGCGTGCCTACACCGAGGACAATGTTGCCAGACGCTTTGCCTCGGGCACGATGTTCGAAGCAAATTTCTATTCAATCTCAAATAATGCAGTCTTCCAAAAGAATGCTTTGAAATAAATTTCATATGTGGATATTCGAGTAGCCTTCGACGAGGAGACGGTGAGTCTACTCCCGTGTCTGGCGGCATGCGTGAGAATGGAAATTGTGTCCTCTGATTGCGTAATCTACGAAATGCGCAAAAGAAAAGTGTGATACGATTTCCTCCAGTAGATTGGCTGTACGTTTTTAGGACGGACTAAATTAACCAGGTGGGGTCTACGTCAGGCCTATGCGCATAAGTGCTAGTAAAAGTTATGTTCAGTAGGCTTAGAATGGAGTCAGCTAATCAGCGCGTTTGGAATCAGGAGCAGCCAATTAGCGATAGACCTAGAACGGGCCACTCAACATGAAGGGTCAGTCGGTAGCCCTAGAAAGGGGACGGAGCTGGGTTCGACCAATCATGGGGCTTACAAGCCTAGAAAATGTGAACAGGAGGACCAATCAGGATC
Source organism: Ornithodoros turicata (assembly GCF_037126465.1). NCBI lineage: Eukaryota > Metazoa > Arthropoda > Arachnida > Ixodida > Argasidae > Ornithodoros > Ornithodoros turicata. Next base: position 168,469 of record NW_026999441.1, read on the forward strand.
AGTAGGCTTATAATGGACTAATCAGCGTGAAGCGAGGAGGAGCCAGCTAATTAGCATAAAGGGGTGGAGCTATCCTCACCAATCAGCCGGTGTATCATGCATCAATCAACGTGCATTGGGGGAGACAAGCCAACTAACGAGGACAAAGGGGCTGAGCTATGGTCAATCAATCAGCGAACAGTAGGCTTAGCATGGGCCAATCAACATGAAGCAGGCGGACCTAAAGGCGGCCAATCAATTGGCTTAGAATTGGATTGTGTTGTATTAGAACTGCATTTTGGCTTAGAATTGAATTAGAATTGGATTAGAATTGGCTTCTGTTGGATTACAAAAAGTTACTGGCTATAGGACTTGTAATCATACTACTGCCACCAAGCGAAGGAATAAGAAAAGCCGTGTCATTGCATTGAGTACGTACGAACCTCTTCGAACGAACGTCGTCATATCAAACGTGACTCATATTTTATCTGTGTGATTACCTGCGACACCACCAACCCCTTGCTTTCCACCGACACGGATGAACATGTTTACCGCCTATGACGTGTTGAAGTGGCATTTGTATGTTTTGCCAGCGAAATCAGAACATCGTTACCCATCGTAACGAATGTAGGTACACATTTGCGAAGACAACAGTAATCCAAGGATGTATACATACAGTTAGCTGCCATTTTCATGCTGCTCTCCAAATCAATGAAAACCGGAAATGGCAAAAACAAAACCACCAGCCATTCCATGCTCTGCTCATCGAGCTTCGTGATAATGATGTGACTATACGAACGGCAGCACACAACCAAGTGATGTAATGGAAAACACAGCTTACTTCATCAACAACATTGTGCCCTAGAAAAGTGACAACTATAAAGCATGACAAACACTCAACAGCAATTATCAGGTGACAAACAAAACAAACCCATTTCTCCTTCTAGGACACTATTGAGCACCCCAAGCTCCACAGATTTCTTCTGCTAAGCGGAAGCGAAAAACCAGGGCTCTCGTCACAGTGAGCAGTGAAAAATTACTCGCACTTCTGTTCGAATAGCAATGTGTCAAGCATGATAAAATGCACTTCGAGAAACACACCATTTTCTACTATCAGTAAATTATTGCATAACGTAATACGATAATCTTAGGAGTATATATTTATAGGAATACCTAGAAAACTTTTACGCAATGCTGTTTTGGGTACCGAAGCTTGCGGTCAATAATGTTGTAATTATATTTTTTAATTTGATTCATCAGTCACTCACCTACTTAGTGAAGGGTAGCATGGTCTTGAATATATGCAAACTGGTTGGGTGGTTGATATCTACAGTGTGTAGCGAATGCTGTTTTCATTTACCCGTTCCACTCAGTGTATTATCGCAAAATATTTTGGGTGAAAGCAAATAAAAATTAAAAGAAATGAATCCGTTCTGTTTTATAACTGGCTGCACAAGAGCACATCATTTCTCCTTGGATGTCTAGCCAACGCATAACTGAGGTGCTGGGTGTTTTTTTTTTTTTTTTTTTTTGAATTCCGTTCTCTTCTTGGCCTCTAGCGGGTATGAATGTGGTACTCCTCACTGGTGGATGGCGTGCGTTGATTCTATCCGTAGCAGTTGCGTTGACCGTTCTTATAAAAAGCGTAGCCTAGGTGGGATCACGTCACGACCAATAAGCGAGGCCCGCAAGAGGGCGCCAGTATTCAATTCTCTGTTTGCCCTTTGTGGTAGGGACGCGGTACTTCTGGTGAATGGCGCGCGTTGATTCTGTTAGCAGCAGTTGGCGGGAGAAAGTGCAGCCTCCATACGGTGTCGTCATGACCAATCAGTAAGAAGGCGCGAGGATTAGTTCTCTCTGCCCCTCGCGGGTACGGACGTGTTACTCCACATTCGTTGGCGGTGTGCGTCGATTCTGGTGGATTTTATTTCGAGCGGGCTTACGAATTTACGATGAGGACTGTTTTTTCCTGACTGTACGTTGTACGTGGAAACACTTTGATGCTGGCAAGTATGTGTTTTCCACTTTGTTCAAGTGTATTTTCTTTGAGTTTCAAGCGTATCTGCTACTCTCACTCTAAAAACAGAACTTCACCGCATAGCACGCTGTGCACCAACCATTGCCACGAATGATAGGGTTATCACTTTTGATTCGAGGAGCGAGGGAGGCGTACGCGTTTTTGTGTCAATTTGGGTATATGATAATTGACACAAAAAGGTGTACACCTCCCTCTCTCCTCGAATCAAAAGCGATAACCCTATCATTCGTGGTAATGATTGGCGCACAGCGTGCTATGAGGTGAAGTTCAGTTTTTAGAGTATACTGACCAATGTTTTCTCTGAACTTACTTTCCTTTGTTGTGTACTTTTTCTCGCGTGGCAGTACTCATTGCGGATGTGCTTAGTCGAGTCCCACTCCGTTCTGTCTTACACTGTTAAAACAGAACTTCACCACATAGCACGCTTGTAGCCAACCATCATACCGAATGATATCATTCTGTGTCATGATTTGTTCAAAACAGGGGGAGCCGCCAATCTGGGACAAGATAATCTGTCTCAGATAGGCGCCTCCGCTCATTTTCAACGAATCAATGCACAGAATGATATCATTCGGAATGATGGTTGGCTAGGAGCGTTTATTTTTAAGAGTGTACGATGCATGCACCCCTTCGTTATCGTCACTTCCGGGAGTTTTATAGAAATCACCCAGTAATCACACCACCCAGGCCTACTGCTGGGTGATGAAGCTCTTTTACACTTTAGTAGAGTCAATAATTTTACTACTTAAACTGCTTTTTAGACGCCTTGTAATTTTAAGGAAACAATTTTTTTAACACAATACTTGGGCTAATTTGTATCATACACTTGTTTTAACCTTATCATTCAACTAGTGAACTTTTAACAATGTTTGTCGCCTTCCTTGGCGCAATAGCCTTCGTCGCTGCTGCACTATAAAAATACGAATCATACTAATAATCATCATCATCATTGTGATGAATTATTTCCTCCGTTCACGCGTCTAGTTTGCCACTCTGTATTGTTTCTGCTTGACAAGAAAGGTTCCTGTTACACTGTTAAAACAGAACTTCACCACATAGCACGCTCCTAGCCAACCATCATTCCGAATGATATCATTCTGTATATTGATTTGTTGAAAATGGGAGGAGGCGCCTATCTGGGACAGATTATCTTGTCCCAGATAGGCACCTCCCCCGTGTTTTGAACAAATCAGGACACAGAATGATATTATTCGGAATGATGGTTGGCTAGGAGCGTGCTATGTGGTGAAGATCTGTTTTAACAGTGTACAGCAGTGCCATTGTTGTCTTCAGCATCACGAGCATCACCAGTCAGTGATGCATATCAGGCATATCGTTCTGTGATCCTCGTCACGGTTGCTGTGGTCTGCTGCGTACCGAGTCCTTGTTGTTGCTGTTAGTCTTTGCTAGCATATTTTGTTCTTTCTCCCGCAAAAGTTTGCCTCCTTCTGTACAGCAAGAACGGAGACGACTCAGCTCTACAACGAAGATGGGCCCTATTTCGAGGTACCGATTGCGCGTGACCGACACTGTCGGTAGGCGAGGATCGCTCGCTCTCGATCGACATTGCGGAAACGACACAGGCAACTTTTGATATTCCGACGGCGCGGCGTGCTTGGAACGCGAGGTGCACCGCACGAGCTAGCGAGTTGTTTCCAACCTATGGCACTTGATGCGTGATGTCACGTAACGACAGCACCGAACATTTTGTATTTCCATGCCTTCTAAACGTGTCGCTTGTGAACGACGCTATCGGCTGAGTGTCGGTACACGAGCGACTGCTCGGAAGTCGTTTGGCCTGTCGATTAGCCAGAGCATTCAACGGAGATGGCTGCAAGTTACTTCGCGTGGCTGCTATTGAGGCCAACGCGGTCGGAACCTATGTACACGTCGACCTGCCTTCATCGCTCTGTGAGGCAGAAGCGGCCTCGGTGTCATATAAATGACCGGTGATGCGGACTCCGAGGCCGGCAGTGCCCGTATTCCGAGTCTCCTGCATCCCGGTCGCCGCCACTTGCCCTATCACAGAGGCGAGCCGCTCCTCCAGCTCAGAGAGCGATTCTTTCGGAGCGAGGACCTCCTCCCGTCCCCCGCGTGTGGTGTGAGATTGCGACCTGCGTTGGCTTTGGTGGCGCTTTTCCAGTCGGTCCACGTCTAAAAGTTCCCATTGTACACAACTTCAAACAAGCAGTGGGATATTGCAACAACAACAACATATATATTCTGATGATGAAGGTGGGAGATTTTCCACTCTAGGAGTGGAACGCTACCCCATAGCTCGGGGGTCTAATATGAGTAGTGACAATGATGAGTGATGACGATGAGAGATGACGGGAATGATCGGATCGGCGATGTCGATGATGAACGTGAGCGTGATGGTGGTAATGTCCGAGAGAGATGCTGGGGTCATAATGAGTTCTTTAGGCCTTCGCCTCAAAAGAGCCAACTACATGACGTAAGGCCGCCCTGGAGTGGGCCGCGGTGTCCCAAGAGCCGAGGATGGGGATATTGCAGTCCTCACTGCTGCCGCGAATTTTGAGATTTTTGTTAGTGTTTTGTACCTGATACTAATTCACGCACCTTTTCCACCTCTCAACGGGTTTCACTGCACCACCGCTGGCGTTCAAACGTGTAGCCAGCTCGCACCACTCCCCATTTCTGTCTTGCGATGTGTAGCCAGCGGACAGCCCACCCGTAAAGAGATTACGGTGCTCCCCCACATAGTCGAGCACAATGTTAAACTGCTCCGAGGTGGGGCGTGAAGCGCGCACCGGTGAATCCATCGCAGGTAAAGGAAATTGTACGAAAAAAAAAAAAAGAACCACAGCTTGTTTCTTTTTTTTTTCGTCGTCTTTTATTGCCTATGTTTGCTTTTATCTCAAATGCACAAAGTGATATTTGCGAAGGCGCTCGTGCAATGGCTTTGTCGTCGTCGTCTGGGATGCGCGTGACAATGATGCTGAACACGTCGACGGGCTCACAATGGTAAATAGCCCAAGCGCGCGATCGTTAGACGTAACCCGATATACCAAAAGCGGCATGTATCGTTCCCGCCGCCTCGATCGCTTCGCCTACCGGCACGTCGGTGGTCCGGAAATACATGTGGTAGCTGCTCAACGGATTGGGTAGTTGTTAGTGGTTCCTTTGCCTTTGCCTTTCGCACCTCCGACTTCTTTTCACTGCATGTAATAACTGTCAGCCGTGGAAAAATTTGCTAGAGCAGGAAGCCGCTATAAAATGTAGCAAAAAAAAAAAAAAGCATTACACACGTTGCTACCTTGTGGGGGTCGGAACCAGGCGGCAGTCGTCTTCTGGTGGTTCGTGTTGAAAGTTGCTCTTTTTCACTGAGGGTCCGGAGTTGGGGAAGTCGGTACATGACAAATTCACACCACCGCAGCCACAAACACAGACAAAAGGCACACACAAAACAGGACGAACATGCACTGGAAATATAGTCACTGAGGGTCCGAAGTTGTGGAAGTCGGTACATGACAAATTCACACCACCGCAGCCACAAACACAGACAAAAGGCACACACAAAACAGGACGAACATGCACTGGAAATATAGTCACTGAGGGTCCGAAGTTGTGGAAGTCGGTACATGACAAATTCACACCACCGCAGCCACAAACACAGACAAAAGGCACACACAAAACAGGACGAACATGCACTGGAAATATAGTCACTGAGGGTCCGAAGTTGTGGAAGTCGGTACATGACAAATTCACACCACCGCAGCCACAAACACAGACAAAAGGTACACACAAAACAGGACGAACATGCACTGGAAATATAGTCACTGAGGGTCCAAAGTTGTGGAAGTCGGTACATGACAAATTCACACCACCGCAGCCACAAACACAGACAAAAGGTACACACAAAACAGGACGAACATGCACTGGAAATATAGTCACTGAGGGTCCGAAGTTGTGGAAGTCGGTACATGACAAATTCACACCACCGCAGCCACAAACACAGACAAAAGGCACACACAAAACAGGACGAACATGCACTGGAAATATAGTCACTGAGGGTCCGAAGTTGTGGAAGTCGGTACATGACAAATTCACACCACCGCAGCCACAAACACAGACAAAAGGTACACACAAAACAGGACGAACATGCACTGGAAATATAGTCACTGAGGGTCCGAAGTTGTGGAAGTCGGTACATGACAAATTCACACCACCGCAGCCACAAACACAGACAAAAGGTACACACAAAACAGGACGAACATGCACTGGAAATATAGTCACTGAGGGTCCGAAGTTGTGGAAGTCGGTACATGACAAATTCACACCACCGCAGCCACAAACACAGACAAAAGGCACACACAAAACAGGACGAACATGCACTGGAAATATAGTCACTGAGGGTCCGAAGTTGTGGAAGTCGGTACATGACAAATTCACACCACCGCAGCCACAAACACAGACAAAAGGTACACACAAAACAGGACGAACATGCACTGGAAATATAGTCACTGAGGGTCCGAAGTTGTGGAAGTCGGTACATGACAAATTCACACCACCGCAGCCACAAACACAGACAAAAGGTACACACAAAACAGGACGAACATGCACTGGAAATATAGTCACTGAGGGTCCGAAGTTGTGGAAGTCGGTACATGACAAATTCACACCACCGCAGCCACAAACACAGACAAAAGGCACACACAAAACAGGACGAACATGCACTGGAAATATAGTCACTGAGGGTCCGAAGTTGTGGAAGTCGGTACATGACAAATTCACACCACCGCAGCCACAAACACAGACAAAAGGTACACACAAAACAGGACGAACATGCACTGGAAATATAGTCACTGAGGGTCCGAAGTTGTGGAAGTCGGTACATGACAAATTCACACCACCGCAGCCACAAACACAGACAAAAGGTACACACAAAACAGGACGAACATGCACTGGAAATATAGTCACTGAGGGTCCGAAGTTGTGGAAGTCGGTACATGACAAATTCACACCACCGCAGCCACAAACACAGACAAAAGGTACACACAAAACAGGACGAACATGCACTGGAAATATAGTCACTGAGGGTCCGAAGTTGTGGAAGTCGGTACATGACAAATTCACACCACCGCAGCCACAAACACAGACAAAAGGCACACACAAAACAGGACGAACATGCACTGGAAATATAGTCACTGAGGGTCCGAAGTTGTGGAAGTCGGTACATGACAAATTCACACCACCGCAGCCACAAACACAGACAAAAGGTACACACAAAACAGGACGAACATGCACTGGAAATATAGTCACTGAGGGTCCGAAGTTGTGGAAGTCGGTACATGACAAATTCACACCACCGCAGCCACAAACACAGACAAAAGGTACACACAAAACAGGACGAACATGCACTGGAAATATAGTCACTGAGGGTCCGAAGTTGTGGAAGTCGGTACATGACAAATTCACACCACCGCAGCCACAAACACAGACAAAAGGCACACACAAAACAGGACGAACGTTCATCCTGTTTTGTGCGTGCCTTTTGTCTGTGTTTGTGGCTGCGGTGGTGTGAATTTGCTCTTTTTCACGTACCCTTCTGCTGAGCTCTCCCCGCTGAACAAGCGTGCGCATCGTTCACGCGCGGCTCGCCTGGAAGCACAGGAATACCAAATTATCGGCGCTGTCGTTCGATGACATCACACACCACGTGTCGTCGCTTGCAAACGACTCGATTGCGTGACCGAGGCACCCCGGAATAGGGCCCATGGGTTTTAATGAACTGTTATAGAGTGCACATGAAAATCGAAACTCGGCACGCGGGCCGAGACGATGATGAGGATGACACTTATACTAGATGCTGCGGTGCGCTACATGGTTCTCCCTCCGCCGAGCCTTGTTCTCCTCCTTGTTCTCCTCTTCACCGAGCAATGTGACAGGTGGACGGGTACCAATGGATTCGTCGCGGGTTCCAAGGAAGTGCCGGAGTCGAAGGTCGTTGAGGTGTCGGTATGGCTGCAGGAGGAGCAGACTGAGTCACAGAGGAACCAGCGGGAGCCTCGAAATTCGGGAGCGCCGGCATGAGGCGATCGCTGGCTACGGTGTCGGGGCCGCGAGGAAGCTAGAACCAAGCGAGGACCAAGAACGGTCCGTCATAAGGCGCCTGCAGAGGTGCCCGCACAGCGTCCCGGCGCGAGAATACGTGCGTGGCGGACGTGGCGGAATTTTGGCAGACGCGACGCGGAAGACGTACGACGCCGGTCTGGGACTGTGTAGGGAGGTGGCGGGGTAAAGGATGCGCCAGGAAGTCGCAAGTTGGTGGCATAGACAAGTTCGGCCGGGGAGCAGCGGAGGTCCTGGGGCGGATTACTGGCCATTGCATCGGTACGCCTAAACTGGCAACGCCCACCGACTTCGCGCTGACCACGCCCATCGTTGCCGCTACGCAGGAGGACAACGAAAGTGCGGGAACACTACCGTTGCGCTATCGTTGCGCGATCCGCTTCGAGGTGACGGCACTCTCGGCTACATGCCTGTTGCGAACGCACTTAGTAGTAGAAATGAAGTTGAAATAATGTGTAAACGGGACACATAATTTTGGTTACATAAACAATTACATTGTAAGTGCGACTCTAAACAGCATTCCTTTCAACTGTTTGATTTCTTGTTCAAATCAACCAATGAGACATACGTGCCGTCGTCTGCTGAAAAAGCGGTTGAGACTTGAGAGTCAAACTTGGAGGTGCGCATCACTGCAAAAGTTTGGTGAGTATGAAAGTTCTTCAGATATCATTCCGTATGCTATAACTTAGTCGCGTACTACCTCTTGCAACATCGTAACACAAGAAAACTGAGTGTGAAGCATATTTATGTAGTTCCTCGGCTACATTTCGGTTTTTGCATCGATATTTTGCATGACTGCTCACGCTGTCTGCAAGGCGTCGTGCATGAAATGTTGCTTGCTATCTATAGAATTGTATCAGCTTCATCAGCTTTCACCTGTGTAGCGGTGAAATTATGTTTCTCTGCGTACCTATCGCCGGACGTTAAACCACTTGTAATATGGTTTGATGTAGACGGAAGATTTAAGTAATTCTATGTTAGCACAGTTGAAAGCTCAGGTGGTTGAGCACAGTTGAGCAGTGGTTGAGAGTTTTGAAACATGCAGCCATGTACAGTGAAACAAACAAAAACATTTCTTACGCACCAGTTCCACGTTTTTGGGCCTTGCAATACACGTTTCGAGACGTTCAGCTGAAGCTTGTGGTGCAGTGCACTGTTGAAGCACTTGAAAAACCGAACACTAGCACCCGTTAATGATAAAGCATGCCAGCGACCTAGAACAACTATTCTTTCGAATTTAGAAAAGAACAAAATGTCTAGCCCATCCAATAAAAAGAAAATACAAAAGTAAAAGATGGACCACTCATAGGACCTCCCTGCACAAAAAGGGTTGAGATGGACAAATTATGGCCATAATTTTTGTCCAACTTAGCAGGGGAAACTAGCTCAGTCCTGCTTTAGTGTACTTTCAATTAGAAATCAGGTGGTTGTCAAGAAGTGACAGTTGGTGTGCATCTTATTTTATTTCTTTTTCTCACATTAGAGATATGGCGAGCGAAACCCAAAAGCTGCTGCTGTTGTCACTGCTCGAGGAATCGCCCGAACTGTGTAGCAACAGGAGATTCCTCGAGTGTGTGACGGCAGCACAGCGCAGAGCGAAGTGGGACAGAATTGCTGCCACCCTGTACGCTGTTGGAACATACAACAAAGACGTCAAGGGGTGGCAGCAATTTTGGCAGCAAGCCACAGCGTGCAGAGCCGTGCCAGAGAATTGTCACGAAGAGTGCAGGCCACAAGGGGAGGAAGCGGCAACGTTGTCGCTAACATGGGGCCGGCCCCAGTGGACACCTCATTGCGCCTGTCTGGGCTCGACCGGCGTGTCATGGCCCTTGTGGGCTGGGGCACGACGGTCGGCGTACCAGGAGCGGTGGAGATGTCCATCGAGACCGGCCGCATGGAAGTGATGTTGCCCGTCTCAGTCGTAAGTAATATACAGCGGTCCTAGCCAAACACGAATATGAAACAAGTGGAAAAGATAAAGCATGAGTGAATGCAGCACACCTCACAATGTTTATATCAATTGCATGTTTTCAGAACGAGACAGAGCCGGTTCCCTCCACCTCGGCCGGTCTTCGCGGAACCGAGGAGTCGGGAAGCAGAAGGTAAGGAGGTTTACCAAATAAGTGACAAATGAGCAGAAGGAAATACAAAAAGCACATGCAAGGACACACATAAGGGACAGTGATAGACAAGAGAGCTAGGATTTATTTACTTTGAGGGTCATGGCTTTTCCACTTAACAGTACATTTCTGTTGTCACAAACATGCATACACTTTCTTGGGTAATACCAGGGCGACACTGCTGTACAATACTAAAAATGTAAGGAAATTATTGTTGGCAGTTCTTGCCCGGTTAATATGGACACCTTTGTCCCCGACAAAAAAATGTTTATAAAGGGAATGGTCCCTATTATTATGTGCTAAGGAAATTACAGGAAACAATGGAACATTTCAAGATTGACATTACGGATAAAGCAAGTCTGTTATGGTACAGTCTTTGTCTCTCGGAATCATTATGACAAAAGGAACTACTGTGAATGAAAAGCCATAGCTTTTCGTTTGTACAAGACAGCACTTGGACTGTAAGAAGTTCTTGTGATGAATGTGGGGAGAGACTTGCTACCCTCCATGCAGATATCGTCCATAATAATTACGGAAACACATTAACTGCGGGGGGTTTGTACCCTGTTCTACTCTACATTGTTGGAACAGCAAGTTAAGGAGTTATCAATGCACTAAAAATGTTTAAACCTCAGTAACGTCTTCCATAATTCGGGATATCCATATTAACAAGGCTCAGATGCACTTTTACAATGCCCCTATAGTGGAAGGATGAAAAATTAACAAGGTTTCTGCATAGTAACACTGTATATTGTTTACAGCTGCTCTCTCCTGTGAACGTCTGAGGTGAGTCATCTGTTCTGTACGTCTGAAACACTGTCTGATAAGTTGGCTTCTCAGTTGTGATGCACAGTTTCTCACAAAGAAAGGGTCAGGTTTAACGTCTTCTGTTCTCTCCTCCTCAGTCTCTCCGGTGGCACCGCCTTCCACCTGTTCCTCCCTTGGCTCATCACCCTCACCACCATCATCCAGAGGCTCAAGAGTGTTGTACACAGAGCCATGTTATGGAGGACGGCAGAGGCATTGATTATCTTGCAACACTGGTCAGCAGCGAAGTGCAGTGTGCGGTACCCCTTTAGGCACCGGAATCGCGTCTTCAGTACCCCAAAGTAGTGCTCAATGCACACATGGGTCCTGCTGTGTGCAGTGTTGTAGCTTTGTTCTTAACGTGTTGAGGGCGAACGGACAGGTGCCATGAACCAGGGCTGGAGCGGGTAGCCGTTATTACCTGTAAATAGCTTTACACTTCAACTAGTTATCCAAAAATTGTAAATCATGACTGATTGCCTGTGCACTATGTTATACATTGAACTGTAAATAAATATAAGCAATGTGTTCAATAAAAAATGAATCATATGTCAGCACTGGTGCAGCCATAATATTACTGGGTACACTATGCCTGTCAGTTACGCAGAAATCGTTTTGCGTATTTGAAGTACATAAATTTTATTATGCAAAGCTGCATTGTTGTGCACACTCAAAATATAAATAGCACACAAACATCTCATACCTACAGGTCAATCTCCATATTCGAATATAGTGGCAGCTGCTTGATGCAGATTGCAGGCTGTCCATTAAGGAGCACCGTGCCACGATTCAGAAAACCTTGTGTTCGTGAAGAGAACCTGACTTCAGGCATCACAGACCTGAAAGGAGGAGGAATAGTGTGGTTCATTGTGCTGGCATTCTTGTTGATATACAAAAGCTAACATGCTGGACATCACACATCGGCATATATATGCACATCAAGACATTGATGGAGAGGCAGCCTTTATGGCAATAGCAATTACAATCAACAAACCGCTGATCAAAGAGGCTCTGCTGCGACCTGTGTACCACCAATAGCTTCCTGAATTATGACACAAAATTAGATACTGTAGTGGGTCACAGCATCCGTTCTTCGTTAATAAGATCAACCAATACGTAACCACACATATTTTAGCAGCAAAGTACGTTTACTACTCGGAGTTAGTGACCTGAAGCATATACTTACCTACATAAACGTACCTTGCACCTAGTTGATGATGCATTTATAATTTATGACCTGCATAATAGTATGAATCGGAATAATAGTCTAACATTCTGAATACTATTGCACACTGAATACAAATGACGAGCAGATTGTTCTTCATAGCAAACACACATACACACACACATTCAAACTCTACACACACATATATAATGGTAACATACCGACACAGCCTGTGAAACTGCTAATTCGTGGAAGCTATGACAGAACCCTCCGTTCCACGGTCAATGTCGTACGATGCGACTGCCGGGCTGAAATGCATTATTTAATTACAAAACAATGACCGCTCATCATGCAAAGTTTCAGATTCTCGCAAGTGTACTTACTGCGTCGCACATCCTCCCGAAAAGCTTCATATACTTCCCAGGACAGCCTCATTTGATAGCGACGAATTCATCATCCGACAATGTGGAGAAAGCATTGCTGCTAATGCGGGATCTGCGCACCGGCTCTTCCTTTGCAGCACTTTGTTCTTCCGAAATGAAGCAGAGGTCCGCCATTTTCGACGCGAACACCGACGACCTTTGTGTTGTCATTCCTCCTCTCAGGAAACAACAACCTTCTCTCGGCGCGAGCTCGCGAAGCAGGTGCAGGAACGGGGTTATCTGAGCATGCTCGCGAAGCGTACCACTTGGTGCTCTTGTTGCTGGGGCAACGGGGACGCTCGACGCGAGGTCGCGAGCTCGCGCAGTGTCCGGGAACGCGCCCCTGAAGTGGTCAGTCTGAAGGCCACCGTCGTCCGCTTGGTAGGCGAGCCTCGTCGGCGCGAGGAGCAATGACGCTATTATCGGTGGCACACGCAAGTCTGTCAAGCAAAAAGCCTAAATTTGACGACATTAACTTACTTTGTATTTACCTCTAACAAATATAAATTTTGTCACCGCGTGGAAAGAATCCTTCTTGCACATACTTCGCTAGATGAGCACGTAAGACACGAATCAGCCAATGCGAATGCAGTGCGGTATCGTCTGCTGCCATCGCCGGCTCGAAGGGAATCCTTCGGCGCTCGGAGTTGTCTCTTTTTCTTTTCACTCTATACATGTGTTGAGAATTAATTTCGTATTTTATTTTAACATCACATTCGTAGAAGACGAGGACAGTGATCTGCGCACTATACGCCGCGTGCAAGATTCCTATACTGAGGAGGATAAAGTTATTTGGTGGACCTACGTTGTGCTTGCTGAGCTTGTCGAGTGATCTCGTCCTCCTTTTTAGTTGTACGACTAAACTCAGCAGTGATTCGGGTAACAGCTCAGGACGACACAGCCTGCTGAGGCTTCCAGAGAGTTACCGGCTACAACAAGCAGCCAAGCTCAAAATGTGCGGAGCGGAGGCAGATGTCGACGGAGGAGGAGGCAGGTGCCACCATCAATATCGCACCAACTCCCTGAAGAACGAGGAAACAACGGCAGCGGATTGCAGGAAGCATTGATCGCCCATGCCAAGTGTGCCCAGTGAAAGAGTTACTAACAGCACGGGCAATAAAATATGTGCTGGCTCATTCCCGCAGGCACGGGCTCCAATATCACAATATTATGCGGACAAGCTTCTGCAGAAAAGGCATACAAATGAATAGCGCAAGTATTGCTAGTTTTTTTTTATTGCAGTGTCCAAATATTTCGTAAATAAAGAAACGTCATGTCTGTGCGAGACGTTTGTTGAAACCGTTACAGACGACGACAGTCTGCCCCTAGAGCGTGGCTCGTGCCACATGCACTTAGTCATTCTTTGTATCACCTGCGCACCAGTAAACATCTTCACCCCCCCAGGCAGCACAAACCCTCGGAAAAAGAATGGGAACGCAATGGGGGCTTCGGCACCTGGACGGGCGATAGTGCCCGACTGGTTCCCAGTAGTGTGGGAACTGAGGAGGTAGAACATAAGAGAAGATAAGGTAGTCCCCCGACGGTGCCCTGATCATTTCCCGCTCTGGTCTCCTTTTGGTCATGTAAACAATAATATAGGATCGCTCCCCGATGCTGCTCTGACCATTTCCCGGTCTGGACTGACCTTGTTCATGTGACCAAAATATAGGATCGCTCTCCGATGCTGATCTGATCACTTCACGATAATCAGTCGCATGACTGGGGTGCAGCAACGGATTTCTCTTCTCAGACTGTCAGGCGCCGAGTGATGCAATCACGTCACCGACAGTTTCGAATCTGGCCAATGATGTTCCCCGATCATCCAGCCGTGTTTGCACTGTCGGAGTCCCCGTCGCTCTGGCTGCGAGAAATGAATGTATCTGGCCGTGCTCCCGAAACTTTCGAGGAATTCCAACATTTTTAAGCGATTCATCGAGTGGTAAGTGCTATTTCTTTTTGTGGTATTCCTCGCATTGATAAACGTTACTCATAGATGCTTTTCAACATGAGTGGCACCGTTCTAGAAGGCTTCTCTCGAAACTTAGCAGCGCAGCATCGCATAGTTTCGATTTCAGCGATCCATTGTGGTTGATGCGTTGCTTTTAGTATAATGAACTCCGTTTTGGTGAAAATATGGTTCAGTAAAGTGTGGAATCGTATGTATTGTGTATTTGAAATAAACGAAATATAATCATTTCTGAGGACGACTGCGTGCTGCAGCTGTGCTTTCCATCTGCTGCGTGCGTACAAAACTGGAATGCTGGAGGACTTCAGCTTAAGGTTCGTTTTTGTAGTCATTCTAAATAAAAGAAAAGAAAAAAAAAAGAACCTCCGAAGCGAATAAATTATTCCGCTTTATCCCGTTTGCGTAATCTGATCGACGCATGATATGTTAATTTGTTTGAGACTGTGAGTGAATGAAGGCTATCCTGGTCTTTCATTCAGAATGTCAGAATGAATGATTTGATGAAGGTATCACCGAAGTGCCCATCACCAGATCTCTGCCTCAGAGCCAGTGATGATGATCAAGATTTTTCTTGCGGATCTTGTCATGTCATGCTGAAAACTCTGTTTGGTCTGTATTCAATAACATGTGCATCTTGTGGTGCACACTTGTGTGTGTGGTGTGGTGTACTTTTCTCAGTGTAACCCTGACTTCAAGCGATCTTCCACTTTCAGAATCCACCCCGCACTTCGGTTACAACACTATGAACCTATCGCGCTGTGATGCTTGCTTGAAAGGAATACAATGTGGTATGATGTGTTGTTTTTCTTTTAAAAGGACTTCAGGTATCCATAATAAGAGGCCTTCGTAGCAAGAAAGACATAAGGAAAGGCATCTTCTTGATACATTAATATTTCTCCTAAAGACAAGGGTACGAGTCACACTACGTGTGCCATACTGCACTCTCAGAAAAAAGGGTGGAGCAATTAGACCTTTTAGGAGGTAATAGTTATCGCATATGTTGTGCCTGAAAGGTTGCAAAGTTCTACCTGCTACCTCACTCTGACACGAATAATAGGGTTACCGCTTCTGATTCGGTACACCATTTTGTTGTAATTTGGATGGATGATAATTTCTTTTACCACCTTTTTACACCCCTTGTCAGACGCTATGTTGGCTTAGGAGGTAACTAAGGAAGTTACTACCTTCTCACACCTTTTTTCTTAGATTGTGGTTCCCAAATTGTGTGTATGTTGCCCTCGTATTAGCAAAGGTGCGCAAACATTTCTTCTATTTTCTTAAAGAAGGTATAGAACGATCACGACACATGTAGTACGGATTCTCAAGTTGTTCCTGTGTTCTATGTTGTTGGGCGTAACTCGTTACGAGTAACTCGATATTGTAACTAGGCTACTCGGCTTAGCTATTTTCAGTAACTTTTTGCATAGCTCTTTGCTTTTGAGCTCCAGTAACTGCTTGGGGAGCTTGTTCCTTTCCCTTTTTCTTTTGATTCGGGGGGGGGGGGGTTAAGTTTGTGAAAGTAACTTGAAGAAAGTTCAAAGTTCCTTTTGTTCGAATCTGGTCTACAAACATCGCAGGCTGAGTCCTCCCCCCATGACTTGAGACGAAAGAGGGCACGTGCACGGCGCGAGTAACTCCCGTTGTTACACGGTGAATGTTACAAATTAGGTTTTAGTCGAGCATTAGGAAGCTCAGGTATCGCGCATCTTAACGATAAGCAGTGTATTGATAATGATAGAGGGCATTGAGTAGCAGGATTAAAACTTGGCACGGTTCTAGGATATGAATGTAGGGGACAACTCGTAGAGCATATAAACTTGCTTTGTGCTCCTTTTTCATGTGCCTTATGACGAGATCAAAATCATCAAATCCCTCCATAAAGAAGGCTATAAATGTAGGCTTGTTTTGTCGTAGCAGATATTGATATCATTTTTGTATATCAAAACTATTTTGAAACGTCTTGAATCGCCCATTGTGACAGCAAGGTCTGAATTAACCATATAGACAGGTCAGGAGCTGAAAAGTATATATATTAAGTAGAAAATAACTTGAAGGGAACCTGTTACATTTCTAAAGTAGCTTAGGAACATCACGTCAATTTTCATTACGTTTTATTACGTGTAACTGCGTTTGAAATTTAGTTACGGGCCGGTTTCACGTCAGTTCAGGCAGGGAGGTCCCTTCGACCTCCTGGGTCTTGAGTATTTATTATATTTATAAGCTCATCGTATTATGATCAACATTTTTGCCGAATACCTTTCGTGCAAAAAAATCGAGAAAATCTGGCCCTGAATTCGGATGTTTCAGTTTTGCCGTATTTGCACGCGTATACCTCCCGAGTGTTAAGAGATATTGTTGTGAAATTTTTTGATGCTGCTTTATTATTCCTACAGGCCAGCTGTCAGAGAGCCAATTTTAGCGCGCAGGTGCAACGCTGTGTGCTATAAAAAATGGCGAACATGCCCTCTCGCGCACTTTTGTCCTAATTTCGACGCCTGAGATATCTGGCTATCGATGTCCCTGTTCGCAATACTTGGTATCAGCTCACTCAGCTTTTAATGCTCTTTCATCTGATATATCTATCCTGCATATACTTCATAGCGGCATTTGCTGAAATAGGCAAATGTTTAGGCATATTTCGAAATAAACATGGATTTTGCGCGTGTATTTCTCAAAAAGGTCCCACTAGATTTCGTATATATTTTACCAG
Organism: Ornithodoros turicata; assembly: GCF_037126465.1. Classification (NCBI taxonomy): domain Eukaryota; kingdom Metazoa; phylum Arthropoda; class Arachnida; order Ixodida; family Argasidae; genus Ornithodoros; species Ornithodoros turicata. The sequence continues at coordinate 185,769 of NW_026999441.1, forward strand.
GATATGGCCCGATGTTAGGGCTTTCATCTAACGCAAAACCTTCTTCTCCAAAGGCGTATACTGCTGATTAGCGCGTTAAAACGCGGCCCCACTGCGTACGAACGTGTCGGAGATATCTACAGCCAGAGCAAGAAGTGTCGACGTTTGAACAAAACTGCGCGACAGAGCATGTTCGCCACTTTTTATACGATACAGTGTTGCACCTGTGCGCCTAAATTTGCACTCGGGGTGCTGACAGGTAGGTATACTAAAGCACAAAAAAATTGCACTACGATATCTTTTAAAACTCAGGATGTATACACGTGCAAACACGGCAAGATTGCAACACTCGAATTCAGGGCTGGATTTCTCGATTTTTTGCACGGAAAGTATTCGAATGATTAATTTTACCAATGTTGATCATCATCTGCGATGAGCGTCTAAATATATATAAACAAATTATAAAAATTCAGGAGGTCCATGGGACCTCCCTGTCTGAGCTAATGTGGAACCGGCCAACAATTATGTTCTGGCTAACCTTTTTAGTGACTTCCATCTTTCAACAGTCTAACTTAACCGGCAACGAGTTCCAACTTCTATCTCTGTTCCATATAACCTGTGTTAAGTGAATATTTGTGAAGTAAATAATACATATGCGGGACTGGTGGTTAGATACTTTCAATGTAACTCTCTTTTTTTTTTTTTTCATTGCTGGTGAAGTGATGCATTAAAGAACCCATGTATCTTGTGACTATGATGCAATAAAGAGTTTTCTACAATGACATATCGATTTTGTTCTTAAAAATCGCGCAAATTAACTCTTGTTTGGGGGGTAGGAGGTACCCGTAAGTGTGCATTAGCTGCACCTCGGGAAATCGATGGGGTACGATACAGGCTGCCGATAACGGACCATTAACATCCCCGTGTTGCAAACCGTATGCCGGACCATGGTCGGGAGCCGACCCGGTCGGGTGGGTCGCCGCCGGCGCACCGACGTTGGGTCGTCGCGCTGTGCTGCCTGGACCGTCTTTCTGTTCTGTCTTCTACATGGTGCCGTGACCAGGATCGCTTGACAGAACGTGAGGACGACAGAAGGATGTGGCCGACAGACCTGACCACAGCCATGGAATGACAGCATCTGAACGCAAAAAGGAACTTGCTACGTGCGCAGGTGAGGGCCATCATGAACGAAATGGAACGACAAATGGCGTCTCATCGACAGCAACCGACTACAGGATCGAGGCTAGAAGATTACGTGGAACGGTTACTGAACCTCAACGATGCCCTGAGGAACACGGACAACGAAATCGAAGCTCACTACGGTGAGGAAGAATTCGAAGACGAATATCTAACGCAACTGAATTACCAGGGCGACATCGCATTTGCGATTTCCAGGGCGAAGGCTTACCTAACCGCAAGACGAATGTCTTTCATCAGCGCGATAAAGGCCAGGCATGCAACGTCACAAACAAGTCCCCAGAAAGACTGCACATCGCAACGGGGATATGCCAAGCCGTGCGGGGATATGCGACCGTGGTGCCGCGGGGAAGATCGCCAACATGTAGAAACTCAGGTGCCAGACGTATTAACAGATGCGACAAGGCCATCTGCTCTTCAGGATACCCGCGGTGGGAACGATAAAGAGGGGGACGCAGAGGAAGTGCTCTGCAAGACTGTGACGGCAGAATCGCTTGTTGTGAAAGTGAGCAAGAGCGTACAAAACGGCTCATCAGAACACGCAATGACCTCCACCTCCTCAAAGACCGCAAGTGAAACGACCGGCTCATTGGCTGATGAATGCGAAATGATCGAAGGACGGACAGTCATCCACCAAAACATTTTGCTCCTCCCCCAAATCGCGATTGAAAGGTGTCATGGAGAGCCGAGCCGCCAGCATGAGATACCACAGAACACAACCGTTCCGATGAATAACCAATCGCAGCTACCGCCGGAGCTTTCTGACCCTTCGATCGACAGCTGCAAACTTACTCTTCCGCAAAGACCGCGGTGCAACACTGCAAGGGGAGCTACACCGCCTGGATGCAGCGCAGTTGTCACGCCACATCTAAACAAGCAAGGACGGTTCACTGCGGACTTCTCAACGGTACATAACGTGGCCGCTCCTACCGCTGCCCAGACCATCTGCCTGTGCCACCTGGACTTCCCAGCTGACGGCGACGCAGCGCGCCGTGGAGACGCTGAAATCCGAACACGAGCTCCGAAGCATCGAGACTGCCACAGGAGCGGTCAGCTGCCCTCCAAAGAGGATGAGACGCAAAGTGTGGCAGTAGCACCCCTGTGGCACACCCAGAAGGGCGAATTGAGGAACCGCGACATCAATGGTTTGCAGCGCTCGATTGCATGGATGAGGAGATTTATTGACTCAGCGAGACCGACCTGCGTTCCGTACTCGGACTCTGGAAACTTCACGCAGACCCACTTTGCCCCTCAATGCATCATCTCAGCAACGTACCAGCATCCGCCTCCACGTGGTCGGGGGGCAGGATGTTGACACATTTACAGACGACGACAGTCTGCCCCTAGAGCGTGGCTCGTGCCACATGCACTTAGTCATTCCTTGTATCACCTGCGCACCAGTAAACATCGTCACCCCGTCTTTCTGTCCTGTCTTCTACAACGTTCATTTCACAATGGTGGGTTACAAACACACTAACTCAGATAATGCGGGTGCATAACATTTCCTACATGGGAAACACTCGATGCCATGTCGATGTTTCCATATTGTCACGAAGCGAAATGGGCCGGCGAGTCGACGAATAAACAGCAAGCGGTTTATTAAACTACTTGCTAGCAAAAACACAAAAGTGATAGCTCTCTGAACACAACTGAGTCCAAAGAATGAATGCTCCAGCCTGGAGCGCACAAGCATTTAAGCGTCGCGCCGAAATGCTAGAAACTGCACTCGCGTTTGCCAGAGAGCAGGCGATGTGTCTGGAATCGTCTTGCTTCTACGCGCCGGGATTAGATGTACCGTTTCGTGCCTGCCCTGGAAGTTTCTCAAAGATGATTCGTGGCATTGCCCCCTCCGTAGATGTGGCATCGTCTCGATGCCGCTCTGTTTTTCTGTTTTTTTTTCGTGATGTTGTCTCCTTCCGACCTGTCTACAGCGCTACCTGCTGTAGAACGGCTTGAGTCGAACGACGTTTCAGTCCTATTCAGTCCTAGAACGACTATTTCAGTCCGTCGAGAGGGGGCGCTGCCCTCGGGTACCACTTCGTAATCCAGGTCTCCAATGCGGCGAAGTACTTTGTAGGGACCGAAGTAGCGCTTGAGTAGCTTCTCGCTCAGGCCTCGTCGTCGAATCGGCGTCCAAACCCATACCAAGTCGCCTGGACTGAAGCGTACGTCTCGACGGCGCAAATTGTGGTGGTGGTGGTAAAAGAGCTTGCCGTTGTCGGCCTCACGTATGTGGGCAACGTCACGACTGACGCCCTGGGGGAATGTGCGTCCTGGGCCGACTTCTAAGGGAACTGTGCCGACATATGTATCTCCTTTCATCGACGCATTGCTGTTGACCAATACGTACTCTGGCCAGCTGCGGGCTTCTTCTATGGCGGGCTGCTCGCTGTGTGAAATCCAGAAGCCTCGTTTTCCTCATCACTGGGTTCGTGGGGCAGCATCGCGTCCAGCATAGTCGATGCGTCATGGCCGTGTGCAAGGCGGAACGGTGTGAAACCCGTTGTTTCCTGGACAGCCGTGTTATAGGCGAACGTGACGTAAGGTAGTATTTCGTCCCATGTCTTGTGCTCGACGTTGACGTACATCGAAATCATGTCGGCAAGGGTTTTGTTTAAGCGTTCGGTGAGCCCGTTCGTCTGCGGATGGTACGCCGTTGTTCGAGTACGATGTTCTCGATGAAGAACTTCGCCACTTCTGTTGCTGTGCCTGTGGAAGTGCCTTAGTCTCGGCATAGCGTGTCAGGTAGTCGGTGGCGACGATTATCCAACGATTTCCGGAAGACGAACGTGGGAAGGGCCCGAGTAGATCCATCCCAATCTGCTCGAACGGCGCCGACGGCGGTGCGATTGGCTGAAGGTCCCCAGAAGGTCGTACCGGCGGCGTTTTTCGTCGTTGGCATTCCCGACACGTCCTTACGTAGTGGTGGACGGTCTTGGCCAGTTTTGGCCAGTAGTACTGCTCCCTTATACGGGCCAGTGTCCGTCAGTATCCCAAATGACCTGATGACGGTTCGTCGTGGCAGGATTGAAGAATCTCGAGGCGCATGTCTCCAGGCACAACGAGAAGCCACGTAGCGCCTTGTGGTGCGTTGTTTTCTTTGTAGAGGACACTATTACGTAGGGAAAAACTTGGGAGTGATCTTCTGAAGATGGAAGGAACATTGTCGTCGCGGCCCTGCAGATAGTCGACGAGTGTCTTCAATTCGGGGTCGTTGTACTGCTTGATAGACATGGTTGTCGCGCTCATTAGACCGAGCAAGGCCGAGACCAATTTCCTGTCGTTGAAGTGGTGCTCGGGACAGGCAGTCAGCGTCGTTGTGTTTTCTTCCTGACTTGTAAGTGATGCATCACTTACAAGTCAGGAAGTTACGTCATGTTCCTGTAATCGGAGGCTCCATGTCGCTAGACGTCCTGAGGGGTCCCTTAAACCAGCCAGCCAGCACAGAGAATGGTGGTCTGTTACCACCTTGAACGGCCGTCCGTACAGGTAGGAACGCAACTTTGTGATGGCCCATATGAGTGCAAGGCACTCTTTTTCGGTCGTCGAATAGTTCTTCTCTGCCTTGGTTGGCGTTCTGCTTGCGTAAGCGATGATACGTTCGACGCCGTCGTGAAGTTGAACGAGCACCACTCCTAGACCATCGTTGCTTGCGTCGGTGTGTATTTCTGTTTCGGCGTTTGGATCGAAGTGGGCAAGCACGGGTGCGGTCTGTAGACGCGTCTTCAATTCATCAAACGCCTGTCGCTGGGCTTCACTCCAGATAAAGGTGGATCCGTCCTTCGTGAGGGCATTCAACGGTGACGCAATTCTTGAAACGTTCGGAATGAACCATCGGTAGTAGGCGCAGGCCAAGAAAGCTTCGAATGTCTTTCCCCTTAGAAGGAACAGGGTAATTTGCGATGGCCACCGTCTTCTCGGGGTCGGGGCGTACGCCGTCGCTGCTCACGAGATGGCCGAAAAATCTGAGTTCCTCGTAGCCCAATCGACACTTCTGAGGCTTCAACGTCAGCCCTGCAGTTCTGATAGCCTCGAGGAATCTCTTCAGCCGTTCAACATGTTCTTCGAAAGTTCTTGCGAAGACGACAACATCGTCAAGGTACACCAGGCAGGTTTGCCACTTCAACCCGGCGAGAACTGTATCCATAACTCGCTGGAACGTCGCTGTTGCTGCGCAAAGGCCGAAAGGCATAACCTTGAATTCGAAAAGTCCATCCGGAGTGACGAAGGCAGTCTTCTCACGGTCCCGTTCGTCGACTTCAATTTGCCAGTACCCCGTCTTGAGGTCCATGGAAGAGAAAAATTTTGCGTTTTGAAGGCGATCGAGCGTGTCGTCGATGCGCGGTAACGGGTAGACGTCCTTCTTCGTTATCTCATTGGGTTTCCGGTAGTCGACGCAGAACCTGAGTGTTCCGTCCTTCTTCTCCACGGACTCGTTGACGGCTGGATAATGTCATCTCTTAGCATCTCTTCTACTTGCTTTCGAATCGTTTCTCGCTCTTTGCAGGATACCCGGTACGGCATGCGGTGAATTGGACGGGCGTTTTCGCCGACGATGATGCGGTGCTTCGCAATGGGCGTTTGTCTTACTTTCGACAATGCAGCGAAACAGTCACTGAAATCGTTGAGCATCTGGAGAAGGGTTTGCTTTTGAGTTGTATTGAGTTGAGAGTTTACGTCGAAATGTCCGGCATCGTGTTCCGCGGTGACCGCGATGCGAGAAGCGTCCATCAGGCAAACATCCGTGGTAGTGTATTGGTATACGATGACGGCTATATTCGTCCCGTTTGCGAGGTGTTGTGCCTCCGGGTGAAAATTTGTGACCAGGAGTTCGACTGTTCCGTTTCTTCCGGGCACAGTTCCTCGTGCTATCCCCATTCCTCGTTCGTGGAGAAGTTGCGTGTTGCCTTCAGCCAACAAACAGCCAGTTGGTGGTCTGTCGCACGTAGCGGTCACAAGGACTGACGACAAGGGAGGCAGGTTGACGTGCTGACTCGTCACGGCGGTTACGTCCGTGTTTGCGCGCTTCTCCGGGGTTATTCGTGGCCACCACTTGTCTTCAGCGGTTTCCGGCGTTTTGGAAGAGATAACTCCATTTGTGAAGTCGATGGCTGCTTCATTTTCGATTAGAAAGTCCATTCCGAGTATTACATCCCGTGGGCAGTTCGGCAGAACGGCGAAGCTGACGACTTTCTGGATGTCACGCACTGGTATGACTGCAGTGCATCGGCCAGTCGGTGTTACGACGTGTCCACCAGCAGTCCTGATGTCAGGCTCATCCCACTTCGTTTGCACCTTGCGAAGCTTCTTAGCCAGCGTACCACTTATAACAGAGTCGTCGGCTCCGGTATCGATCAACGCAATCATCTCATGGCCGTCGATGAGTATCTTCAGGTTATTGGTAATTTTTCGAGCGTCGTGTTGGTGCTGCGTTGCTGTTCGTCGAGTTGGAGGAATTGTAACTTGTTGTCGGTCCGCAGCTTCACCTCCCGAAGCTGCAGTCTTCAGTTTTCCGAGTTAGGGCTGCGCCACACAGGTCATCTTGCCGGTGACCGTGAATGTGCTCTTCCTGGCGACCTGCTGCGGTGGCGGACGCTCGGGGACAGGCCGCGTCGTGAGCCAGCAGAAGCATTCTGCTGCCGTAGATAGTCTTCAATGGCGGCTGGGCGACTACCGTGCTGGGGGCGGCGGGTGAAAAACCGGGAAGACCAAGGCGTCTGTAGGGACATCGACGATAGACGTGGTTGGCCTCTCCGCAGTGGTAGCAGAGCGGCGTGCAGTCGGGAGTCCGCCAAACGTCCGTTTTGCGAAACGGCTGAGAGTGGTGCGGGACGCTCGGAGTAGGTTAGACAGGCCGAGGAGGCGTCCAACGGTCTCCGTAGTACGGCGGACGAGTAGGTTGCCCCTGTCTGAGAGCGGCGGCCTAGGTTGGTCTCGGTACTTCGGCGTCGGGGTTGGCGGCATTGCCTGCTGAACCTCGTCCTTGATGGCCGCGCCGATCGAAGATAAAGGGTCTGGAGCCTTCTCTGGACACAGGAGAGCTCGTACTTCTTCGCGCACCACCTCTCGAGTCAGCTGTCTGAGCAATCCGACGTCGAGGCCAGCGGTCCTGGAGAAAGCCTCGTAGCCCTGGTGTCGTTGGTCGACGGTAACGCGAGAGAGCAGTGTGCTCTCAATGCGGACGGCGTCGTCCAGAAAAACGTCGGTCGTGGTGGGTGGATTCGGGGACAGGGCGCGAAAAATTTATTCTTTTACGCCCCTCATGGGTCGTTGAACCTCCTTCTCCTCGGATGCTTTGAGGTCAGCTCGCCAAAAGAGCCGCAACACATCTTCGACGAAGCCAGTAACGCTTTCGTTTGGCAGCTGGATCCGTCTCTGGAGCAGATGTTCAGCGCGTTCAGCCCGTTGTTGAAAAGCGAACGCCTCGCGGAGTTTGCTTTTGAAGACGTCCCAGGACGTGAGCGAAGTCTCCCGGTTCTCGAACCATGTCTTCGCGGTGCCTTCCAGGGAGAAATTGACGTTGACGAGCTTATGGTCGTCACTCCAGTTGTTGAACTTGGCGATCCGCTCGTAGTGGTCGACCCAATCGTCCAGGACGTCGTAATACTCCCCGCTGAATGTCTTCGGGGACCGTGCAGGGGCTATGGGCGTGGCAACAGGTTGCGCCACTTGGGTGCTGGTCTCCGCAGTCATCTCCTTCTCGCGTTTAGGGGGTTCTAATGGACCGAATTCTGCAGGCAGGCCAAGCTGTCTTCTGCTTTGTCGCAGTTAGTCTTCCAGGCCGTTTAACAAGGGATGCCCCGCACCTCCACCAGAAACGTCACGAAGCGAAATGGGCCGGCGAGTCGTCGAATAAACAGCAAACGGTTTATTAAACTACTTGTTAGCAAAAACACAAAAGTGATAGCTCTCTGAACACAACCGAGTCCAAAGAATGAATGCTCCAGCCTGGAGCGCACAAGCATTGAAGCGTCGCGCCGAAAAGCCTAGAAACTGCACGCGCGTTTGCCAGAGAGCAGGCGATGTGTCTGGAATCTTCTTGCTTCTACGCGCCGGGATGAGATGTACCGTTTCGTGCCTGCCCTGGAAGTTTCTCGAAGATGATTCGTGGCAATATACATCCTACATGTGTGTACACGAAGCTTTGGACAGTCGGAAGAAAGAAACAAACGGCTCTTCCGACAACGACGTGAAGACATCCTTGTGAGCACGAAATGTCCTCGTTGACTCCACTGAAACGGCTCCTTGGTCCTCTAGAAACGCGCACACAAGCGCCATTTTCAACGACGAACATCGCAACGTTTTGCGTCGGCTGACCTCCTCGCACAATGACTACGAACGCCACACACCCGGCTATGGTGGCAGGCTGCGAGTAAGGTCACTTCTTCCTTCTCACGACGAAGCGGGTCACGTGCAGCACGCTTTACTATGGCGACGACGCTGCGCTACGCGCCGACAAGTGGCCAGTAATCCGCCCTTCGACACGACTCGACACGAGACACGACACGATCGACTCGACTGTGCTCGGCACGACGCCGCTCGGAGACCGAGGGCAACCGATCGACCCGGTGGAGGATATTGGTAATGCCGTATGCCTGAGGGTGGAAGGCCGTGGTCCGTCTGTGAGCGACTCCCAGTAAGTAGCAGAGGCTGCGGAAGAGGTGCGAGTCGCACTCACGGCCCCTGTCGGTGGTGATGGTGGAGGGAACTCCGCAGGGGAAGATCCAACCAGACAGGAGAGCAGAGGCTACGGTCTCCGCAGACATGTCCTGTATGGGAATGACCTCTGGGCATCGAGTAAAGCGGTCTATGCAAGTGAGAGAGCGGCGGTTGCCTTGGGCTGGTGGAAGTGGGCCTACCAGGTCAATGTGAACGCGGTCGAACCGTGCATCGGGTATCATGAACCGGTCAGGTGGGAAGATAGTGTGGCGGCGAATCTTGCACCGCTGGCAGGGTAGACAAGACCGGACCCATGAGGCCACGTCGCGGTTCATGGTAGGCCAGATGTACCACTCCTGAAGTAGCTTTCGGAAGACTGGAACGCCAGTGTGAGCCAGGACGTGGAGGGCGTAGAGGAGAGGACGGCGGAACGCAGGTGTTACGTAGAGGCGTGGGGAACCAGTAGACGTGTCACGCCAGAGGGAGGTGCATGCGGCAGGCACTGGAAGCAGCTCGAAGTGGAGGGTACTGCGTTTATCAGAGTATAGAGCCCAGAGGGCCTCGTCCGCCAGCTACGAGACTGCGAGCGCTTCAAAGTCGGTGGGAGCGGGTTGCCGAATATCGGGGATGGGGACGATGAATGCACAGGACAGGACGTCGGATGCGGTGTTGTGGCGGACCGGGATGCAGCGGACATCGTTCGTGAATTCAAAGATATAGGCCATTTGGCAAGCTTCGCCGTGCGAATGCTTATCCGAAGGGGTCCGCAAGGCACAACACTAGAGTTTTGTGGCCCGCACAGCACAAAGTCGCGGCCCTCGAGAAAGTGCTGGTAATGGCAGACTGCCGTGTAGGCTGCGAGTAGTTCCCAGCCGAAGGTGCTGTAGCGGGTCTCAGCTAATGTCAGTGTTCGAGAAAAAAAGCTGAGCGGTTTCCAAGCGCCATCTTGACGATGTTGCAAGACTGCACCGACGGCCTGGCTTGTGGCGTCCACAAGCTAGGCGAGCCGCCGTTGAGCATCCTCGAAGGCGTGCAACCCGCCGTTGTCAGGGATAAAGGGACAGAGAGGAATTTCTTCCCGTGGGGAGCTGGCAGAAGCGCATACAACGGAGCCAAAAGATAAGAGAATTGAGGAATGAAGCGACGGTAGAAGTTTAGAAGTCCCACAAACTTGCCGGGCAAGGGTTAAGTGTCTGGACAGGGGAAGTCAGTAATGGCTGTGACCTTCGCGGGTATGGGACGAATGCCCGACGAATGAATGGAAGGTGAGCGTAAAGACGTCAAATTCACACTTTGTGAGGTTCATGATTACTCCATACTCCTGAAGTCTAGAGAACAGTTGGCGTACGTGGGCGAGATGTTCGGCCTCGGACTTGCCGGCTACGACGATGTCGTATAAGTATGCGAAGGCACTCAAGACTTCATTAATAAAACGTTGTGATGTCTAGGCGGGGTGGTGATGGCGGCTTTTACATTTGGACTCGCCATGAATTAAAAGCTTCATAGGAAACCGAAGTAGAGACGCAAATCTACTGCAACATGTGAATGAGACCTGTCTACATTGGATGGCTCACGAAACGGAAAACAAGCTATGGTTTGATTACATATCCCTTACGAAAAAGTCAGATCTGATTTTTATCTGACCTGATCACAACTTCCAGATCTGTTTTTGATCAGGAATTGGGACATTTCCAGATCTGGCTTTCTTGTCAGGCCAGATCTGGAAATGTCCCCATTCCTGATCTGTCTGGTATCTGGCCTGATTAATATGCCAGATCTGTTATGTGTCAGGCCAGATCTGGAAATGTCCCAATTCCTGATCTGTCTGGTATCTGGCCTGATTAATATGCCAGATCTGGAAATGTCCCAATTCCTGATCTGTCTGGTATCTGGCCTGACTAGATCTGCTTGTATATCAGGCCAGATCTGACTGCAAACAGTGTCCCACATAAAATATTCACAAATATGTAAAGAAGGTGGATATCACACCACAAAGGTAGAAAACAGCATATGTATGTTGTTTTCTACTTTTGCAGTGTGGTACCACTTTTTGAAACCATTGTGCATTTCAGTAGGACCCACTGTGTGCGGCCAGATCTGGCCTTATATAGTTATTGCAGTTGTGTGGTAGGTCGCAGAACTTTTCTCTTATACCTCATTATTTAATTTGGAAAGACATACCAGCTAACATATGAACTTGTGCATTAAGGGCCAGAACTTGTGCATTGGAAATAATTGCTTTGCCGCAGGATCTAAAGAAATGTGTGAGGGTCCTTGACTGTGTCTGCTTATCGCCCAACTTTACAGAACTGAATTTGTAGTGAACTCCACTTTTACTGGTTAGCATGTAAAATAAACGTGAACAGTCGTACACTGATATTTGTCGTTGCTGTTTGACGACCGGGACTGAGAGACCTTAACTAGTTCTTCTCCTGTCTCTCTTCTCCATTATTCTTTCTAGATCACTAGTCGTTCGCACCGGACATTAATTGCGACGGTTAATTATCACGAAAGATTCGTCCAACGTGAATTGCATCACACAGGACATGCTCGTAAAGGGCACGATCATTCCGATGAGTTCCGGATCCGGCCTGTCCGGACCTTATATGGTCGTCAATCCGGATCGGACCTTGTCTGGTCGGATCTGGTTCCAGTTGATCTGGACAGGTGTCCGGATAATACTGATGAATCCGGACTAACACAGACTGGTTTCCGGATCTGCGTCCGGCACCTGTCGGTTAAAACCAGGTAAAACCGGATATACCATGCTCGCTTTCAGATCTGACCCGATCTGGCCTGAATCCGGGCTCGTGTCCGGCCGATCTGGAATTTTCGTACGGGATCACTCTTAGAAAAAAGTTAGTATGAGTTACTACATTTGAGGTAGCAATTTGCTGTCACAACTTTTACTAACATGTTAGTAACGGGAGGTAGTAATTTAACAGGTAGTAATGGTTTACTTACCTTGCACTTACTACCTTTTGGTTGCTACCTTTTGTAAAACTAGCAAAACCTACTATGTGTCTTTACTATGGACTCGTCACGAATTCACACCTTCATGGCGGAACCGAACTGGTGATGCAAATCAATCGTAACACGTGAGGAAGAGAAGATCGGATGTTGTGTGTATGTCTAAGGGAATGATACCATCAGCATCAATACATTTTAATCATCTGCTAATCCTGATCAGATCTCTCGATTTTTAATGTGGGAACTTGCGCGACAGCGACTAGCGTAGCAGTCACGCGCGAAACCGAAACATCACGCACCAGAAAACGGAGCGATATATGATCATCATACCCCGTGTATGTGGCGCCACAACAGTGGACGGCCGGTTCGCATGGGTTCCGCTTCGATTGGGCAGTTAAGTACGATCAACACAAGTGAGCAAAATGATAAAAACACTGAAACGTCTGTCTACCAGCGTGCAAACGTTCATGCAAGGGTAAGAATGAAACCTTCGATGGAAGGCAGACTGGACGATTTCATTCAGATTCAGGCAGGGCCCTAACCTTTGGGTCTCCGATTTTTTCCATTATTTTTTACGAGATAGCCCCATCTGTGGCATGAACACTGGCGTTGATCCCAGGTTCCGAGATGACGTGGTAGGCGAGATATAAAATCAAGAGCGTAAGGGGTGAAAACAACGTCTTCGCTCCGAAGCGATTTCTGCTCACTTTGAAGCGCTCTATTCCGGCGTCTGTAACGGCCACAACCTCCAGTCTTCCGCTACATATTCGCCATGCCATAGGCCCTGGGGCTGATTAATAATTCATGTCTCCGACGAGCGAAACATTTTATAAAAAATCCGCGAAAAGACATCCCTACTGAATTTTACGCCCTTTCTGTACCCATATGGTTGCCGTCGTGATTTTAGCAAAATAATGAGCTACAAGTTGAACGAAAGCCTAATTTTCGCTCTGTTCAACAATGTGCAACACAATTCTCTATCCTGTTTCGTTTCGATAAAATTCGCGCCGCAGCTGTCACAGGTACGAACATTTTGTCAAAGTTCGCGATGCACGTGCATAAAAAGGCCATGATGGATTTGTAAAAAAAAAATTTAGGTTCAGGATGAATGCCTTACCTTTCTTTTGACATACAATTCATGGTTGCTAAAAGCTTCTTGACTGAGTTACAGCGCTCACAAACTGCCATACTTCGCCAGGCCTGACGGACCGGCATACTTCGCAGTCACTTGCTGTTTTCAAGCATGTGCATTCACCAGAACTTTATAAAAGCTGGTGCATGAGCCACAATACAGGTACCAGTTCATAGCGAATATATATTCACTTAGGAAGGATTCCACTTTGCAGAAAAGTGAAGGAAAAGCGGTAAAGAGAGGAACAAGGAATGACAACAACAGCGCGTAATTTCCCACCTTTTATTGAAAAAGAACAGTGCCTTAAAAAATGCATTAACGCGTGGTCGTCACTTCACGCATAGTTCTTGCAAGGAAAACATCCTCGTGTGCACTTCTGTCAGCTTTGTACAAACGGGACATGAACGAAGGCCAGGTACTGGCCGCATCGACGATCGGTCGTTTCGATTCCCTGAGTGCTGCCGCTTCATCTGAAGCGAAGTGCAAGATATGCGTTTGCGTGTCCTCGTTCTGTCAGCACCGAAATGAAGTCCTGAGCCCGACCGAATTACGTCCGTTGCTTGAGACCGCATGTTGTACACTCTTGCTGCGTATTTAAGTGAGCCCCCTACTTCATCACAGGCATTTTTCCCATGTCCAATCGTGGGCCATACTGTCCATGTCCACTATTGGCAGAGAAGCCAAGTATCTCTCTTCACGTGCGTTGCAACGGCAAAATCTGACACCGTTAGCCTGGCAACGGCAAGCGACGACCTGCGCCATGATACAGTGCACGCGCTTTTTGCGTTGAAGAGAATATTGGACACCCTTGATGACATGCTGCCGGTGTTCTCACAAGTCGTCTGTGTGTCTGAACAGGTATCAGTTACACGAGATGCGGCGTAACACACTGCTGACACTCTGGATATTTTCAGCGAGTGGACATGGGAAGAATGCCTGTGATGAAGGAGGGGCAGCAAGTGTGTACAATATGCGGTCTCAAGCAACGAACGTAATTCGGTCGGGCTCATGACCTCATTTCGTTGCTGACAGAACGAGGACACGGAAACGCATATCTTGCACTTCCCTTCACATGAAGTGGCAGCATTCAGGGAATCGAAACAGACCGAATGGTCGTCGCTGCGGCCAGTACCCAGCATTCGTTCATGTCACGTTTGGAACAATGCTGACAGAAGCGCATACGAGGATGTTTTCCTTGCGAGAACAATGTGTGACGTGACGACCACGCGTTAATGCATTTTTTAAGGCACTGTTCTCTTTGAATAAAAGGTGGGAAATTACGCGCTCTCGTTGTCATTCCTTGTTCCTCTCTTTACCGCTTTTCCTTCACTTTTCTGCAAAGTGGAATCCTTCCTAAGTGAATATATATTCGCTATGAACTGGTACCTGTATTGTGGCTCATGCACCAGCTTTTATAAACTTCTGGTGAATGCACATGCTTGAAAACAGCAACTGACGGCGAAGTATGCCGGTCCGTCGGGCGTGGCGAAGTATGGCAGTTTGTGAGCGCTGTAACTCAGTCAAGAAGCTTTTAGCAACCATGAATTGTATGTCAAAAGAAAGGTAAGGCATTCATCCTGAACCTAAATTTTTTTTTTACAAATCCATCACGGCCTTTTTATGCACGTGCATCGCGAACTTTGACAAAATGTTCGTACCTGTGACAGCTGCGGCGCAAATTTTATCGAAACGAAACAGGATAGAGAATTGTGTTGCACATTGTTGAACAGAGCGAAAATTAGGCTTTCGTTCAACTTGTAGCTCATTATTTTGCTAAAATCACGACGGCAACCATATGGGTACAGAAAGGGCGTAAAATTCAGTAGGGATGTCTTTTCGCGGATTTTTTATAAAATGTTTCGCTCGTCGGAGACATGAATTATTAATCAGCCCCAGAGCCTATGGCATGGCGAATATGTAGCGGAAGACTGGAGGTTGTGGCCGTTACAGAGGCCGGAATAGAGCGCTTCAAAGTGAGCAGAAATCGCTTCGGAGCGAAGACGTTGTTTTCACCCCTTACGCTCTTGATTTTATATCTCGCCTACCACGTCATCTCGGAACCTGGGATCAACGCCAGTGTTCATGCCACAGATGGGGCTATCTCGTAAAAAATAATGGAAAAAATCGGAGACCCAAAGGTTACGGCCCTGCCTGAATCTGAATGAAATCGCCCAGCTGTTCTGACTCTGAAAGCGACACAAGACTCGTGGGTCAATTCCTGCCACTGTCTCTATTTGATTGGATATTGGATGCCATATTTGAATTGCGCATGAAAGCGTTGAGGCGGAACGGCCGTTCAGCGCACTATGCGGCGGCGGCGCCGTATACCTACTTGGCCTTCGGGAGAGGAAAATCAGTTGCGCTGCGCATGCGCTAGAAGTGACGTCACGTGTCTCTCTTTGCCGCCACCGTGCCGTCTGCTCGCTTCGCGTGCGGTTTGCTTGAGGATGAGATTTGTGGTAGCGGTGAAGCAACTTTGCCAAATATTCCGTTCAAGTTCCTCGCTGGATGTCCCGCTCGTCCGTCGATGTTCAACAGGTGAGGGGCCGTTTCAGCAACGCGTGCGAGTTTCATGGTCGGTTCAAAAGGTGAGGGCGTCTGTACAAAATTGTTCAATGGTCCGCTCAAGTGCCAGTCCACTTTTTCTCAGCTGCACCCTCTCAGTTCAGGCAGCAGCAGTACCAGGTGTATGTACATAACTTCCAAGTGAATTAAGACGCACGAGTGCAATTCTGAAGCTGGTAAGTACGTCTCATGTTACACACCATTCGCGTTCAACGCTCTTATTTTGCATGTGTTGTAGCAAATGATTCAGTGGCATAAACCGGCAGACTGGTGCGTAATCTACACCCATAGTGTCAAGTTCGACTAATTCTGGTGACGTGTTCGTAAAATCTGTGTAATCGCACTGTCTAATTGTCACACACCGTTGTCGGTTGTGTGACACACAATTGTTAACACCGAAGTCGGTATATGAGTAAGAAATATCGTGCTTTCGGCAATTATCAGTAATCTTTCGTTGTGCTTAATTCCTATTATTTTGTATTTGTGTTTTTACTCAGAATTATCATACTGTATTCTTAACTGGAGCAGCAAAATTACGAAACACATGAGGATTGTGTTGAAACAGAGGACATTGCTTATTTTTACTGATTTCAGATTTTCAGGCATGGAGAGAAGAAATGCAGGATGCAGCCAAGAGTCATTTTACTAGAGGCACAGGGGTAAAAAGATTGAAAGATGGAGGTTTAAAGTGTTATTATATTTGTAACTGATCACGTGCTTTTATGGAGAGGACACATCAAAGGAAAAGGTCCATCAAATCACAAGGTTCCGTCAGGTGTGGGGACACCTGCCTTGCTGATATGTCTGCAATGTTCCAAACTGGCAAGGTCTCATTTGTCTTCCAAGCTTCCTATTATGCACATGATTTGGGGGCTGTCCCACACCCCACTGACAAAAACAGAGGAAGATGCAATAGAGGCGGCCCGTGCAGGCACTTGTAAAACACTATGTTGTACTGGAATGTCCTTTTTTTACCTTCAAGAAACTATTTGTTTATGTTAGGGAAACTATGTGACGGCATTGCACTGCCCGTACTATGCAGCTCAGTATTCGGGGTGTGCTGGATGGCACGTTTCAAAGGATCCAATTCACCTCACTACAAGGCAGTACTTGTACACCACCATGAGGGGCTGTAATATATGTTACGGTGAGAGAAAACACGACGACAATCAAAGCAGTGTTGCCCTGTTTGTCAGTTCTATCAGAGCCCAAACAAACAGTCCAGTGCTTTCCCTCACACACAAAGGCAAGAAGGATGATCCTACTGTCTTTCAACGAGGAAATACTGACTTGTTGCAAGGTGAGGATTTCTTGCTAGTTCTCATGACAGGCATGGCAAAAACAGCTGTTAAGGCATTTGGGCACCAACAATAGTGTGATGAACATAGGAGGAGCAGGAAAGCTAGCTGGTCTTGACTTGATGTTAATGCCGAAGTGTACACTTTCTTTTTACCCTGTCTCTCTTGCACTTTGTGTATTAAATCTTCATTGCTGGTTCGTGTGTCTATGTGTTCGTCTCATCCCGCGTTTGTCCTGTGTTCCCTCAAACTCAAGGCAATGTTAACATCAAAAGAAAAGTGTGCATAGATTCTACACATCGCACCACAGATGGGTCATTCTGTGTGATAGTTGTGTACTGCCACTTCATACATTTTGGGTAATGGTTCAGGTGAAACACTTTACAGCAATGCATGCTCTCCTGCATTGACTTTTCAACTGAAGACAATATGTCCCATTTTGAGCTTGGTCTGGGGTATGTTACAGCAGGTAAATACATTTACGTGTGGTGACATACATACACATAACACACATAATTGGCAATTTCTATATCCTATAAAGTGCTTTGACCTGAGAAATCTTGTAGAAAAAATTGTGGTAATATTCTGCCAATAAGAAGTGGACTAAACTTTCCACTCACTGCACTAGGCAGTTTGTTTTATTCTGTGTGTTTATATCTCTCCAGTACTGAGTACTCTCTTGCAATATAACGAGACAACTGCCCCGTGACTGATGGTATTGTTTTCTTCAGCTGCAACAGATGCTTTTTACCAAGAAAATACTAACATCAGTTGACATTGCACACATAAAGCCTTGGTGAGCTCAAAGCTGCTGTGTGTATTCTTGTGAATGATTTATCTAAGGAAATGTACACCCTTCCAACAACCATCAGCAAACTCTTCATGACTATATATAATGCATAATTATTTAATTAGATTAAAGGAAAAATATATTGCCATCACACCAGCTCAATTGCAGTCTTTCGTTATCATCAAAAATATGGTGGCCGGGGTACATGACTCTCATCAACATTCTGATAATGTAATTCGCATACAATGCTCAGTCATTTTAAAATTGTCCATGCACATCAGTATACGCCTTGTATATTCAAGTTGGCTTCTATCTTGTCTCATGCTAGTGTTGGCCATCCGTGCGGTAGCCAGAAAATGTTATGGGGGGTTCTATGGGGACCTCACAGATGCACTACCAAAGGTACGATCTTGGGGGTTTGAACCCCCCTGGATATGCCATGCTAAACCTGCTGTAACACTACTGAACAAAAATGCCAAACAACTCTGCTTTGTCTCAACAATGATGCAAGGAGTTAAAACGGGTGCAGCTATGTGAAAGCCAACCACTGCAGAAATGCACATAAGAACAACAGTTCTAGAACCCAATGTTCGAACAGCTACTGGGAATTCAGAAGATCATACTACCGTATTTTCACGCGTATTAGCCGCCGCTTATGCGCGAATTTTTTTTTCGCGGACGCTCTGCGGCTTATCCACGGGTGCGGCTTATCTGATGGCTATTTTTCCCTGGTATTTTCCCCATACCCCGGATTAAACGAAAGGGCCGACAGTTCCTCGTGTTTTTCGGAACAGGACCGCCCTGCCAGTGCACGAACAATACCGAACAGGGGTGGGTCTACATTCGAGTGGACTGACCTTCCGAATACGTTCCCCCACGCAACTTTAACGAAAGGGGTGACAGTGATTAATGTCTCCTGGAACACCCCTAAGTCCACAAAAAACACGCAACAAGGGCACAATCCGATCTTAGTAGAACACTAGAACTGACCTCCTCATCATGCCGATACCGGAATGTAGACCACAGGATTTATGGCCTTCCCTACGGTCTCCTTTGTCGGCAGACCCACAGGAAGGGTTCAATACACCTGACATCGGGATGAAACGTGGTCAGTTAAGGGTCAGTTCTCATTTGACCTAAGCAGCAGCATTTGTGGACACGGCAGTTATAGGTAAGGCATGGCTCCATCGCGGAGGCACAGCTACGACAGCGGCTTCAAACTAAAAGTCGTCGACGTCGCGGACCAGTACGGGAACAGGGCAGCTGGCAGGGAGTACGGCGTCGACGAGCGTTGAGAGTCTCTATTGATTTTGTTTGTTCGTATTACCCGCGGCTTATCTGCGAAAACATTTTCAAAATGTATCGAAAAACGAGTCCTGCGGCTTATCTGCGGTGCGGCTAATACGCGTGAAAATACGGTATATGCGTGAAAATAACTAGCACAATCACATATGTTTGTATGTTCGAGCGTCTTGCCTCAGCAACTGAGTTCCAATGTATGCTTGATTGCATTTATTTAGCATTTGTTACAAGAGAGGCAAAAGTCCTCAAGATATTGCAAATCTATATTGTAAATCTACTCAGTATTGGCCAGTTAGATCACACAACTTGGTTGATTCATTTTATCAAGCTTTGTTTCACACCTCAAGGAAACGTAGCTCTTCGGTAACTTCAGTGAGCCAAACACGCAGTCCAGGTCCAGTTTTGGATATTTTTACTGGTCTCGTTAGCAATACATCGTTCCAAAATACCACAAATTCCAGCTGGACACCATATCAATGAGCCTGTTGCCTTGCACCTCATCGGAGCGGGCCCCTGCTGGCTAGCAGGAAGATATCGAATAAGAAACAGGTGACTGGCTGTTCTGTGCACCTCTCGGTGTGTGTGGCCACTCCTGTTTGCTGCTAGGGTGTCACTCCCGTGAAGAAATGGAACACCCCGGTGCTCCATAAACTTTTGTCCCAATCTGTTCGAATATTGATGCACAGATGGTGTGAAGAAAGCCATAGCAGCGGGGCAGTTTTCAGAAGCAGCTTTTCAACCAGATTCCAAGAGTGTGCCAAGCAGCAGGAAATACACCCAGCTAGATGATTTCTGTTGAATTCATGCTTAAGGACCTTCACATCTACATCATTGCATGAATGCAGCGCTGTCATGTGACAACACATGACAGTCCATTATTGCTTTGAACATGAATTGAGCTTTACCCTCTGGTTGGGCATGAAACAATGATTCTTTCAACAGCTCATGACCCATTTGGCGGTCGTGACCCACAGTTTGAGAAACACTGCTCTACTCATTCGTTCCAACAATAATCTGGCATCCTTCAAAAACACCATCAAACAGGACTTTTCTGCTGATAAGTAGGGTGACATGCAATTACTTTTTGCTTATGTGCATTTCTCAGCTGTGCAATATCTTTGCTGTTTGTTTCTTATACTTGTCATGTGTTCTTCGTACTTCTGTTCCCCTCAAATTGTGTAGACATTTGCATTGACTGTGTCTTGGACTATTCAACAGGGCTTGCCTAGTATCAGAGTATACTGTCATGGAATAACAATAAAAACCTGATAACTGAAGAAAAAAAAAGTCATCTGAAACACATCTGTCTGACTGATTCCTCTAACAATCTCCTCCCAAATGATCGATGAATGATAGTTCATGTAACCACTCCTCTGGTTGCATGGCACAGGATATGCACCTTGAAGATGTCGTTGTGGACAGAAACAAGCTGTAACAGACCGAGGAAGTTTAGATGATGTGGTGAACCTACGAGTTTGTTGTTGCCTTGAATGGGCAATCATCGCTCACAGGTAAAACTTATTTATGTTGACTACTGCCTTCAAAGTCGAACTATAAATTTTTTGTTCTGCACTTGTCTTGGTACACCGAGTTCACACAAATGACTTTCTTAAGCATTTTTGCAAGAGCAGCCTTTTGGGAAGAAATAGGCAGCAAAATCTCAAATTGGAACACTGACCTTACCGAGCAGTGTTTGTTAGTTGTCGGGGTTGTACAATGTACAGCTTGGTACAAATGTTTACGGACCACCATGGTGTCTCATTTCTCCATTGGAGTGACACCCTAGCATCAAACAAGAGCGGACGCACATACTGAGAGATAGACCCGTTTCTTATTCGATCTTTTGCTGGTAGCTGGCAGGGGACCGCTCCGATGAAGAAAAGCGCAGTGCCGTGAACTTTTATCTCGGGCTGTACACGCTGTTATGCTGTACTCATACAAATTCTGAACTGCATGCCACTTCTTAGAGAATCTTTGGAAATTTGAAACCATTATGCCTGAATTGTCAGCTCTGATCATGAGCGAGATGGTGGGGGGGGGGGGCGGAACATACGTCCCGTTGTGTCCTGGAACCTTGCCAGTCTGGAACGTTGCAGACGAACCATCAATGCAGGTTACCCCCCACACCTGACGGAACCTTGTGATTTTATGGACTTTTCTCCTTTGATGTTCTTCTCTGTAAAAGCACCCGATCAGTTACAAATATAAGAACACTTTAAACCTCCATCTTTCAATCTTTTTACCCCTGTGCCTTTAGTAAAATGACTCTTGGCTGCATCCTGCATTTCTTCTCTCCATGCCTGAAAATCTAAAATCAGTAAAAATAAGCAATATCCTCAGTTTCAACACAATCCTCATATGTTTCGTAATTTTGTTGCTCCAGTTAAGAATACAGTATGATAATTCTGAGTAAAAACACAAATACAAAATAATAGGAATTAAGCACAACGAAAGATTACTGATAATTGCCGAAACCACGATAATTCTTACTCATATACCGACTTCGGTGTTAAGATAGAACAGGTGACAATTAGACAGTCCGATTACACAGATTTTACGAACACGTCACGAGAATTAGTCCAACTTGGCACTATGGGTGTACATTACGCACCAGTCTGCCGGTTTATGCCACTGAATCATTTTCTACAACACATGCAAAATAAGAGCGTTGAACGCGAATGCTGTGTAGCATGAGACGTACTTACCAGCTTCAGAATTGCACTCGTGCGTCTTAATTCACTAGGAAGTTGTGTACCTACATTTACCTGGTGGTGCTGCTGCCTGGACTGAGAAGGTGCAGCTCAGAAAAAGTGGACTGGCACTTGTTGCATCTGTAGTAACAGAGCGGCCCATTTTACAATTTTGTACAGACGCCCTCACCTTTTGAACCACGAGCATGAAACTCGCAGGCGTTGCTGAAACGTTCCTTCACCTGTTGAACATCGACGGACGAGCGGGACATCCAGCGAGGAACGGAATATTTGGCAAAGCTGCTTCACCACTACCACAAATCTCATCCTCAAGCCATGCCCATGCAGCTCAAGCAAACAAACCGCTGTCTGCTAGCGCATGCGTACGCGAAGCGACCAGACTGCAAGGCGGCGGCAAAGAAAGACACGTGACCTCACTTCTAGCGCATGCGCAGCGCAACTAATTTTCCTCTCCCGCAGGCCAAGTCGTATACCTGGGGTTGTGATGATCATGTCGCTGCGCTTGCTCGCTCGTGATGTTTTGGCTTGATACATATAAATAAACGAAGAGCATAGAAATTCCCACTTCATATCTATAGTAACAGGCTTGCAAGTGGATGCGGGTACGGATTGACACCTGACAGACAGAACAAGCTGGAAGGCAGACGATGCTGCAGTCACACGCGAAACCGAAACATCACGCACCAGAAAACGGAGCGATATATGATCATCATACCCCGTGTATGTGGCCCCACAGCAGTGGACGGCCGGTTCGCATGGGTTCCGCTTCGATTGGGCAGGCATTGAAGTATATATGAGGCTATGGCTCGTACGTCATAAAGATGGCTTTTAGTGTAGCTATTTTTGTCATTTTTTATCGTGCATTACATATTTTGCGTGGTTAGCAGACTGCCGTTCGAACGTCACTTACGGCTTCCCGGAGCTATCGGGTCTTCCAGTGACAGTCGTAACAGATCCGATTTGTACATATGCACCAGTACCAGGAAGGTCCAGCTGTCGGGGAAAAAAAAAGTTGTGTTTACGCCTGTGACTGTGTGAAAGCGTGTTACGCAATACAGTATCGTGCATCAGTATTTTCATCATGCCTATACGTGTCTGTGTTATAACTGTTATGCAACCTGTTGAGCTAACGATAGCTGTCATCCAAACACTGGATTTGCCTTTTACAATATCAAACTGTCGAAGTAGAGTGACACCACGTACATGGACCCGAGAAAACGGGGTTGCCAGTATACGAG
Organism: Ornithodoros turicata; assembly: GCF_037126465.1. Taxonomy (NCBI): domain Eukaryota; kingdom Metazoa; phylum Arthropoda; class Arachnida; order Ixodida; family Argasidae; genus Ornithodoros; species Ornithodoros turicata. The sequence goes on from NW_026999441.1 coordinate 208,610, forward strand.
CGGCAAGTGAACCATAGAACGAAGATGAGAAAATAACATAACATTGTAATATTGTAGTCTAAGCCTAAAGACACAATCGCAAACAACGGAAGGAATGAAGCGCATGTTGTTATATATCCAGGCGTATTGGGGATTATAGAAGAGCTTACAGAAAGGATAGAGCATGGCCGTACCGTGTACAACTGCGTCACTTACTGATCACGCGCGACGGAGTGAGCTCCGACGGTAACGTGAGCTCGCAATGCAAGAGGCGCCAGCATACCGGAATATTCAACACATGCAATCTTCTCAGACGAACAAAAAGTAAAGTTTGCTCATTCGAGAGAGAAAGAGAAAGAGAGCAGAAAAAGTGTGTTCTTTGTCAGCATAGCGTTGTAGATGAACTAGACGAACCAGATATAGTGTTCTTACTCATCATCCCTAGAAGTCTTACACTTTCCCCATATTAAAGAGAAGAAAGAGAACGCGATTCATAGTCCGTTGCATGATAGGCAAGCCTTTTTTTTCCCTGGGAATAGCAAGCCGCCATAGCGGTGGCTAACCTTTCCCTCTTATTTTTTTTATATAATAAACATATCCCCCCCCTGAGCGATGGGCAAGACACGTAAATAAACACAAACACGAAAGTGTGTCTACGTGTGTGTGTCTGCGTGTCTTGCCCATCGCTCAGGCTTGCCTATCATGGAATTTATCCACCAGCTAGCCTTCATTTACGCCATTCTGTCATAGTCCGTTGCCTCGTGCGTCACTAGGCCCTTCACATGAAGCTCAACAATGCGGAGAGGTCTCCCATTGGTCTCCTCAAATGATACCTCATGGCGATTGGTTCTGCATTGGTAGCCCTCTTGCAAATAAGACGGAAGCGTTAATAGCGTTTTTTGTCATAGATCGCAAACCATGCCGCCGGTATGAATCCCGTCCCTTTTGTCTGTCATTCCGCAAAGAGGACAATGCAGTGTTTCCCCGTGTTTAACCCCGTTCATGGTATCCATGGTTCATACTATTCAACTATTCATGGTATTAGGCACATTCGCCACCTCTCGATGGGACGCTGACTTTTTCTTTTTGTTCTGGATATGACGCAAGCATTATCGCTACAATACAGAGTACATGTCGGCACACTTCTTACTTCTGACGTCTACGTCGATCGGAGACTTTACCGTGAGCATTACCTCTTCCACCGTGATATGACGGCCGCAATAGGTTTCGATTTTCTGACGTGAAACGTTAACAGTTCGGTTTGGTAGGTCAAAATTTACCATTCAATGATGTTATGCCGAATTACATGGAGCAATAACTCGGTGTGTAACAAACCGATAGCAATCAACCGGCTAAACACAGAGAGGTGTAAGATTCTAGCTACAAGGACAGTATTTGGAGAGTAGGCAAGTGACGACCAGCCATTCAGCGCCGTTTGCAACAAGCCTCAAACAATGTTCATCTCTACCTTACACGACTTCGAATGGACCTTTCGCCCGAAAAGTGCGTCGAGCTCCCTCTCACTCGCGAGGCTATGAGTAATTTCCCTCTTCGGGTAGGTAAGCTCGAGCGTGTGCGTTCCCATCGCTTCCTTGGTGTGGTCCTAGACTCGGACCTGCGCTGGGCTCGCCACATTAACCACCTTGAAACCAAAGTGCAGTGATGGCTTCCTGAAATTCAACATCTTTCTGGCTTAGGCTGGTGCTGTGAACAACGCTCCCTTCTATCTCTTCACGCGGGGGGGGGGGGGTATATATAAGTTTAATAAACAGGAGGTGGCGTCCACGCAAGGAGAGGTCAGCCAGACCTATGTCGGCTTGCTACGCCCTGGTGGGGAAAAAGAAAGAAAAACGAAAGTGCAAAACGGGGCCGGCTTCTTCGCAGTGGGGGCGAGTGCCCAGGGCCGCGGTTCTCTTCACGCGGCTTTGGTGAGAGCGACTGTGGTTTACAGCCTTCCAGTCTTGCACAAGGTTTCTGCAACATCGTTAAATACCCTTCGAACCCTGTTCATCCGAGCCTTCGTCGGTGCCTTGGAGTTTCAAGAATAGCTGAAACACGGCAAGTCCTAGCTGAAGCTGAAAAACTCCCGGTGGAAGTCCTCCGTGGGCCTGAAACTGCTCGACACTTCCTACGTTTGTGTGCGCACGTCCCCCGTCACCCACTCCTCAGCAAAATTTGATACCGTCCTGAAAGTGATCTCCATCGCGTAGAGCAGAGGACACGCCAGTCTGTCACTGGCTTCACACCTGAGGATGTCACACCGCTGGACGCTTTCTCATCACTGCCTGCGCTACCCACCTTCGCACATGTTCCTGACCTCCGGGATCGCAGAGATCAGGTTCCCCCTCAAGTCCTTCGAGCCCATTATTACGCTCACGTAGACGCGGAGTTTTGTACCCCTGCCGCCACATATATCGATGGCGCACCTCGAAATGGCCAGTCCGCGTCGGCATTCGTCATCCCATCCGATGGCGTAGTTGAACGACGTCGCCTTTGGCATCATACCTCATGCACAGCTGCGGAACTCTATGCCATACTTTTCTTTCTGCAGCACACCGTTCACTTTACACCACGGAATTGGGTGGTCTTCACTGGCTCAACATCTGCGCATCGAGCAACTCAAGAGGGATGGAATACTTTTCATAACATCCCTTCACCGCTCCCGGCATCGAGTCTACGGTCCATCGAAGCCAGTCCCTCCCGTCGTCGCTACAAGTGCTGCTGACGCTGCAGTTCCTCGCTCCTGGAAACTTTTTAATCACATTGGGTGGTGTCATCAACGTACACAAAGCGACGGCCTGTCGCGTGGTGTTTGTGGTGCTGTGTTTGTCGTTCTATGTTTATCTCATCTACTACCATATTACATGAAGTTGCTCTTGATACATTTTTAAACTCCAGTGGTGGAGGTCATGCTCCTCGTACAGGTTGATTGTGATGTACGACGGTGTGAATGTCTTTATTTCACTTCCATTGCAAATGCGGAAGGGAGCCCACTATAAAACCGATGTATATAATAAAGCCTGATTGATACTTCCCAGTTTGGAATGACTCCCTCCTGAACTCTGAGACACACGGAGGAGACAGTGGGTAATGTGAGGTTCATTTATTTACCAAAAGTAGAAATAACACCTTCTTATACGTGTATAAGAGCGAAAATGAAACAATTGCTCGCTCTTGTGTATTTGAAAAATTCCATGGGGCGATGCCAGAAGCAGACGACAGGGCCGCCCAAAGCGATCGCTGGTTGGTCTAAACCCGAAATGACGCAGTATTTTTCGAGGAGGAGCTTTTGAAGGTCATTCCGCCAATAACAGCCTGCCGGAAGTTCCTGGCAACGATCCACTTAAATTACGACATCTCCCAAAGCGTTCGTGCAAGCCACTTTTGCTGCATCCGATAAATTACTCAGTTCAGGACGGAAATGCTTGAGGAAAGTGACCGTTGAGGACCGTACCGAAAAGTGTTTCGTGCAAGCGGGCCCTGGACACCACAGGACTTGGATCCTTATTGCGAAGGGGTTCGTTATTTCATTCCCCGCATCGTCACCAGCAATGGAGTAGAGTACCTCCCCCCGGCGACAAAACTCCCCAGCCATCAACTCATAACAAAGTTGTTGTTTAGCTACAAGGTTGCGGCAGCTGACGCAATATCGAGTTTTGCATGACCTGTACTTGTCGCATCGAAACTCCAACATGGCTGACGTGTCAAGGCTGTCGCTAGAGATGTGCGCCAATGCCGTTTTTGTCGGCGGCGGGGTTGGTTCTATTTTGAGCCGGCGGCGGCTGCGTGAATCGGCGCACCGGCGGCATCGTCATCGGCGTTCAGCGCAAACCGGCGGCACGCTCATCCGTGCGATCTACGAATGATATTTTAGCGGTACCGTTTACCTCAGGATGCTTTCCCTTTCAGTTCCTTCCCCTTTTTCTTTTCTTCTTAATAAACATAATAAACAAAAGTAACATAACGCTTACAAAAGCAAGCGAGCTGATGTCATACACCCAGTGGTTCGTAATGAACGTGAACACTGATTGGGAAGATCACGTACACAAATCACCCAAATGCAACTAGTTTACTGTCTTCATATTTAAAGCTCAGCTCCGCCGATGTTCGACTGCGACAGAATGGAGCCATGCTTAGGCTGTGCGTTCGTTTCCGCACAGGGAGCATACATGTGAAAAATTTTCACCCATTTGTTTGTAGTTTTTAAGAAAACAATTTTTTAAATTTCGCTGGCACGGCGGTCCTGTGGTCGGCAAACCCTGACCAATCCCGGCTTCGTCCTGGCTTAGCCGCGCTCGTGGCTTGGCTAACGCCAAATCGTCGATGCGATGGCGGAAATCTATGGGCGAAGGTGAATGTTTTTTGTGTGTTCCGTGATAATTGCTGTCGTTAATAGCCTCAAAGATAGTTTTGCCGGTCTTCTTTAACAAGCCTTACAGGATGGCCTCGTTGTGCAACGACGGCCGCCGTGAGCGGACATTCTGTGCCCACACTGTGTTTCGTACTACCAACAAGACCTCACACCTAACGTGTGACGTACACTTACGCATTCTCAATAGCTTTGGCAGCGCACTATGCGCGGACTTGCTGCGCGTGCAGAAAGCACCACAAAAGCTATTGAGAACGAGAACGTGCTCGAAGACGAAGTATTCCTTATAAGAAACATGATAAAACGGTGCGGTGGTCCCCGATAGCTCGTGACAGCTATTTCAGCACGATACAGCGGCCATGACGGAGTGTAAACACAAACTGGTTGCAAGGCAGCGCTGGCTAGGTGTGGCTATCCAATCCGCGCAGTTCCAAGTATGACGTCGCAAGTGGAACCGCCGCCCGGTAGTTTTTCTCAAATTTCTCACGAAGGAGTATGGAAATTTGGAAAGCAATGTGCGTTTATGAATGAAGTTGGGACCACGGTTCTGAATATCACAACGTCTTCATACTTTCGGAATAGCAGCGGAGCTGTAACAAACTGTACTATGAAATGCAGCGTCGTTCTGAATTTCCAATACCTGGCGTGCATTGTAATGCGGTTGAATTGTTAGAGCCTGAATAAATGCGCTCCCGAGTGCGAGTTCACTTTTAGCGAGACTTCATGCCGTCCACTCGGACGTCTGCTTTCCCAGATAGGTCCTGTTTGAGGATACGAACCCTAAATCCCACGCACCTGATGTCAGTGCTTCAATGTAGCAACCACTCCAGAATTACATACAAAATTGGTGCATGTCAGAATGAATTTAGAATGGTCTGGTAGCAAGCAACTCCAAGCAGTAATTGCAAAACATGCACCAAACAGATTATGCAGACTCATGCTCCAGAGATTGTACACGAAATACAGAAGACCCATTGCGCCACAGTACGTAATTCTGCAAAACATTATGACATGCAAAAAAAAAAAAAAAAAACGAACAACAACAAAAGAAAAAAAAACACCACGAGCAACACATACCCTGCTGACCTCCCTCCCCTAACAGGAAACAGTCACATTAAAACTCCTGCGCGAAACATGCTCCAGACCGAAGAGTGTACAACAACAACTGCAAATAAGTGGTGATGACGTAGTGGGATGCTTCGCCGCTGTGGCAGCACCCTATCCCATTGCTTGAGGGGGAGAGGATGGGGATCTACTAACTGGAGGAGGGATCCTTCCGGGATGTCTTGAGGCCATTGATGGGCGGCCCTTGCTGATGCAGTTGCCGACTGGTAATATCGTCTATCCCCTTTCGTCAATATGATGGATATCGTATGTCGACGGCGGTGGTCTTGGGAGGCTATTAAATCTGCGTCTTCATTACCACGTATACCGTGGTGGCCCAGGATCCACTGTCGGTGTCCCTGTTGGTGTAGTCGCTTGTAAAGTTGCAGTATGTCTGTAGCGATTGACGCCAAGGAATCTCGAAGGCGCCTGCTTGCAATACACTGTAGAGCTGCTTTAGAGTCAGTAGAGATCACCCTGGAGATGGGTTGAAAGTGACACTCCAATAGCTTTTTCATGAAAAAGAGAATAGCGTAGAGCTCCGCACTGATGGATGACGTGCGGTCCGAAAGCATATACCCGCAAGACGGGGACTCCTCTGGTATGACGAAAGCGACAAGGGTGCAGACACGCAACAAACACGCAATTGTCAAAATCTGCAAGCGCAGAGGAACCTGTCCGTCTGTGGCTATTGCCTTGCCGAGGCACTCCTTGCAGAAGTACAGGTTATTCACGGATCGCCCCATGCTGTCTTTCTTCATAGATGATGAAGTATCCCCAAACGCGGTTGGCCAACAGTGTGTAGTGTCCGTCGCCCTAACAGATTTCGAGGAAATTGGAGGGAAATACAAGAGTATAACTAAACGCAATTGCAACGTGCACGAGAAACTGTTTCCGTCACACGACACCCACGCGCCCTAGAAACATGAGTTCGAGCGAATGGGTGCCCCCGGTCGAAACCTCTGGAAGCCCTCACCCGCGCAATGTTTCTACTTGGTGGATTGCTTGGATTGGTCGCAACGGTCGGATCTATTGCGTGATCGCTGAGATCCACCAATGGCGTATCTTTCTCCTCCATATTACTGTTTCTGATTGCATTTGTTTATCAATTCGTGCATCCTTCCCTTCGTCCTACTTTCTAGAATAGCTGTACTCTATACACTGTTTTCCAGCCAGTCTCACACCCAGCGCTTTCGCACGCAGCACACTCCAGCAAGAAGGAAAGCGATACCAGTAAGGAAGCATACGACACGTGTGCTTTCCTTCTCTCTGGGTTGTGCGATAAACAGTTTTCAACGTGCTCCCCCAGCTAGACGGCGTCGCGTTTCAATAGGGCGGCTACCACGGGAAAACTGGGTATACTAGACCAAACTGGTTAAATCGACGCGGTTTTGGAAGTGCACGATATACTGTAATCTTCGAAACGCGTCTTCTTTTCTGCGTCGGCAGTTATTGTTGTGGGACGAATTTTTTGTCTTTCTCGGAGGGCACGATGCCGGTGCAGTCAATCCCAGTATGCGTAAAAGCGCACCTTGTACTTAGCGCTATAGGGCTGTTGCAGTGAAGCTTGCACAGCGCCATTTCGAGCCCAAACGGCCACGGATCCCAACAGTAGGTAGTTTCATCGGCGGGTTTTGCGTGGTGTGTCAAACGGTGTGGTGGAGAAAAAGCGGTGCTTCTTGAAAAGTGCGAACAACTCGAGACAGTGTATTTGAAAGTGCCGCGTCGTCCGCTAAACTACGGAGTGTTGCATGATTTGGGGCGCTGAAGTTGCTGCTCACTCGCGCCACCTGGCCCACAGCAACGGGCCCATAGTCAATTAAATTTTTATTGGCTGCATTCGCCTCCATGTGAGTTTCCCTTTCAATTGATACGAAACACAACAAGGTTTATTCGAGGCACGAAATGGTTAGGTCGTCGACGTTTCGAGCTCCTGGGAAATCACTTCCACATAAAATAATCTAACATGTAACCATTGACGTCGACGATCTCGGTGTTTTCCTCAGTCCTCAGCCCCCGCCCTGGAACTCTCACATGGAGGACCTGGCCCCTCCGAGAAGTCTACCCCGATGACAGTCACGATGAACATTATGTGCGGCATTCAACAAATTGTAGGCTTCGTGCGAATGAACAAAAAAAAAAAAAAAATCCTCACGACACGGAATCCCATGTGTTCCGTCTATGTTACCACTCCGTGTTCAGACGTTTTTACGCCGCTGCAGGTTGAAAGTGCTTTTGACCGTCATTTTCTTCATACAGTTGGAAGAGTCGACTTATCGAATTGTTCGGTTTGTGCAAGGTGGAGGACTATGATGAGGATTATGATGCCCTGTACTAGGTATGCATCTCAAGGAGCTACACTGAAAGCTACACTTGCTCGACTAGACATAAGGGTCTTGGATATAGTGAAGATGTTGGGGTTTTGGCACCGAACAGGAGGAATGCTACCTTCACGGCACTTGTGAAATTTTTTCAGAGCTGTCGGATGGATACAGTCTTCTAGGATGCCCTGTGCATGATCTTGGGATAATTTGAATTGGAATTGGCTGTTTATTTCGATGATGAACAAGGGTATAAATACCGAACGCGTGCAGACTCATTGTGAATAGTGGGCTTCTAGTGAACAGTGGACCTGTGAATGGCGAACATGTATATAGTGAATAGCGAACCTGCGAGTATAGAGCACACGATAAGTATTTTTGGTGCAGGGGGTAGGGGGGGGGGGGTGAGAAGTTATGTTAGGAGTAGCAGAACAAGTCGGGAGTTCGAGTTCAATTTCTTCCTATGTTTTCTCTTACAAATAAACAAAAGTCCTCATCACAGAACTTTTAAAAGAAGAGCGATTTCTTTGCTTTTTTTCTCTGCAGTTTTTTAGAAATAGTTAAACAGAACATTCCATCGAACATATTGCGGGTATTATGCGGCGATTAAAGCTAAGGCGATTTAACACTAGGACTGACATGATTCCCCTTGTTAGAACACCGGTGTGCTCACGAGGGGCTTTTAAAAAGTATGAACCATTATGCTGACCCAATATTTCCGTATATGGACAGTCGAATGTCGTGTTTCCTACTAGTAGTCATGGCGACGCTCATGTAGATGCCTGCAAAGTATAGCGAGAGAAGTCATTCAAAAAGACTGAAATGGGTCTGTGCGATATTACGAGTACCAAATGTCATTTATTATCAGTCTAAATCTCCTACGTAACCGTGAACACGAAGAAAGTCCACGTTTTGGCCAACATTAATGTGACGGCAGTCACCAGTTGGCTGCGTATGCCCATAGTCGGAAATGATCAATCCATTCGTGCCAAATGTTTGTATGCCACTATATATCACCCTATGCATCGAGTTTCGCGCTGACAGATGCAATAGTACATTTCTTGTTTACGCCACTACCTAAACAGACACGATTGAACATGTGTGATTGCTGACCAGGGTTACACGATTGCGTCATTTTTAACCGGGCTTTGGTTCACGCAGACTTGGCTTTCTCGTCGTAACACATATGCGGCTCACGTATTCGTTGCAGACCTGCGATTGGAAAGCTGCCATATACACGCGAACTCTACACTCTTACCTGAGTTACTTCTATTGTTACTTTTAGACCGTTGTTACGTGTATTTAGAAGTAACATCGGCTCAAAGGAAGAGGTAACACAGGAAATTGCGAATTTTAGAAGTAAATTGGGTCTCGAAGAGCTGGGGTAGAGATAACCTGTGGGGAAAACCCCTGTCTTCTCCTGGTTACTTGTACGTGTTACTTGAAGCGGGAGTCAGTTACTTCAACGTCGTAATGCGTTCGCAAACAATCCCGATTACTGGAGCCGCCATCTTTAAGGTCACGTGCGCCTTGACGTTCGCTGTGACGTGCGACCAGGACCTGTCCAGGATGCATTGCGTTCGCCCAGCACGCTTTCGTCTACGGAGGAATACATTGGATGCCACCCCTGTGGTATCACACGAGAAGGGACACTACATCGCGTCCTCGTGTTTTGTCGGTTGCATCTTTTGAAGTGTGACGCCTCTGTGGCTGACAAGTTAAATCACGCTCGTGGTTGCAGCTGTGTTGTGAACTGCTTCCAAATGGCGTTTACAAACAAGGACTTCTGGAAACAAGGAGTGCCGAGAGGCAGATGCAAAGAGTGCGAGGACTGTAAGAAATACATGGTGGAGTCGGCAGTCGTCATCGATATGAATACTGTGCGCACAGCCCGGTTTCACATAACAGGATACGTGAAATAGGTAAGTGCGTATTTCATCAGGATCGTTCTAAGTAGATTCGCTGTTGGTTCCTGTCTTATGGCTAGTGATACATGATGTGCTGTCTGCGCACGTGTAAGCTGTTGGTCGCAGTGTTCTGCTTTCTCTTGCCAGCTTTGCTCTCTACATCGACTTTACTTTGTTTTCTCTCCGTGTCGCCTTCTTCTCCCAGCATCTTTCATACGCTGAAGGGTATACGATACCTATACAGCCATTTTGACATTGGGTTCTGTGCAATGAAATTTAACTCCTAGCAAATTGTTTCCATTCAGCGTTGAAGAAGAGTGATAAGCGCTATAGTCTGTGTGTCGTAGCAATTACAACGAAAAGGGATTTTTCGTAGTACATTGTTCTGAGAAATATGTAGTTCTCTTATCGTGGGGTTATACTCTTCATTTCGTTTTTTTTTTTCTTCTGACGGACATAATCGATTTGATGTATGGGCTAATTGCTAAAAAAAGTAAAGCCTAGTCGACTCACTAATGAAACGATACGCGATATGGAGTTCCTCGTGAATAGGCAACTGATTGACCACTACAGTAATTTTATGATTACGTTTCTTTATGCCCAGGTGTGTGTGTGTGGGCGATTACTATTTTCTTTACTTCTTGATACGGCTTGAGTTTGACTTGTTCAGGGTCGTGTTGTCAATGACAGGTTATTTCGTCGCCTTACTGGCTGGTTGATGAATTGACTGGCTGAATCTGGCTGATTGCCTTCGTAAATTTCACTGACTTTGTGGTGAATGGGTCGACTGATTGCACAGTATGACTTAGCCACTGTGATTGGTCGATGTGGTTAATTGACCGGAATGGTTGCCCACATTGATGCCTTAATTGGTTGTTATCAGTGGTTTGCTAGTACAACTGATCACCAGATAGCATCTCGCAAATTATACTAATGAAGAAAGTCAAGACAATCAATCAATCAATAACACCGACTAGTCAGTAAACTGTTAAAAAATAAGAAATCGATCACATCTGCTACTGAATTACATTCAGATGAATTTATCTACCAGGCAACCTAAATCGCCATCCCGATGAGTCAGGCAGTGGAAGAGCGGGTGGGCTGGTGGTAATTAATATGTCAAGGGCCTGCAAACTAATTTCGACTGATTTCCCTCAGGTGGTGAAGAACATGTTCAGGACGTGAACTTGCAGCCATAGGAGGAAACAGGACATAGCTGTAACGTTTTCCATGGTATTTATTTTCTTACATATCGACCTGCCATCCATAAAATATTTTGACATCTGTGTTTGTTGGAAGCTAACATTTCAGCACTCTTCTTTTTATGTGCATGTATAGCTGGCCTCACAATTATGTCGCATTTCACCTTGCCTTGAGGAAGTTGTGAACTCCATACTGTGGCTGGTTTCATCAGTGCCGCTACATGTACAAATATGGAAGCTCGTGAATCGAAAAATCCCCCGTTTCCGGCAAACGACGCTACGATACCGAACACCGAGTCTTCCAACATATCAGGTATCTACATTTTTTTGCATTCATTACTCGTGCTTGCACAAGTGTAATTAAGGTCTGCTTTTGCTATTAATGATGTACCCGAACAACGTGAGAATGATAAATAAGGAGTGCCCATTCCATTTTAGATATTTATGGTGGGGAAAGCGGCACCGTCCCCACAGCAACAAGCAAGAATGAGGACAAGGTCCCGCCCCTGCAATTTTTGCAACACAATATTTCACGCGATTCTGTGAACGCATCAAAGCCCCTTTGGAGCTGTGTTCATTATACATAGTCTCACATATGCCACTACATTGAGAAACGATATCTTCGTTACCTTACGTTGCCAATGCTGGGTTGTGTTTTCCTGATATTCACAATAAAATACGTGTACAGGAAAGCCCGTGGTCATTGTATTTTGGTATGTCACCCGTGTCGTGTTTCGTGTGTGCCTGCATGCAATTTGCTGCATGCATGCACGGACGCGAGGAACGGGCGGGTACAGCCTCGGATCCCCGGGAACGGTGTTACTTCTAAATATACGATGCATCTGGTTACTTTTAGAGAGGTAACCTCGGCAGAGGTAACGCTGTACCCATCTAGTGTACAGGTAACAATATTGCAATTTTTTTACCTTTACTAGAAGTAACCGGGCTAAGAGTGTAGGTCTGCCCGTGATATAATTTCCTAAGCAGCTAGATTTCGCTGAGACACCTTACCGATGAGCTGTCCGTGGGAAAGTATGAACTGGGGAAGCCCGCATGATCCTGCGTCACGTGGAGTTCCTGCAGTGGAGCAGTATTTACCAGATCCACTTTCAAGAAGTCCAGCCGGCGGTCGTCGAACGTATGCCGGAGGAAGCTGTCGGTGTTCATGAGGAACTGCAGGGAAAACACAAGTTTCAATAATGATGTTGTCAAGTTGTCCTACACTCATACACTTTCACGTACACACACACATTCATACAGCCAGCCTTTTGGCCCTGCATAGTCGTCATACGCATATTCCTACATACGTGCATATCCAGTTCCTGCATTAGTCATCACATGTCATATATGTCATAAGATACTTGGATCCGACTTGGCCTTAGTCCCCATCATTACTGCACAGACATAAACAAACATTTCACGCCACTTTTGTCCTGGCCAATCTCCCTCAGTGGCTCACGGCCATTATCTCATTGGTAGAAGAAGAAGAAGAAGAAGGAAGAAGGGGGGCTCGCGCATGCCTTCGCTGTTCATTAAAACCCTGTTCTGTGCATATATCTGGCGCTTCCTCAACAAAATGGTGCCGAAACCCGGCCTGGGCCTGCGGGAGGTTCTTCGCCTTGAGTCACTAAATAAGCTAGCGTATTTAGTGACCCAGGAAAAGAGTCAGGAGGTCCACTTCAGGCCAGCGATATGACGGAACAGGAGTTGCTTCTCGTGAAGAGAACCTGCACCCGTCGGAGGTTGACTGCGATACTCAGCGAGGCAGAACAAGTCATTACAGAATCCCACAACAGTTGGGACCACGTCAGTCACTGCGAGGTGCTGTCACAAAGGATTAGGACGTTCCCCACGAGCCTTGCGGACATCGAGAGCAGACTAAATACTCTGTTCACAGTTCAAGAAGCAGAAACGGAGTTAGATGCAGCGTTGGAATGGCAAGACCGCACCTTTCAAGTTATTTGCCTTTTGAAGAAGAGACGCGCCCAGCATGCGGGAGCGGCGTCCAGAAAGGCGACTTCTGGATCGACTAGGGCCAATCGGATTTCGGCGCTACAGGGTTACGCTTAACTACTCAGGTTTCATGGCCGCCGCGAATCATGGCAAGAATTTTGGAGCCGGTTCGAGGCACTAGTCCACAGTAATATGTACTTGACCATCGCACAGAAGATGTCGTACTTGGTAACCGTGCTCGTCGGGGAGGCCGCAACGTTCATAAAGGGTCTTCAGCTCACCAATGCCACGTACGCCACATCGGTCAAGGTGCTGGAGGACAAGTTTGGGAAATCGGCCACGCTGCCATCAGTTGTCCCACTTGACTCAGAATTTAACGACCAAATCGCAGAACCTGAAGCACCGGTAGACGCTCCGCAAGAAACAATAGGTCTGGCAGCAACATCATCAGGCGTGCCTCTGCAGGGACTCCCATTAACTTGACTTGACGAGGAACGTGCGCCAGGAGGCAGGAAGATGTCACTTACGGATGTCGAACAGAGGAAGCAGCTTACATTGACAGCGTCTCTTGTTGACACGCAGCGCCTGACCAGGGAGAGCCATAGTACTACAGAAGCACTACAACGTAAACTGGAGGAAGCAACATGGAACATCAGCTGGAGTTTTGAAACGCGTAGCGACTCAACTTCTCATGGTGCCGTACCGCTAACCACTGAAGCAGGTAGCACTGTCATACCTACGGGGGCTGACGATCAACCTTCAGGGAGTTCTGCAACAGAAACCGCGCAGCGTAGACACAATAAGGTCACAGGTGCGTCAGCACAACCTTTGCTGGAAGCTGTTGGTCGTCGCTTGCTTCCCACCCCTCTGGACACAGGACAGGAAGAAGCGATGGAACGAAGCCAGGTTGTGAAGCACGACGATAAGTTTGGACAATCTGGGGAGACAGTGGCAGCGCATCACCCAAGAGCCGAGCGTACGATACGCCGGTAAGGAAACAACGCTATGAAATTTATGAGGAAACGGGACATGATCCATTGACGAGGGCGAACAAAACGCAAATGGCCGACGAGCCTCTTAGGTCGACAACGGTAACCGAAGTCTTGGAAAGCACACCATCTGGCGAAGTAAAATCATTGGGAAATCATGAAATTCTGAAAAATGCTGCTCACGGTGCCCAACAGCCTTCCGAACAAGGACTAGTACCAGACGTAGCAGCAGACATATCACAGCAACCGGGGAACGCATTGGTGAGAGCGGGTGCGAGAGAAGTTGAAGAATGGGAAGAGCACTGTACGCTACCCCGATGTTGGGGAGAATAGACTTCTCGAGCGTTCAGCAGAAGACGACCCACCAAAGTGTGTAGGAGCTGGTCGTACAGAGCCTGAACGTGTTCCACAAGAGAACGACGAAACTGATGTAGGAGAGCCTATGTGGATGATAACAGAGCATGAGCTGGTCCAAATCGCGGAATACGACACGCCAGCGTTGACAGGAAAGATCACAAGAAATACAGCGCACGGAATTGTATCTGCCACGTATGTGCCAGCAAAGGCCAACGACGATCAGAGTACGTTGGATGAGAAGCCGGAACGGAGCCTCACTACATATGGACCTCACAGACTGAGAAATAGCGAAGCTGTGGAACTAAAGAAACCAGCAGTCGAGCATGCACGTCAGGAAGACGGAGCATTATCGTGTTACGCGACGCACCTCGGAAAGCACTTTCAAAGCTCTGACGGAGATTTAGGGCCAGTTCTCACTTGACGACGCCCGACGCGACGTCATAAGCTGGCGGCGGAAATAGACGCGCATTTCCGGCGTTGGGAGAGGAGAGACGTCGAGGGAAAAAAATTGCCATGCCGGTCTCGTTCACGACGTCGGCGAGAGTTGGCGAGAACGATACTCTGGCGACCAATAAGGTGTCACAGAAAGGCCACGCCTCCTGATTTTTCGTCTTCTTTGGACGACGGAATACCACTGTGGTGGGAACATGAAAATCGCGCGCGCTGAACGGGCGGCGGAAATGCGCCTCTACTTCCGCCGCCCACTCACGACGCCGCGTCGGGCGTCGCCAAGTGAGAACTGGCCCTTAGGCTGTCAGATGGGGTGTCAGCACGTGGTTGTTCCACCCATGGCTGCTGGCAACAAGGACATCAGAAATGCCATCACCGGATCTGACGACACGGCGGGGAAAAATAGAGAGCACGTAACAGCCACATGGGACCCTGGCGGAGAGAAGGACCCGCGCAGCGATACTATACACGCACCAACACCGACGTCGATCGTGGACGCTAACAGTCTAGTTACGACCTAGACACCAGGCTCGCTGTCGGGTGTCCCTGCACGAGTCGTTCATCATCGATCGTCGGTACAAAGTCGAGACCATCTCCTCAATTCGCGGGCCGGAGTTTTTTTTTTTTCTTATTTTTCCAATACAGATATCACAAGGGTGTACGAGATATCCAGAAGATCGTTAGTAACTACTGATGGACTACCATCTCACGTTACTCTCTTTTTGTTCGCGCAGGACGCGAAACTGGATTGGCATGTGCTGACATCACAAGGATTGAAGAACAGCTTGTGGCAAAGGCAACGAAATTCGCAGAGGAGGCACTGGAAAATGACGCAACAAAGTGTCCTTGCACACTGAACTACCGTCATTTCTGGCCCTCATGCAAGTGTTCAATATTTGCAACAGCATGTGCAGCAAACCTGTACCAACACCTTAAAGGGATAGTCGCATCCGGAAGCGTGTTCTGGAACTGTTATGGTCATGTTCCCTGTCGTTCATAATGTACGCCGGCAAATTTTCTCCGCACAAATCCACTTGGTTGACTCAGAAACGATTTTTAAATGTTCGCGCTTCCGGCGCGCACGGCAATCCCCGCAAGGCGCCGACACTGGATGACGTCACCCGGATAAACCAACCATCAGGAGGCGCTCCTTCCCGCCGCAGATTCTGTGTGTGTCTGAGCGTGCGTCTGACCCTTTTTCTTGTTGTCTTGTCGCGTTTGCTTTGAAGCACTTTGAACCGCAGCGTGTGCCCTAGGATTTCACGCCGTTGACGTGCGATGTCACAGCCAGGAAACCGGTGCTACGTGCCCGGGTGCACAAAGACTTATAACGCGAGTCCCGAGCTTACATTTCACCGACCTCGCAATGGCGAAACGAAACGAAAGTGGGAGGCAGCGATCGCCAGCCACTACTGTGGTGTGGCCCAAGGATTGAATGTTTCACGCGTCTGTTCCTGTCATTTCGCCGACGACGCCTATTTTGATGAGGATGTATTACAAGTTCGGCTCGGGCTACGGCAGAAACAGAAGCGGCTGAAGATTGACGTCGTGCCTACCATATTCGATCAGGAACAAGGGCAGGAACCAGTAACGGAGGTAAGTGACAATCTTGCGTGGTCACAGCTACGCTGCGATGAAAAATATCAGTTGTCACAGTAAACATCATCGCGAACACCTGGCCTCGCCGCCGATTGTAACGTCACAGTCACACCGGCTACTAATGTACACAAATCATTACAATGATTGCAGCATCCTGGCGCAATCGTACGCGTACTCTCGAGAAAAAAGTTTGGTGTGTTGTTGCTGTGCTAATTGTCGCCTGTATTATGCAGGAGTAACGTAACACTCCCACATGACAGCGTTATTCTAATGTTATTGCAGCTAGTGGATGTTTCTACAGTTCAGAGTGTAAGCCTGATGGCAGCATTCAGGGATGTGAAAACATCGCAATCTGTGTTTGGCTACGTCCGAGACACTTGCATCAGTATTCTACTGCAGCCTTGTTGCTAATTTCTGGCTCTATTTCAGGCAGCAGCAAGCACGTCAACGGAATCAACTGGATTTGGTATGTTTTGTCAAGCCACGAAAATATTGCAATCCTTTTTGCACGTCCAACAAAATAATGGATGTGTACGAGCCCTGAAAATTGTCGAGTTCTGTGAAAGGAACCTTGTGTGATGCGGTTGCCAGCGTTTATAACGTAATGTCGACAGGAAAATATATCTGCCAGTGAAATAGGGACCGCAAAGGGGAAGATTTATTTGCATAGTCATTTTTATGGTTGTTATTGTACCCGCTAGGCCCTCAACGTATTCTTTTGAGTGTTAACACTCAAGGCCATATTTCAGATGCGGAGGTCATGGCTGAAGCAAGTGCTGGGGACCCACTTCCCACTTCACGGCGCATCTCACAAGGGGGTTGTCATCCCCTGATTCCAGGAAGAGGAAAACAATGGACACAGACTTGCATATCGTATTAGTACACCAGATATGGATCTGCCAACATGAACCCTCCTAACATCCCTGTGGCAGCATACCTGTAACCACCCAGACTTCACACCACATTAATTTAGAACCACAGCACAACATAATAAGCTACTTTGTTATTCCCACTCCGTCATACTCCACTGTAGAATAAATCGATACAATTATAGGGTCATTCTTTATTCCCGTCACTACACCGCATTGACAATCTGCACAGAGTTCAAAATATTCCCACCTCGGCACTAACTTAGTGCAGTACAGTCTGGATTTGATGCCAGAGCTAACACCGCCACGTGTAGTAGTTTTTGCTGTACAGACGGGTAGACAGTCTGTTGACAGCAACTGGAGATACACAGTGACAAGACAAAACATCCCCCACACTGCAATAACGAAAAGACGAAAATTGCTGCAAGACAAAAATTTTGCTGACATAGGCACACTTCGTGTAAGTGAGCCCTTGGGCATCCCCCTTGCTCCCATCAGAGGTTTTCGAGGATACTATAGGTGTGTGGTGTACGGATAGGTTTATCCGTACACCACACACCTATAGTATTCTCGAAAACCTCAAGGGTTCAAGGGCTCGAAGGGCTCACTTACACGAAGTGTGCCCATGTCAGCAAAATTTTCGTCTTGCCACTACATGTCTCCAGTTCCAGCCATCAGTATGCACCAGCTTGTCTCTCCTGCCAAGACACCCTCGTTTCGATGGTCCTAACGCTGGTAGCCTTGATAAGACGTAGACGGGAACTCCCTCCTGATTGCTCGGACAACGCATCCAGGAACCTGTTGTCTGTTCCTTGGGCCAAGGTATCCCCAGACCCATCTTGTGAATGACGAGTATGCCGTGAACCTCAGGCAGTTGGAAAAGACAACACCACATGACACTTCTTTTTGTTTAACATCATATCTTGTGGGCATTTGCATACCTGCCAAATCTCCAGCAGTGTTGGGAAGACAATGGCCAGACCAGAAGAACAGACACTGTCCCAACCGTGGAGTTCAAAGCCTGTGCATTCGTTCCTTAGTTCCAGGGTCTCCTGCATTTTGAATGTGGAAGGTTGGCAGGTGTGCAACATAGTACAACAAAAAATGTCCGCCTCTTTCAGGATGAGCCCGATTCCAATTGCTAACTCCCTCCCAAACCAGCTTTCCTCCAATTTCGGCAAAATCCAATTTCTCCCAAAATATGTTACTCTTACATTCTTCAGTAACATGCTTCCCCAAGGGCACCTCAAATTCTTCTGTTTTCAGACTTGTAAGACTTTCCTTCAGAGTTTAAAATTCCCACTGGATTCAATCAGGGTTTTGTGTTGCCAATCAGGGCGTGGCTAACTGGCATAATTGAGAGCATGTCGAGACTACACTCTTAAACCCGTACCTTTTATTGTAACTTTTAGAAACATGTAACTTCTATATAGACGTAGATTTCGAGATTTCTTATAATTTACACCACTGTAACGTATATTTAGAGGTTAAAAGCGACCAAAGTCATGTCTTTACAACACGAATAGAAGTTACATCTCGGAAAAAACAAAAACAGCTTGTTGTAACTTATAAATGTACCCTCTACTCCGACACTGTAACTTCTATGCGAAATCTCCAACGATAATTTCTTTGTTAGTTTCTTATCGTTTGTTTTCCTTCTGTTTTTCAGCATTGCCGCGTTTCAGCCTCCCATTCGAGAGGACAGTTGCGAATCTACGCTGTTATTTTTTATCTGTTTGAGCGTCATCTATACGTCGACTACATGTTATCAATGCTGTATGAACACAGATTATAAGTTCGCAATCTGGAATACTGATAGTATATTTCTTTCTAAAGGGTGGAAAACCACTGTCAATGCCGCAACCACCAAGATTTCCGATTTCGCTGCAAGCCGAGCCTGGTCGAGGTCTATCCACACTGAAAGCGGTTTCCTTGAAACGCTTAACGCTCGTCGTCCGTCCGTTAACAAGTGTAATCTGTTTCAATCAGTGGCTTTCCTCGCGTTTATCATAGTATCGTCAGGAACAACGGAAAAGCTAGATGTCGCTAGCAAACAAGGATATTTTCGGTGTTCTCAGGGGAAAGTGTAGTGAGTGCGAAGATTGCAAAGAATATAACCGAAAACGAACGTCACCACCGCAGCCCTAATTCACACACTTCATAAACTGGGTAAGTGTACATTTTGTGCTAGGTACGTGCGTTACTTTGATAGCAAGAGCTCTAAGCGCATGTTTGTTGTGATTATATGGCAAGCGTTTTGTGGTCCTGCATATGAACGCCGCTTACGCTTGCTACTTTTCTGCTCTTACTTGGTCGCCAAGTCAATACACCGGCGTGCATTTTGCGAGCTGCGGATATATGCATCGAGATGTATAATTTGCAGCTTCCTACTTGTTGTATTCTTACGATATTCTAAGACTCAATCGCGGAGTGAACGCCTTCCCGCATTTATGCTGCTTTGTACCTTGTGCTTTGTACGGATTTGAATGGTTCCGTAAATGTTCTCATTGCCCAAACTTTGTTCCCAGGATCCCACATGCAGGTTCACATACCGTCACCAGCGCAATGCAGTACCTCACAAACTCGTCCCAGAGCGCCTCCAACGCTGATAACGAAGTAATGTAGTGTCTCCTGCGTTACTGTACACTCATATTCCTCAAGGTTGTGTGCGTTTTATGTAATACTGTATTGCCATTTGCGCTCGCCTCTGCAACACAAATGTGGAATAAATTTTTTTCTGCTGCAATTCTCCATTTCGTTGAGTCTGTTCAGCTTAGCAAACATAGGTCAGTTGTTTTGACTCGCTGGCTTCCTCGCACTTTTATGCATTGCTTCTCACTTAGAAGATAGTTCTTTTTTCCACATACATGGTAAAGCGACCATGGTTTCTCCTCACATCAGAATCGCACTTGTGCACAATGTGTCACCTCTCGACAGACTTCTGTTTTTGTAATATACAATTTGTTCAAGATCTCCTTTTCTGCTGGTTCATTTTGGTACCTTGGTGTGTTCTGTAAATGTCTGTCCATAACCCACGCACAGGGTGTTTGTTTTTATTCGCATCACACCAGCGCTCATTTGACAGGTGGGTTATGTTAATTTTCGCAAATTAACCCATCCGTAGTTAGACATTTCCGACATTTCCTGACGCATGTGTTTGTAACTACGGATCAATTAATTAGCAAAAATTCACATAACCCACCTGCCAAATGAGCGCTACTCTGTTGCGAATAAAAATGAACATCCTGTATAAAAAGCCGCACGTTGGCGTAACCTTTACGGGCAGGTGCTGGATTGAAAGCCGTAACCTCTAATTAGTGGGTTTCCTTGTAACTTTTATAAAATGTACTGCTCAGAGGGTACCTGGTAGCTTCTGAAATAGAGGGTAAAATATTGCGATTTTTTACCCTTTACTAAAGGGTACCGAGTTAAGAGTGTAGCTGAGGCGGCTGTGTTGCTTCACTTTTCGTAATGGAATTGTTGGACCAGGATTCTCTTGATCGTTCCACGGCTGTCGTCCACGCATATGATTTATCTGGGACAAACTTGTGTAGGCCAAAAAGCTGCTGAGAATAGTCGCCCTTTTGTATACAGCCCTTGTCCACTTTAGGTGCGACAATTTGCATAACCAACAACACCCGACTAGCACCCGAGTTTACCCTTCCCAAATCTTGATGGGGGATCATTTAAACCGAAAAATTCATTACGGTCGTAATCATATAGCAAACGAGAGAGCACTGCAGCAGACTTACCTGTGGTCCTGGGGATTGAGTCGCTTAAAATGTTGATCATAGCGGCAAAATTGAGGCGCGTACACCACTAGAAGCTTTCTACGGAGGCAGATGTCCCTGAGTAATGGGTGTTGTGTTATGCACTGCACGGCGGCACTCTTGCACATTTCTACCACCCCGGCAACAGAATGGCAACACAGGCGCTCGTCGGGCTCCTGTGGGTCGCAGACTCCACACAGACACCTGCCGATTTCAACATTCTAAACTGTTTTGCAGATCCGACGGCAACCATGCAAAGAGATACGTCACCTAAAAATGTCATCCCGCGGGTTAGCCGCAGCCACATCTCGTGGATGGTCGGCGGGTTCCAGAGGCATTGGGTCCGTAGTGTATGGGTCATCATCCAGCATTAACTCGTCGCCGTTACCGCTAACATGTCAGAATCTCCCCCAGACAGAGAAACATCACACTCGTTTTCCGACTCCATGTTTGCTCCCTTCGCTTCGCAATCGCCAAACAGGCGCGCGGCTCGCATTTGCCCAGGGCGCGCGCTGATTGGCCTTATCCGTGTGACGTTTGCTCCCACTTTTAGAGAGCGAGGGCGCAAGGATTTCGATTTCTTTTTCATCGGATTGCGCGAAAAGTACGCCGCGGATCGAAACGGTATTTTCGGGCCCACTTCAGTGGTCGGCAAGGAATTAGAATTCGCATTAGTTTCGAAATTGACCTCGGAGAATGCGACTGTCCCTTTAACAAGTTTTGAAGAAATGATGCGTTCCTCATGGGCCTAAAGGTGTGCGCCGCCGCGCCGAAGCGCCGCCGCCGGAGGTCGGGACCTCGCCGTCGCCGCCGTACCAAAACTGTCGGCGCGCCGCCGCCGCCGATGTTGAAAAATCGGCGCGGTTGTGTAATGTGCCCATTTTGATCCACTGTCTATAAACGAATATCTCCCATATCTAATATTTTGTTTATTTTTCTTTCATCTTAGGTTCCAGGCTTCATTTGTGGTGTTTTTAGCAGTAAAAATTTCATCTCCTGACATGCTGTTTATGCTTTAGACTAAGTTTCGTTTCATAGACGACCCTGGAGGCACAACTCCAGGAAAACTCCTCCCCCGCAGCGAAGCCCCCGTATCCTTACGGGACGCATCAGGATCAGTTGCCTCGCCAAACGGTTGCGCTAATATCCTTAACAACTATTTTGCATCTGTTTTCACAGAGTCCTGCTCGCCATGTATCCTTCCCACATCACCGTGTGACTTCCCTCAAATGACTAGCATAGAAATTAATTACAACGGTGTTTTGAAGTGCATCGAAAAATGCAAGCTTTCGTCCGCATGTGGCTTTGATTCTATCAATTCAAAACTTCTTAAAAACACTAAGAATGTCGCAGCTGAATTTCTAACTTTAATCTTATCACAGTCACTTTCGTGCGGCGAAATCCCATCTGACTGGTTAATCGGGAAGGTCATTCCAGTATTTAAATCTGGCAACAAGGAGGACCCATACAATTACAGACCAATTTCCCTCACCAGCTTACCCTGCAAGTTTCTGGAACATATAATCATCTCCCATCTCACTGTTTTCCTTGAGGATAATAATTTTTTCTTTCCTTATCAGCATGGTTTCAGGCGCGACTATTCATGTGAGACACAGCTGGCAGGCTTAACTAACGACATCCTCTCTACCTTAGACATGGGATTCCAGGTGGATGCCATATTCATTGACTTCGCGAAAGCTTTCGACCGTGTTCCCCATGACCACCTATTAATGAAACTAGCAAGACTAAACCTGGATCCATTGGTTCTGCAATGGATACGAAATTTCCTGTCAAATAGATCGCAGTTTGTTGTTGTCAATAACACGTCATCTAACATCACCGAAGTAACATCCGGCATTCCTCAAGGTTCTGTTATCGGCCCTCTACTTTTCTTAATATATATTAACGACCTTCCGATTGGCTTATCTTCGACTGTTCGCCTCTTCGCAGACGACTGCGTTATCTACCGGAAAATAACATCAGTCTCAGACCATAACCACATCCAAAGCGACCTTGATAAAGTGCAAGCCTGGTGCTCGAACTGGCTTTTACCTGTTAACTCAAACAAATGCAAAATTATGTCGTTCACACGTCGAATACCAGCCGTTGTACCTTATCATCTTGGTTCCTGTGACCTTGAGCGCGTCTCCTCATTTAAGTATCTCGGTATTATCTTAACAACTAACCTCACTTGGTCAAACCATATCGCTTACATCATATCTAAAGCTAATCGTTCGTTAGGATTCTTACAACGCAGTCTAAAGCTAGCACCCCCATCAGTTAAGAAACTAGCCTACACTACCCTGGTAAGACCTAAACTGGAATATGCTGCCTCCATCTGGGATCCTTACCACGCAACTCTGATAAATTCCATCGAGAGCGTCCAGAATCGCGCCGCACGCTTCATTCTCAACGACTACAGCACTAACTCCAGCGTCACGGCAATGAAGCAATCCCTTTCCCTACCCCCTCTAAGCCTACGTCGTTCTTTATCCGGACTCTCCCTTTTCCACAAAATATTTCATAACACATCTTTACACTCTTTAATGTTAAACTCTCCATCGTACGTCTCTGAACGTCTCGATCATCCATTCAAAGTCGTAGTTCATTCCTCGAGGACTAATTACTATTACGAATCCTTCATCCCTCGCATATCTCGACTCTGGAATGATCTCCCCGGCGACTGTGTTACCCTGACTGACCCAGTTCATTTTAAGCAATCTGTAGCTGTCTTACTAGGTATTTCATTGCGCTAACCTGTATTGTGTATCCTTGTGTATATTTTATTGTGTCTTATATATTGCATTGTATGTATTGTATAACTCTTGTGTATTCTGTTTATATGTACATACCTTATAGCATATTGTACGTCTTGTTTTCTCCATCTTTCACTCTGTTTCCTCTTATTTTTTTTCTGTATCCTTACCGTGTGCCCACCTCCGTTATGTAATGCCCTCGGGCTTTTAACGTATTAACAATAAATAAATAAATAAATAAATAAAACTTGTCATTCAATTCTTGCAGGTTGTTTGCCGGTCATCCACCAACACCATAGCACTGGTCATTATCCATATACAGGGTGTTTTGTTTTTTATTCGTCACAGAATTTTTGTTTAAAAAATAGCGGAACGAAACAGATGCCGCTTTTGAGTTGGTCAGGCGAATATTATCTCGAAGAAAGTATGTAACTACAAGATCATTAATTACCTCAAATACATAAATTCTTTAATTAAGGGATTTCGCGTAAAAACGGGATAGCAGAACGGAAGATATTCATCGTTGAAAGCCATTCCATGTTTAAGAAATTCTTAAACGCGCACGTGTGTTGAAATATCCAACGCTGAATGTCCCTATGCAAATGAGCTGAAACAAGAAGTACGCAATTTCCGAGCGCAGAAATGACGCGATCTTCGCCTTATCTGGGTTGGAAAGCGATCTGGCCAACAGATTAGCGCCTACACCAATCAGCTCGATCGCTCCAAAGCACTTGGTCCTCTCACGTGGATTGCCCGTCGCTGTTTCTGCGCTCGAAAAGTGCGTAGCAAATAGTGCATTTTGTGTGTGCCGGCGAAAAGCACCCAGTCAGAGAGGGTGTTTGCAATCGGGGAATTGCGGGGCTTATAATGCGCGCGAAGCATGGCAGACTCAACCCACTCGTTCTGGACAAGTTTATACTGTAAAACCCTTTAATTTCGCGAGACCTAAATTTTCGCGAATCGAGAAAATTCGAGGAACTCGAGGAGCTAAATTTAGTTGTTGCGAATATATCCGTACTCGCGATTCGCGAAAATTTAGGGGTACGAAATTAAATGATTTTACAGTATTAATTCATGATAACTACAGCCTCTGCAAAAATACTGTACAATGACGTGGTGGGTGCGCCTTATGTCATATCGTTTGCTAACGTTCGCATATTTACATGGTTTCCCAAAAAGAGCCACTGGATCAGTGGTCAGAGCTTTCACGCGTCGCCGTCCGTGAACGTTCGACACTCGCTATAACTGCTACGTGTAGTTGCCATTAAAGGGATGGCTCGTCGTTCTGATTATCTAGCTATGTTGTTTTCTCCAGCGCTTAACGCGCACTTAACGCGCCCAGTCGAAGTTCTTGGGCGACGACCTTCTTGAAGTACTTTACTTCTCCTAATGTTCCTTTGTGTGCTCGGTTTTCTTTCATAATACTATCCAGTGCTGACGCACTTGTTTGGTGCAAGGTAGTGTAAATACTGCCACCGTCGCGGTGTCTATAATGGAGAAAATACCCCCGCTCTGAGGTGTTCGTGCGTCATCGTTGGAGAAGAGAACATATTGACAGTCCACGGGGCGCATCGGCGTGACGCCGCCGCCGAAAAAAATGCCCACGGCGCACACCTCTACATGAGCCTAAGACTATGGATTTGTATTAGAGCTCTACGTTAAACGTTTAAACGTCAAAACGTTTAAACGTTTTCTTAAGAAACGCTTTTTGTAACACGTTTCACATATTAAACGTTTTCTTAAGACACGTTTAAACGTGTTCTGTTAGATATACGTTCAAGAGCACGTATACTGATTTTCCCAGGATACGTTTAAACGTTTTCGTTCGCACAAACGTACAGCGGCACGTATACATATATAAACGTTTTCTTGGGAGACGTTTAATCGTTTTCTTTCCTCCTCTAAACACTACAGCTTACTTTCCTTGAAAGGCAGTGCAGGGTATCGCCAAAGTGGCATGTTACTTTGTCCCGCTCATTTGTGACCGTCTAATGTTTAATAAAGAACACTCACAGCGCAGGGCGGCATTTTATTCCGTTTCTTGGTGGTTAATAGCGTTGCCACGACCCCATTCGCAGCGTACACCGCACTCCGCTCCGCATGCACGCATGGCGTTGGGATCGCTGACACTCCAAAAACGGAGCTTTATCTCATCGACATCAGTAGTAATGTATCAGCTCAACTGGCCCACAACTCACATCTTCGTCTGGACGCCATTAATTAGCAATTAGAGAAATTGGGGCCCCCCACAGTAATTAGGACCCACCAGGGAGTCATTACACTAAATGGGGATCATCTAAGACACGTCCAGACCACTGTGTGAGTTGTGGGCTAGTTGAGCTGATAAAAATAAAAAAATAGATAGAGATAGAGTGGAGAGAAGGAGTTTCGTTGAAGATCAACGACGCCATCTTGAAGGAAGCCGTCCGGAACGGCCGCTGACTGTCGCTGGGCGACGGAGCACGGAGGCAGGTTGCAAAGCATCGCAGCTATGACCACCAGTTCCGGACATCCTGTGACGTCAGCTGTGACGTCATCACGGCATGTCTGGGCAAGTTAGGACAGCTCTGGGCATGCAAGGAGAAAAACACTCGTAATACAGAGGCTGGAAAAGCAAGAGTATGAAACCATCAATAGCTAACAACAAAAAAAATTAGTTACACAACAAATGAGCCCACCAGAACAGGAGCGCAGAACCATGCGACTGCTCCATCCGAGAGGCAGGCAGAAACTGACTCGTAATGGTTTTTGTCCTGTATAAACCCCGCAGCTGCACCCCCTAGCGGTTACTTTCTCAACTAATCTCACAACAAAATTATTAAGAATCACACCAGCGCTACTCCCGGTCCCAAGGCAGAAGATGATAGAAAATGGCGGGAATGCCCGGACAACAGCAACAAGCACCCGACGTGCACGGGCACGAAAATCGCAAACAAAGCGGGAACAAAGTTGGCGAAATCATTAGTTACACAACAAATCACCTCACCACAGTAGGAGCGCAGACCGATGCGACTGCTCTCGTCGACAGCCAGGGATCAAGTGACGACGGAGCGAACGACCGCATGTCTTCTCCCAACGAGAGCCAGAGGTGGACTGACGTAAGCGCCACTCTACGGGTGCTACGCATGCGCACGCTCGTAGCGCCCTCTACGCGCTCCTACCGCCACCTGCGAGAGGCTAAGAGAGAAGAGCATTCCTGCGCCCCCTGCTGGCCGTTCTCATTGGTCGTGAGGCTAAGTGAGAAGAGCATTCCTGCGCCCCCTGCTGGCAGTTCTCATTGGTCCAGACATCATCCTATTGTCTCAGGGCTACACTGTTTTTTTCCACTAATGCTCCTTTGGTCAATCTGCAGTGAAGCCACGGTATGACGTCATCATGCACCTGCGTGGCTCAAGGACGCGTGCGCTCTAGACAGGGGACCTATTATTTTTTGAATCACTATCCCAAGATTATTTCCTTTATTCTTCTATAACGATTGCATAGGAAACTATTGCAGAAGAGCACCATGCATGAAAACTGATCGTAGGAATTCCAAAGTCTTACTAAATGAGACTTGCAAAAGAACAAAATATCCTAACATGTAACTCCATCAACGGCTAATAAGAGGACTAGGCACTCAACAAATCAACGCGCGCAGAACTCAGGGCAGCACTATCGTCAAGACGACAATGTTCCTTGTCAAAAAAGAAAAAAATACAAAGCGTTAACACAGGAAAGCATGCATATCGGGGCATGTCAGGACACGTCAGGACAAATTCGCACGACTGTTGGGCAACAGAGGAAAACGAACACTTGAACAGAGTGAAAAGACGCTCACCATCATTTTTCCCGTTCACAGCATTCCCTCATTGTAAATCCGCTCGTCACAAAATCCACCTGCATCGTCGAACACCATTCACCAGTGACGAACCACAGACCCGCACCCCATCAGAGGCAGACAGAACCCCACCTAAGCTACGCTCTTCTACTGACGATCAACGCAATTGCCAGGATCATAATTACCGTGTCTACACCCGCCAGTGTCCAAGAGAGAAGTGAATCCTTGCGCCCCCTGCAGGCAAGTCTCATTGGTCGTGACGGCATCCTATTGTCTCAGGGCTACCCTGTTTTTTTCCACTAATGCTCCTCTAGACAAGGTCAACCTGCAGTGAAGCCACGGTATGACGTCATCTTGCAGGTGCGTGGCTCAAGAACGCGCACGCTCTAGACATGGGACCTGTTATTTATTGAATCACTATCCCAAGATTATTTCCTTTATTCTTCTATAACGATTGCATAGGGAACTATTGCAGAAGAGCACCATAGAAAAGAGGAGATTATAGCATTTCATTCCCAAAGTCTTACTGTACATGAAAAAAATGGTGCAGCAAGACATGTTCATCCCACCCGAGAGCCAGGTAGATAATTGAATAATGATGCTTTGTTCCTCCTGAATAAAGTCACACACCTGTCCCCCTCGCGGTTACTCTCTGAACTAAATGAATCGCAAAAGTATTAAATGAATCGCAAAAGTATTAAGAATAGCACTATTCCCATTCAAGGCAGCACTATCGTCAAGAATATTCCTTGTACAAAAAGAAAAAAAACTACATGTAGAAGGAAAGCATGTCAGAACAAGCCCAGGCATGTCAGCGCATGTTTGTCAGACAACAAGGGGGAAAAGCGAAAAGAAACAAAGAAGGAAACCAGCATCAAACTATTTCCAAGCACACGCACTCCTCTTGTTCAAAAACAGTGCTCATCATAAATCTGTCCAGGGGAATACACACCATTTTGCTACACTTTTTTCAGTAACAGTCAACGCATTGCTACAGACTGCGTGACATCATCACATCCTGTCTGAAGAAGACACCGGCAAAGACTCCTATTAATTATTGAATCGCAAGATTATTTCCTTTGTCCTACTCTGAATGACATTGATTCTCTCATTAAAATTCAACAAAAAAGCACCCTGCATATTAACTATTTTCACCCCAAAGGCTCATCATGGTCATTAGAATTACAGTAAACTACCACTGCTCCTTAAAATAATAAGTGAGACCACTCAACGTCACCTCCAGGCTTATGTAATACATGACCCTTTCTATGCTCATACATTCGTTGTCTGAGGCTACACCTGCGAGCAAAAACGCGCGGAAGCCGGGTGGGCAAAGTTCCATTCGCGCATTGCGAGCATAAAGGCGGGAAAGCCTGGGAGCAAAGTTCTATTCGCGCACTCCAAAGCACAAGACAGAACGCCTTTACGGGAACATGATGGCATTCCTATACTATATTAATGATTATTGCATTGCAGTTTCGAAAAGCTTCTACAAAACTATAATTTTAGGAGCCCATTAAAATTCAACTTTCTATGGAAACTATAATTGCCCTATTACTTGGATCGCTACTAATGAAGCGCTCCAATTTTTTCTCTCTTCCCATTTCAGCCTTGTCATGCAGTGAAGCCGACTCATATCCAAAATAATTAATTTACACTGAGGGTGTCGTGCTTCAGGAATTCCTATCCTGCGTTCAGATGCAAGCATTTCTTCACGGATACCTTTAACAGCTGACTTCCTCAACATACCGAGCTCCTAACAACATCTAACAAACAATCAGAGAAACCCACTTCTCAGCTGCACCATGCGACTTTCTTCTGCGTAAAATCGGTGATTTGAGGAAGAGAGCAGCGAAAAATTGCGCGCACTTGTGCTTGACTTAAAAAACCTGAAGCATATGCTAATAAACTAAGAAAAAGACACTCAGGTCTGGTATGTGATAGTGCCACATACGCAGACGCATTGCCCTTGCGTAAAGAAAGCACAGGACAGGGATACACAAATTTCCTTAGGTGAGCAGGGAAAAGGCTTAAGACCTCAGGTCACCACACATCGCCACGCGGCTAGCACAACATGACACCAACAAGATACTAGCAGCGGGAAGAACTGCAACACTGCTAAACAAGTCCAGACATGCCACGATGACGTCACAAATCAGGAGAAAAAAAGCACACGCATGCACGCACAGAGGACAACGCATTAAACACACGGAGCGCTCAGGAATAATCGTAGCGTTACCGCACATCGCTATGAAGCTCAACGTCTAACACAAGACGACAACAACAACAAGATATTAACGAAGGGTAAAAATTGCAACACTGATCAAGTCCAGACATGCGACATCGCATACAAAACACTGCTCATCGGGGAAAAGGCCTAAGCCCGCGGCGGATCATGATAGAGCATACACAACTTCATTTTTCTACTTCGCGTAAACTAAACGCGGTCTGCTTGGAAAACGACGTACAAATTTTCTTAAGGAGCAGAGAAATATAGCAATTTCTACTCCGTGCTCAGATACCAGCATTTCTGCTCAAAAACCTGCAAAATTAAGCACTGCTTACTTCGTCAAGATATCGAACACCCAACAAAATCAAACAAACAACCCCACTTCCACTGGTAGAACACTATTCAGCTTTTACGCAGGAGGCTTTCTTCTACATAAAAGTAGAGAAAATAAGAAAAAGAGCAGCGAAATATTACACGCACTTTTGCTTGACTTAAAAAACCTGAAGCATAGGCCAATAAACCAAGAAAAAGACGCTCATGTCTGGTATATGATAGTGCCACATACACAGACGCATTACCCTTGCGTAAAGAAAGCACAGGGCAGGGATACACAAATTTCCTTCAGTGAGCAGGGAAAAGGCTTAAGCCTACCGCCTAGGAATAATTGGAGAATCACCGCTTATCGCTACGCGGCTAGCACAACATGACAGCAACAAGATATCAGCGAAGGGTAAAAATTGCAGCAAGAAAGACACTACTGAACAAGTCTAGACATGCGACATCGAATGTCAAAACACTGGTGATCGGGGAAAAGGGCTAAGCCTGCGGCGGATCATCATAGAGCATACATAAGTTCATTTCGCGTAAACTAAACGCGGTCTGCTTGGAAAACGACGTACAAAGTTTCTTAGGGAGCAGAGAAATATAGCAATTTCTACTCCGTGCTCAGATACCAGCATTTCTGCTCAAAAACCTGCAAAATTAAGCACTGCTTACTTCATCAAGATATCGAACACCCAACAAAATCAAACAAACAACCCCACTTCCACTGATAGAACACTATTCAGCTTTTACGCAGGAGGCTTTCTTCTACATAAAAGTAGAGAAAATAAGAAAAGAGCAGCGAAAATTACACGCACTTTTGCTCGAATAGCAATAAGAGAAAAAAATAAAATAAAATATCGACACACACGCTAATAAACTGTGACAAAGACACCCATTTCTGCTATCAGATAATTATTGCATAATGCTAAATACTCATTTGCATTGTCCCTGCGTGAAGAAAGCACAGGGCAGGGATACACAATTTATCTTAAGCGAGCAGGGAAAGTCACTTCTACTCGAACAGCTTAATACCATAAAGTCTGAATTTTTGCAAAGCAAATAAAGCTTGAACAGCGCTACGAACGTGACAGACACATACTAACAAACAAACAAACAAACATACAAACAAACAAACAAACAAACACTTCTATTCATTTCTATTGATAAAGGCGTAAACCACACTACAAGAACAAAGCACGCTGCTTCAGGAAAGCGTATCAAATGCATCGCAACAGGACCGGCTCTCATAAAATAGCCTGCCCAAAACGAAGACTTCACCAGGTTCGCGAGGTAATTCCATTAAAAACGCTCTCGGTCTATCCTACAGATAGCAATGCAAGCGCTGCTTCCCTTATTTTTTAAGCCACTATTCCACGCAATGGTACATAAATGTATCACTCGTGTCACATGAAAAAGCACACACAAAGAACTTACTTGTCAAGTGGGATCCCTGGTTCAGGAAAGCGCGCGCGCCGGCGCGCACACATACACAGACACACACTCACATTTTCACAATCACAAACACAAAGTCCACCACAACCACATAAATCCATATTATTCCTCAGGTCAATAATTATCCTACCATCGTCAAAAGATGGCTCACTCTTGTATGCGATCGCAAAGCGATAGGTCCTCGTTCCGGATGTAATAGGATATCGCCAGTCGGCCGACGCGAACCAAAAAAGAAAGAAAGGAATGCGCGTTCGCTATACCTCCACAAAGAAAACGGTGCCGTGCTTCTACGCAGCGCTCATCATACAGGAGTGAATTGTCTTCTTCGTTTTCCTTTTATTTTCTTGCACCCATATATTTTGCAAGAATACTATAGAGCAGAACGGACAAATGTGAACATCATTCGCTACACACTGTAGCTCTCACCATTTTTAAACCAAACCACTTAACATGTGTTCATAGGTCTTCACTAAATAGGTGAGCCGATAATGACTCAAAATGAAATGAAATCAAATAAAATAATCATTCCAGCATCGCTGGCTGCAAGCTTGGGTACCCTGCTTGGGTCTGCTGGCGCTGGAATAAAAGATTTATCGCGAGGGTACTACAATGGTGAG
Source organism: Ornithodoros turicata (assembly GCF_037126465.1). Lineage (NCBI taxonomy): Eukaryota > Metazoa > Arthropoda > Arachnida > Ixodida > Argasidae > Ornithodoros > Ornithodoros turicata. The sequence continues at coordinate 240,675 of NW_026999441.1, forward strand.
CTCTGCTGCTGTTTAAGTGATAAAACAGTGCACCTGCTCGGGGAAAGGGATCGCGCACGTCCAAACCGCGAGGCCCGCGTTGCGCTCGCACGGGGAATCGCGCGCGTCGCGTCCCCAGAACGGGTACGCGCGCGGCTCGCGTGGGGCGCGGTTCGGGAGCACTGTTTTATCACTTAAACAGCAGCAGAGCTCACCATTGTAGTACCCTCGCGATAAATCTTTTATTCCAGCGCCAGCAGACCCAAGCAGGGTACCCAAGCTTGCAGCCAGCGATGCTGGAATGATTATTTTATTTGATTTCATTTCATTTTGAGTCATTATCGGCTCACCTATTTAGTGAAGACCTATGAACACATGTTAAGTGGTTTGGTTTAAAAATGGTGAGAGCTACAGTGTGTAGCGAATGATGTTCACATTTGTCCGTTCTGCTCTATAGTATTCTTGCAAAATATATGGGTGCAAGAAAATAAAAGGAAAACGAAGAAGACAATTCACTCCTGTATGATGAGCGCTGCGTAGAAGCACGGCACCGTTTTCTTTGCGGAGGTATAGCGAACGCGCATTCCTTTCTTTCTTTTTTGGTTCGCGTCGGCCGACTGGCGATATCCTATTACATCCGGAACGAGGACCTATCGCTTTGCGATCGCATACAAGAGTGAGCCATCTTTTGACGATGGTAGGATAATTATTGACCTGAGGAATAATATGGATTTATGTGGTTGTGGTGGACTTTGTGTTTGTGATTGTGGAAATGTGAGTGTGTGTCTGTGTATGTGTGCACGCCGGCGCGCGCGCTTTCCTGAACCAGGGATCCCACTTGACAAGTAAGTTCTTTGTGTGTGCTTTTTCATGTGACACGAGTGATACATTATGTACCATTGCGTGGAATAGTGGCTTAAAAAATAAGGGAAGCAGCGCTTGCATTGCTATCTGTAGGATAGACCGAGAGCGTTTTTAATGGAATTACCTCGCGAACCTGGTGAAGTCTTCGTTTTGGGCAGGCTATTTTATGAGAGCCGGTCCTGTTGCGATGCATTTGATACGCTTTCCTGAAGCAGCGTGCTTTGTTCTTGTAGTGTGGTTTACGCCTTTATCAATAGAAATGAATAGAAGTGTTTGTTTGTTTGTTTGTTTGCATGTTTGTTTGTTTGTTTGTTAGTATGTGTCTGTCACGTTCGTAGCGCTGTTCAAGCTTTATTTGCTTTGCAAAAATTCAGACTTTATGGTATTAAGCTGTTCGAGTAGAAGTGACTTTCCCTGCTCGCTTAAGATAAATTGTGTATCCCTGCCCTGTGCTTTCTTCACGCAGGGACAATGCAAATGAGTATTTAGCATTATGCAATAATTATCTGATAGCAGAAATGGGTGTCTTTGTCACAGTTTATTAGCGTGTGTGTCGATATTTTATTTTATTTTTTTCTCTTATTGCTATTCGAGCAAAAGTGCGTGTAATTTTCGCTGCTCTTTTCTTATTTTCTCTACTTTTATGTAGAAGAAAGCCTCCTGCGTAAAAGCTGAATAGTGTTCTATCAGTGGAAGTGGGGTTGTTTGTTTGATTTTGTTGGGTGTTCGATATCTTGATGAAGTAAGCAGTGCTTAATTTTGCAGGTTTTTGAGCAGAAATGCTGGTATCTGAGCACGGAGTAGAAATTGCTATATTTCTCTGCTCCCTAAGAAACTTTGTACGTCGTTTTCCAAGCAGACCGCGTTTAGTTTACGCGAAATGAACTTATGTATGCTCTATGATGATCCGCCGCAGGCTTAGCCCTTTTCCCCGATCACCAGTGTTTTGACATTCGATGTCGCATGTCTAGACTTGTTCAGTAGTGTCTTTCTTGCTGCAATTTTTACCCTTCGCTGATATCTTGTTGCTGTCATGTTGTGCTAGCCGCGTAGCGATAAGCGGTGATTCTCCGATTATTCCTAGGCGGTAGGCTTAAGCCTTTTCCCTGCTCACTGAAGGAAATTTGTGTATCCCTGCCCTGTGCTTTCTTTACGCAAGGGTAATGCGTCTGTGTATGTGGCACTATCATATACCAGACATGAGCGTCTTTTTCTTGGTTTATTGGCCTATGCTTCAGGTTTTTTAAGTCAAGCAAAAGTGCGTGTAATATTTCGCTGCTCTTTTTTTTATTTTCTCTACTTTTATGTAGAAGAAAGCCTCCTGCGTAAAAGCTGAATAGTGTTCTACCAGTGGAAGTGGGGTTGTTTGTTTGATTTTGTTGGGTGTTCGATATCTTGACGAAGTAAGCAGTGCTTAATTTTGCAGGTTTTTGAGCAGAAATGCTGGTATCTGAGCACGGAGTAGAAATTGCTATATTTCTCTGCTCCTTAAGAAAATTTGTACGTCGTTTTCCAAGCAGACCGCGTTTAGTTTACGCGAAGTAGAAAAATGAAGTTGTGTATGCTCTATCATGATCCGCCGCGGGCTTAGGCCTTTTCCCCGATGAGCAGTGTTTTGTATGCGATGTCGCATGTCTGGACTTGATCAGTGTTGCAATTTTTACCCTTCGTTAATATCTTGTTGTTGTTGTCGTCTTGTGTTAGACGTTGAACTTCGTAGCGATGTGCGGTAACGCTACGATTATTCCTGAGCGCTCCGTGTGTTTAATGCGTTGTCCTCTGTGCGTGCATGCGTGTGCTTTTTTTCTCCTGATTTGTGACGTCATCGTGGCATGTCTGGACTTGTTTAGCAGTGTTGCAGTTCTTCCCGCTGCTAGTATCTTGTTGGTGTCATGTTGTGCTAGCCGCGTGGCGATGTGTGGTGACCTGAGGTCTTAAGCCTTTTCCCTGCTCACCTAAGGAAATTTGTGTATCCCTGTCCTGTGCTTTCTTTACGCAAGGGCAATGCGTCTGCGTATGTGGCACTATCACATACCAGACCTGAGTGTCTTTTTCTTAGTTTATTAGCATATGCTTCAGGTTTTTTAAGTCAAGCACAAGTGCGCGCAATTTTTCGCTGCTCTCTTCCTCAAATCACCGATTTTACGCAGAAGAAAGTCGCATGGTGCAGCTGAGAAGTGGGTTTCTCTGATTGTTTGTTAGATGTTGTTAGGAGCTCGGTATGTTGAGGAAGTCAGCTGTTAAAGGTATCCGTGAAGAAATGCTTGCATCTGAACGCAGGATAGGAATTCCTGAAGCACGACACCCTCAGTGTAAATTAATTATTTTGGATATGAGTCGGCTTCACTGCATGACAAGGCTGAAATGGGAAGAGAGAAAAAATTGGAGCGCTTCATTAGTAGCGATCCAAGTAATAGGGCAATTATAGTTTCCATAGAAAGTTGAATTTTAATGGGCTCCTAAAATTATAGTTTTGTAGAAGCTTTTCGAAACTGCAATGCAATAATCATTAATATAGTATAGGAATGCCATCATGTTCCCGTAAAGGCGTTCTGTCTTGTGCTTTGGAGTGCGCGAATAGAACTTTGCTCCCAGGCTTTCCCGCCTTTATGCTCGCAATGCGCGAATGGAACTTTGCCCACCCGGCTTCCGCGCGTTTTTGCTCGCAGGTGTAGCCTCAGACAACGAATGTATGAGCATAGAAAGGGTCATGTATTACATAAGCCTGGAGGTGACGTTGAGTGGTCTCACTTATTATTTTAAGGAGCAGTAGTAGTTTACTGTAATTCTAATGACCATGATGAGCCTTTGGGGTGAAAATAGTTAATATGCAGGGTGCTTTTTTGTTGAATTTTAATGAGAGAATCAATGTCATTCAGAGTAGGACAAAGGAAATAATCTTGCGATTCAATAATTAATAGGAGTCTTTGCCGGTGTCTTCTTCAGACAGGATGTGATGATGTCACGCAGTCTGTAGCAATGCGTTGACTGTTACTGAAAAAAGTGTAGCAAAATGGTGTGTATTCCCCTGGACAGATTTATGATGAGCACTGTTTTTGAACAAGAGGAGTGCGTGTGCTTGGAAATAGTTTGATGCTGGTTTCCTTCTTTGTTTCTTTTCGCTTTTCCCCCTTGTTGTCTGACAAACATGCGCTGACATGCCTGGGCTTGTTCTGACATGCTTTCCTTCTACATGTAGTTTTTTTTCTTTTTGTACAAGGAATATTCTTGACGATAGTGCTGCCTTGAATGGGAATAGTGCTATTCTTAATACTTTTGCGATTCATTTAATACTTTTGCGATTCATTTAGTTCAGAGAGTAACCGCGAGGGGGACAGGTGTGTGACTTTATTCAGGAGGAACAAAGCATCATTATTCAATTATCTACCTGGCTCTCGGGTGGGATGAACATGTCTTGCTGCACCATTTTTTCCATGTACAGTAAGACTTTGGGAATGAAATGCTATAATCTCCTCTTTTCTATGGTGCTCTTCTGCAATAGTTCCCTATGCAATCGTTATAGAAGAATAAAGGAAATAATCTTGGGATAGTGATTCAATAAATAACAGGTCCCATGTCTAGAGCGTACGCGTTCTTGAGCCACGCACCTGCAAGATGACGTCATACCGTGGCTTCACTGCAGGTTGACCTTGTCTAGAGGAGCATTAGTGGAAAAAAACAGGGTAGCCCTGAGACAATAGGATGCCGTCACGACCAATGAGACTTGCCAGCAGGGGGCGCAAGGATTCACTTCTCTCTTGGACACTGGCGGGTGTAGACACGGTAATTATGATCCTGGCAATTGCGTTGATCGTCAGTAGGAGAGCGTAGCTTAGGTGGGGTTCTGTCTGCCTCTGATTGGGTGCGGGTCTGTGGTTCGTCACTGGTGAATGGTGTTCGACGATGCAGGTGGATTTTGTGACGAGCGGATTTACAATGAGGGAATGCTGTGAACGGGAAAAATGATGGTGAGCGTCTTTTCACTCTGTCCAAGTGTTCGTTTTCCTCTGTTGCCCAACAGTCGTGCGAATTTGTCCTGACGTGTCCTGACATGCCCCGATATGCATGCTTTCCTGTGTTAACGCTTTGTATTTTTTTCTTTTTTGACAAGGAACATTGTCGTCTTGACGATAGTGCTGCCCTGAGTTCTGCGCGCGTTGATTTGTTGAGTGCCTAGTCCTCTTATTAGCCGTTGATGGAGTTACATGTTAGGATATTTTGTTCTTTTGCAAGTCTCATTTAGTAAGACTTTGGAATTCCTACGATCAGTTTTCATGCATGGTGCTCTTCTGCAATAGTTTCCTATGCAATCGTTATAGAAGAATAAAGGAAATAATCTTGGGATAGTGATTCAAAAAATAATAGGTCCCCTGTCTAGAGCGCACGCGTCCTTGAGCCACGCAGGTGCATGATGACGTCATACCGTGGCTTCACTGCAGATTGACCAAAGGAGCATTAGTGGAAAAAAACAGTGTAGCCCTGAGACAATAGGATGATGTCTGGACCAATGAGAACTGCCAGCAGGGGGCGCAGGAATGCTCTTCTCTCTTAGCCTCTCGCAGGTGGCGGTAGGAGCGCGCAGAGGGCGCTACGAGCGTGCGCATGCGTAGCACCCGTAGAGTGGCGCTTACGTCAGTCCACCTCTGGCTCTCATTGGGAGAAGACGTGCGGTCGTTCGCTCCGTCGTCACTTGATCCCTGGCTGTCGACGAGAGCAGTCGCATCGGTCTGCGCTCCTACTGTGGTGAGGTGATTTGTTGTGTAACTAATGATTTCGCCAACTTTGTTCCCGCTTTGTTTGCGATTTTCGTGCCCGTGCACGTCGGGTGCTGGTTGCTGTTGTCCGGGCATTCCCGCCATTTTCTATCATCTTCTGCCTTGGGACCGGGAGTAGCGCTGGTGTGATTCTTAATAATTTTGTTGTGAGATTAGTTGAGAAAGTAACCGCTAGGGGGTGCAGCTGCGGGGTTTATACAGGACAAAAACCATTACGAGTCAGTTTCTGCCTGCCTCTCGGATGGAGCAGTCGCATGGTTCTGCGCTCCTGTTCTATTGATGAGCTATTGATGAGCTATTGATGGTTTGCATACTCTTGCTTTTCCAGCCTCTGTATTACGAGTGTTTTTCTCCTTGCATGCCCAGAGCTGTCCTAACTTGCCCAGACATGCCGTGATGACGTCACAGCTGACGTCACAGGATGTCCGGAACTGGTGGTCATAGCTGCGATGCTTTGCAACCTGCCTCCGTGCTCCGTCGCCCAGCGACAGTCAGCGGCCGTTCCGGACGGCTTCCTTCAAGATGGCGTCGTTGATCTTCAACGAAACTCCTTCTCTCCACTCTATCTCTATCTATTTTTTTATTTTTATCAGCTCAACTAGCCCACAACTCACACAGTGGTCTGGACGTGTCTTAGATGATCCCCATTTAGTGTAATGACTCCCTGGTGGGTCCTAATTACTGTGGGGGGTCCCAAATTGCTCTAATTGCTAATTAATGGCGTCCAGACGAAGATGTGAGTTGTGGGCCAGTTGAGCTGATACATTACTACTGATGTCGATGAGATAAAGCTCCGTTTTTGGAGTGTCAGCGATCCCAACGCCATGCGTGCATGCGGAGCGGAGTGCGGTGTACGCTGCGAATGGGGTCGTGGCAACGCTATTAACCACCAAGAAACGGAATAAAATGCCGCCCTGCGCTGTGAGTGTTCTTTATTAAACATTAGACGGTCACAAATGAGCGGGACAAAGTAACATGCCACTTTGGCGATACCCTGCACTGCCTTTCAAGGAAAGTAAGCTGTAGTGTTTAGAGGAGGAAAGAAAACGATTAAACGTCTCCCAAGAAAACGTTTATATATGTATACGTGCCGCTGTACGTTTGTGCGAACGAAAACGTTTAAACGTATCCTGGGAAAATCAGTATACGTGCTCTTGAACGTATATCTAACAGAACACGTTTAAACGTGTCTTAAGAAAACGTTTAATATGTGAAACGTGTTACAAAAAGCGTTTCTTAAGAAAACGTTTAAACGTTTTGACGTTTAAACGTTTAACGTAGAGCTCTAATACAAATCCATAGTCTTAGGCTCATGTAGAGGTGTGCGCCGTGGGCATTTTTTTCGGCGGCGGCGTCACGCCGATGCGCCCCGTGGACTGTCAATATGTTCTCTTCTCCAACGATGACGCACGAACACCTCAGAGCGGGGGTATTTTCTCCATTATAGACACCGCGACGGTGGCAGTATTTAGACTACCTCGCACCAAACAAGTGCGTCAGCACTGGATAGTATTATGAAAGAAAACCGAGCACACAAAGGAACATTAGGAGAAGTAAAGTACTTCAAGAAGGTCGTCGCCCAAGAACTTCGACTGGGCGCGTTAAGTGCGCGTTAAGCGCTAGAGAAAACAACATAGCTAGATAATCAGAACGACGAGCCATCCCTTTAATGGCAACTACACGTAACAGTTATAGCGAGTGTCGAACGTTCACGGACGGCGACGCGTGAAAGCTCTGACCACTGATCCAGTGGCTCTTTTTGTGAAACCATATAAATATGCGAACGACTCCCTGGTGGGTCCTAATTACTGTGGGGGGTCCCAAATTGCTCTAATTGCTAATTAATGGCGTCCAGACGAAGATGTGAGTTGTGGGCCAGTTGAGCTGATACATTACTACTGACATCGTCCGGCACAGTTACAATTCTGGGTGTTAGCCTTTTCTCCATTCCAATTTGATCATAACGGGAGGTGTTGGCTCTTTGTGGGAATACACGTCAGCCCATCATGCCACAAAAGTCGTCCTCATCCCTTTTTTCCCACTCTGGCGCAAGAATCGGGACAGTGAAAAGTGATAGGTTCTTAAAGCGTGATTGGCAAATGTTCTGGTTTTAGAGTGCAATAGTGGGAACCAGTAGGAAAGAGCAGGCTACATGCTTCAGGAACGCGAATCCTCGAATCCTAGGCAGGGATTCGAGAATCCGAATCCCATTGCCCAAAACCGCGAATCGAATCTTTGGAATCCACCAACCAACCAAGTATGCTTGTTTCCGTTTAAAAAATCGGCACCTCCAAGCCTGCTTGGCCAGCGGTTCCCGCGGCGCTACAAAACCACAACATAAAGCTCCGATATTAGAAGTTTAAAAGTAACACGGTTTTGCTTTGATTGTTTCTTAGTCTTATGGAGGGATTTCAGACTCCTCAGTTTATGTATCTCCTATAGTCGATGAACAACTTAGGAAGATGTATATGCCAAGACAGCACAACATGCTGCAAATGTGTTGCATCAATGTTCTCTCAACGTTGAAGTGTTGCAGCGATGCACACATTCGTCGTTGTAGCAATGTACTTACTTCAATGTTCATGCTATATGTCTCAAAGATCGCGTAAAGCTAACATTGCGATATTACTGAAGCGGTGATGAATATGTTACACTCTGGTAATATGGCGTTTACATTGTTTACGCATGTCAAGGCAACGTTGCAATTGCATTTCTTCCAAAACGCTTAAACAGCAACGTAACTTCGACGTTTAGCTACGACGCAGTAGCTTTATTTCACTGTTTTCGCCGTACTTCAAAAGATGCGTAGGGATAACAGTGTGATTGTGTCTCCGAATCAATTTGCGTGTGCTACACTGAAGAAATTTCGCAGTTACATTGCTGATGTGGGGTCTGGCAGTCAATTCTAATGCAATGTTGCAATAGCATTCCCCACAAAACAGTGCATCAGCGACCTAATCTTAGCGTTGCAGCACTATCATTATAGCAATGTGTCTGCTGTATTTCGAAGGATGCGTAGAGCTAACAGTGTGATTCTCTTGCGAGAGCAATGTTGCACATGATACATTGAGGAAACGTCGCAGCTTATAAATGTTTCTCTAGGTAACGTCTGAGACATTGTAGCAACATCGAAACAAACATATTGCTGCAATGCTGCACGTTTTGCATGCAGCATTTCCGAGGCACTTGCTCCGAGTGCACCACTAACACAATGTTTGCACGATCTTGTTCTATCTGTAATTCCCACCAATAAACAATGCATGAAATCTTCGGAATTTCCCGTGACGTTCACCCGTCATTTGTCAGTGTGTTTTTGATGACGTGTTCAAACTTTGCGGCATCGTTTCATGCACAAATGGAGTGTTACCACAATGCCTCTAGTTCAATGTTGGTGCAGCATTTTGAGACGATGCATTTTAGAAACATTGCGATTGTGTTGCTCAGGCAATGTTTCGCGTGCCGCAGCGAGGTAACATTACAATTAGCGTGACAATTTTGGGGAGAATTAATTCAGACTGTGAGAGGCATATTCTGGGACGTACACTGCGGACGTACCATGGGGGATGACTATGGACAAAGGGGTCGAGACGAGGACAACATAATCTTAAAGAAAATTAATCCGACCGGCGACTTGAAATTAATTACAATCCATTCTTACGCACGTGTGAGTGCGCGCTGGCCATCGATATGGCGTTATTCCATAGCACCAGTGCGACCACAGCCCTTGGCCCTCGCGTGGCATTGCGAGTAGAATGATCGCCTTCCGTGCAAAGACAGGGAGGTAATAACACGGGTTCGAATCTTGTCTGTGCTGTCTGCGATTTTCTCAGAGCTTCTCGGTAGACTTTCATGACGAATGTCGGCACCATTCCCCTGAAGTCTGCCCAAGAGCAGGACGATTACTGAATATGTAAGCATACTGTGTTCACTTGCACATATATCACCGAGACTGTAGTGCTCCTCGGGCGTTGCTTTTGTAACGGTGCTACACTGTAAAGTAACTGGCTATTGGCAGTGCTGCATCAACATTACAATATTACATTTTTTGCAATATTGTTGCTGTAATATTGCTGCAAAATAACGAAGCCGGTCTTTAACAATGCCACCCCGGCATTGCAGTGTCACATTTCTGCAATGTTGTTTCAATAACATCGTTGCAGCATAAGGAAAGCGGTCATTAGCAACATAACCTCAATATTGCGCTGACTGGGTGGGAATGACTTTTTCCGAAATTTGTTTTTTTTTATTAAACAAAGATATCAAATTCTGCTTCAAAACACTCTTCAGTAGAAGACTTTTTTTCCCTGACTTTTTCAGCTCTTTTTAAAGAAAGTATTCGAAAGATTCGAGATTCAACCTTCCTTGGATTCGGATTCCAGAAATTCTGGATTCGTCCCATCGCTATTTAAAACTGTAGTGAAACATGTCGGTTCATATGAAATGTACGACGAAAAATGAACACTGATGGGGGGGGGGGGGGCTTAAAAGCCAAATATGAGGGGGGAGGGGGTAATGGCAGGATGGGCTCGCCATTGTTGGCCACAAAGCGAAATATGAACTCAAGTAATAAACTACTTATAAGCCAGTGAGAAACTGCCGTAGTTGGTAATCACTGATGGGAACCATGGGCGCGCCAGGCATAACGGGGACAACTTTTGTCTCTGTCCCCGTAATGTGTGGAGCGTCCATGTTTCCCATTAATAAAGATAAGAACTTGCTCAAATAGGTATCCGTTTCGAAAGGCGCTGCGTTTCGTATTAACAAGATGCTTAAACGCTTCACCTTGATATAACGTTCAACCGCTTCATTTTAACAAAACGCTTGAACGTTTCGCATTCACAAACGTTTAAACGTTTCGCATTAATAGAACGCTCAAACGTTTCGCATTAACAAAACGTTTAAACGTTTCATAAGGAAACGTTTTCCAGACTATACGTGAATCTAAACGGCATATAAAACGTTTAAACGGAAACGTTTTAAACGAAAGTCGGAAAAACGTGTTAGATTCCGAGCCCTAATTTGTATGCAAGGTCTCTCTTTACATCCCATCATTCACCAGGGGAAAGCGTCCATTGAGTGCCAATGAAGTTGAGCGCACGAAACAGCTCGCAAACATCCGGATCCATGTTGAAAGAGTGATCGGACTGCTTAGGAACAAGTACGTGATTTTGAAACTTTGTCGACCGGTTCAGCTATTGAGGACATCTAAGGATGGTAAATCACCAATCAACAAAATTGCTGTCGTGTGCTGTGCCCTGACGAATCTCTTTAACTCAGTGGTGCCTAGAGATTAATATGGACATTGTTGCTCATACACTCAAATCTTGCTAGCTGGACAAACAATTTGCGACTGTTTTGCTTGGAAATAATTATGCGGTGATGAATACAACAGGAGCGTACTGAGTAAATCTGTTGAATTCGACATGACCAGGTAAGTGGGAAACGCTGCGTCAGCACTTTGGACTTGAGGAGAAAGTTAATGTCCAAACTGCACAGTTACTTCCTTTTTTAGACGACATCACCTTCGGCTGACCATATCATCATTCGGTAGTGACGGTCACACAGATCACGTGAGAATAGGGTGGCTGGTCGTAAAATAGCTAGCAGCTAACATTCAGGTTTAACTCTAGAATGGTATGGATCGATAACTCTAGTCGGTTCCACATTGAAAACGTGGAATTTGCAATATAGAAAAGAGTGGAAAGTTGAAGTTGAAATTCTGGCGTCAGCACCTTTCTCCCGAGTGGTTCGAGTGAGTGTTATTCTTAGTTTGACGCTAACAGTCTTGTAACGATATGCTGCCTTAAATGAAAACAACTCTGTGTGATAAAATGTTTTTTGTGATTTGGCACCAATGAAGTCTGCATTACCAACATATCATACATATTTGCCACTGACTTAATGCATGATGCATAATACACTCACAAACATCTGCTGCAATATAAGGCTTTAATCTGCACAGAGTCCTTTTATTTTCTCTGTTGGGTGAACCACTTTTCGAACATTTCTGAGAACAGCATATCTGAAGGACACTTGAGCCTTTCTTATGGCAGCTTCAAGAAGTTGATCATTCCAACAAAGCCGTTGCACAGAGATTTCATCTGTTTCCAGATCACAAAGTCTGCACACTCTACCTCATACACAAGCATTTAACATTGCACCTGCCTGATAATAGCAGGCATGAGTATCACAGGCCATGAGCTCACCAATATTAAGTCATACACAGCTGCTTATTGGGCAGCTGCTCAAGCTTCTTGTTTCCTACGTAAAATGGGCACTTTACTTGGACTACTTGTCGTCCACAGCAAGAACGCTGTGGTATCATGTCAGGCGTAGGGGCTGTAAATGGTTTGGCATATGTGAAATCCATCTTTGCAACTGGGGGAGCATTGCCTTTCCTGTCATGTGCAAGGAGGCTCTTGTTCCCCGAGTCTGTGCAGATTTTTTTTCAGGATTCCGGGTAGAAACAAACTGCGGGCAGCCACAGGCGACATGGACACCATGCAGTCTCAGTGGGGCTGTCACAATTTCCCTATCTTTTTAAACAAAATCCACACCTTGAGATGTGGTGCAGACAATGCTTCGGAATGGTTCACCTGCAAAAATATTAGAAACATGAAACAGAAAACTTGAAGGTCTTGTAGAGTGTACATGTTATCGGTGATTTACTATGACCACACTTGTACAACCCCCTTCGCTCACTATCTTAATCTTGTTTTATTTATTTAATTTTTGGACGAACATCTAGTGACACATGACTGTGTCTGCAACAGCATTGTGCGAAATAGAGAAATTAGGAATAAGAGAACTGCTTGAGTTTTGAACACCAAAATATCCAGTGTTTCAGTGAACATAATTTGTATTTGAAAAGTATGTAATTCATCCGTAATTACTTCGAGTAGTAATATACCGACGGCCAATATCGCATTATCGTAATATTATTATAACGTTGCCGTACATTTTTGTACGACGTAGTATCCTCATGTTGTGACGCCTCGTTGTGACAAGTAGTCAAATTAAGGTTCTCACCTGTGAAAGCTTTAGCATGTGATCGTCTTGGATCTCTCTCAGTCCGGGTTTCTCACTTGCAAAAAATAAAAATAAAAAAAACAATTGTATGCCTCCAGAGCCTTGTTTGCCTTGAGTTGCTTCTTAGAAGTAAAGCTATTCTTAACCACAAAGTATTCGTTGACATCACTATGGTCCACCTGAGGCCACAATGACATATGGTGTGCACAGTCACCACGATTTAGAGCGTGCGGCCTTGGTACGGATCAACGCCAAAGCATAACTCTATTTTCGCTGGATAAAGGGGGGGGGACAGATCGTCACCGTCCAAGCTGTCTATATATTTCTTGCTTGCACTTTCGTCACACATGAAACCGTATATCCGTTGTGGAGGGAGCTATCCGAAAGACAGTTCGCCAACGTCGTCAACACCCACAGATATTCCAATCCGGTGGTACCACAATATGGCGTCGGAGCAGACGATGCGCTTTCGTAAAGTCACGTGAATAAACCCTATAGCCAAATACGTAGTGGTTAAAAAAGGAGATTGCGGAAAAGGGTGCCTTTCTCGACGAGACGTTGCGTGACCGTCTCGTAGCCCGAAAATTCGGCGATCCCTTCTGGAGCTAGACAGCAAAGGCTTAGAGGATGTGTACAGGTTGGAACAAAAGTTTTAGGAACACGCCATTGATCGTTTTACTTTTTCTTTGGTGCGACTCGCACTATAGTGGCTTCCAGAAGCGGGTGAGTTCACTGTTTCCGAGACCTGGCCTTAGGGAGAGGAAAATCAATTACGCTGTGCATGCGCCGGCAGTGACGTCATGTGTCGTTCTTTTTCGCTGCCTTGCTTGTCTGCTCGCTTCGCGTGCGCAAGCGCTAGTGGAGTGCGGTTTGCTTGCGGATGCGATTTATGGTAGTGGTGAAGCAAATCTGCAGAATATTCCGTTCAAGTTCCTCACTTTTCAGTAACGCCTGCGTTAACGGAACGTCTCAGTAATACCTGCGGGTTGAATGCTTGGATCAAAAGATGAGGGTGTTTGTACAAAATTGTTCCACGGGCCGCTTTGTTACTGCAGATCACGGAGTACTCCGTGCTACAGACGTAACAAGTGCAAGTCCACTTTTTCTAAGCTGCACTTTCTCAGCTAAGGCAACAGCAGCACCACATGAAGGTATACACAACTTCCGAGTGAGTTAAAGGAACATTAAAGTGGACAGGCACTGCAAAGAAACGAGAGCGAAACCGAAATGGAGAAGCAATCCGCTGCCGCCAGGAGCGCACACAGTGGAAGGAGAGAGTGAAACCAAAACGGAGAAGCAACCCGTTGCCGCTAGGTGTGCACGCGCGCAGTGGAAGCGAAATCGAAACCGGGAGCGCCCTTGAGGAGGTGACTGCTCGATACCTGTGGCGCAGAGAAACCTGTGGCTCAGAGGGTCCTATGAGCGCTAGGAGCTGCGGAGAGGCGCCAGCCGCCGGCTCTAAAGCGAAACGCACTGCCTCCAAAATATTGTTGCCACCGGCGCACGTACGCGGAAGATCTCTGATTAGCTGCGCAATATATGTATAAATATTTGGATGCTCATTCGTCTAAAAAAGTGGCGTCAGTTTCCTTCGCGCTGATTGGGCGAGAGTCATTTGACTGAGGAGCGAGCATCCGAACGGTCCGAACGCGCGAACCGCTCAACGGAAGCAGTCGAACGGAGGAGAAAGAAAAACGACAGAAAAGACATCGCGTCTGTCCGGCCACGCGTGTTCTCTCGGACTGCAACCGTTGTGCACGCAGACGCTAGGGGGTAGTTTGAGGGTTTTGAATGCTTTAGATTTAGATTGTGGCGAACTGCTAATGTGAGAACGGAATGGCACATCCACCTCATCATCACAACAGCGGGAAGACGAACATGACATGGAATCCCTGCACCTCCAGAGGACGCAGAAATCGTCAGAAAGGAAGTCTGCACTCTTTCCGACGTACTGCAGGTGAACGGTAAGACAAGTCTGATTACTTTTTTGTAACTGAAGGAAGTAATGCAGGTTTATCACGTTAAGTGTATTACGTACAACATTTACGAGTCACTCGGTACGTTAGCGGCGTTTCATTGTGCAGTGCATTGCCGTAACTTGTAGGTTTCTGATATGCCGTTAATCAAATTATGTGTGGTTATGCTAGTTGCCCCTCATGCGCGTCGCAGCCGTTCATTCACTGTGATCTACGAACATTCGTGACAAATGCCTTGGTGTTCAAATACGAAATCAAGATCGATTGCCTATCATAGCAGTGATTTCGTGCAGAGTTACGGATCATCAATATATTTTTTGTTTTGTTTTAGTTCTCCCGCAGCCATCGGCAACAACGACGCATATAGCTCAGCATTGGCTTCCTAACTACCCTTCGATGTCGAAGCACCTAAAGCTCCAGTGAAGCCTGTTACAAGACGTAAAAAGATATGTACTGTAGCTTTTTCGAGGCAGTTCCCGAGGACAAATAAAGTTGATTTGTTATACACCATCGCTTTTTGATTGTCTGCTTTGCCCTCGTTTTATAAACACTCGATTTACGAATTCCCTCGGCTTATGAACGGCGTCAGCAGGATCCAAATTTTTTCCATGTATTTTTGCCTCGGTTTATGCTCTGGTACTACCAGAAGAGCTTCGAGGGATACACGTGCACTGTGTGGCGCATGTCCTTCACTTACTGCTTCAGGACATGAGCCAGCGATTGGACAAATGTCACGATTTCTCACACGTTATAACAGACTTGACAAACAGTCCCACATCACCGCCAGCAATGGGATAACTCCCCATCGCGTAATGTCCTCTCCAAACCGCCTACAGGCGTTCCAACAGTGTGAACAAGAAGGCTCAAGGCTTCCTTCTTGTGATCGGTGTGTGACTGAACGATGTGCGCTTCTGCATCCGCAGTGCATTGTTAATGTTTGCATTGAACTGACTATTGTATAGGAGTAAAAAACAGTTTTAGTTTATTTATGTTGCACGTACGTGAAAGTGAATATAAATTTGGTCATTGCAGCACTACATGTAACCGAAGTAATCCTTCAAAACGTAGACAAGATAAGCCGGGGAACAGATCTTTGTACTTCCTCTATTTTTTCGGATAGCGTGCATCTGCGGAGATCCCACACCGCAGATGCATACTCTATAAGCAATGTTGTACTAAGGATTTATATGGCTAATTTAATATATTTTGTTGTCATGGCTACCCCATTTCAGATTTTTCCTTCTAAATATGTCGCATGCGATGACAAGGGTGCCCAGAAGAAGCACACAATATCGGCGGCTCCCAAACTGTTGCCCGTTTTCCTCAATATGTGTCCTACTGGTTCGCCGGATTCTTCCGCATTCTATGATTGCCCTGTCTACGTGGCATCAAAACATATTTGAGATAAATAACGTCCCAAACCCGACTAAAGCATGTGGCGCTTCTACACGACCACAAATGGCTCGCAAGCAGATCAAACCTTGATACCATTGCAGACGAGTTCACAGAACGGTCCGCAGTGCCAAGGGACGCATTCTTCACCACGGCGAAGGAATTATTGTTCCCAATCTCTCAGTTTCGTTTCCCTCGTGATTTCCGTGTAGAAATCTAATAAAAATTGCGCGGCTCACATACAACAGTCTCTAGTCTTTCTAGGGACAGTTACTACACTTTTCCTGCAACGACTACACTCTTAGAAATGAACATGACCACATTGCACGCTCCTAGCCAACCATTATCCCGAATGACAACGTTCTCGCCCCTGATTTGTAGAAAAGTGTAGGCGGGGCCTATTCTGTGCGGTGCATAATGGCACAAAATGGGCTCCGCCTCCTGTTTTCACGAAATCAGGGGCGAGAACGTTGTCATTCGGGATGATGGTAGGAGCGTGCTATGTGGTCAAGTTCATTTTTAAGAGTGTACATCTATTCTTTCCGTCCCATGTCAATCAGACACAGATCAGTGCAAGTTTTGGAATGAGTGTACTCAAAGCACGTAACAAAAATACTAGAAAACAGTATGCAAGAAAATTTTGCCTGAGCAGTAGTTAGAAACGTAAAGCAGTCAGACTCGCCCTGCAAGAGGGAAGTCTGGTGATGCCCCGATGGTACACAACATGCACTCATAACATGGAAGAGCTCATCGAGGCAACACTCACATACGCATTTTCCGTTCGCTCTTGGACAGAAGCCCGCTGCACTCCCCCTGCCGAAACATGGAAGCCCCCCAGACAACACATAGGCGTCCCGAGGACGTCTATATGACGTCACGACCTGGATATTCGTATGTCGTATGGACATCCGCGAATGTTCAAAAGGCGGTCAGTTGGCAGTCCGCGGGACTGCATTTGCAACACCCTACGATGGTCGGCGGTAGTCCCAAACAGGACGGGAACGACTTTCCCCGAACGTTTGTGGGACATTTTTAAGTGTGCCCATCCGGACCATATTGTAGCCCCCCTCCCCCCGCTGGTGTGGTGTGTTACCTCCATTCTCAAAGTGACTGACATGTGCCTAAATAGCTGGCACTGTTTTTTTCTCGTTTGACATAGCATACAGAATAACACTCGCATGCCACAGGCTGGAAGACTGCTTGGATGGCGCACCAGAGAAAAGGTATGCAGCTAGCGTGTTCCGTTAACTTTTGTCGGGAACTTACAACACAGTAAACAGTAGGCATAAGTTAAGCTAAAAGAACTACAGCCTGTAAATGTGACAGACGTTCACAAGTTCAGAAGATGCCGCATACGTAACAATAGACCAAATCAAAAATTAAAAAAACACACACACAGTAGAAACGAACACAGGGTTGACACTGTTAAGTTTCATTTTGTGTTTGGTACATTTTGGTATTCTTATTTCCTTCTAGGCAAACTTGTGCAGCTTTTAACGAATATCTTTTTTTTCTTAAAAACGAACTTTACCTGATAGCCCGCTGCTAGCCAACCACAATCCCGAATAACAGGGTTCTCGCCCCTGATTTGTTGAAAACCGGAGGCGCTGCCATTTTTTTGTACCCATTATGAATTTTATAAGTGGTACAAAAAAGGCGTACGCCTCCCTTGTTCAACATCTCACGTGCGTGAACTATGTCATTCAAGATGATGGCACTGGTAGCAGTATGCTTTACATCACTTACGTTATTACTTAACTGCATTACATCGCTCGTGAACGAACCATGTACAACCGGGCGCGGTTCTCTTCTGTCTTGGAAATCACTTTGAGTACTTTTTGTTTCAAACTGTTCAGCACTCTCTGACGTTGAACAATAAGTTTCCTCAACCTCCCCTGCGACTGGAGATTGGAGGAACTACTGAGGACTCACAATTCTCATCACTTTCAATCAACATGTTTACTAAAGACCTCATCTTGATCCTGGGATCAAGACGCACGAAACTCGTGTTGATCGCGTTGCGTACTCAGAGCGTTAGCCGAAATCGTATAGAGTTTTTTTCTGCAGCCCGGTCTTTCATCTACACATATCTTTTACCCTTAACTTTCGGCATCACTGCACATTTCATAGGCTCACCTTGAAACTTAAAACTGCACAACGGAATGTGAACTAGTGATGTGTCGTTCGTGAATGAACCGTTCAGTCTTCACGACTCACTTGCTTGGATTGAATGAACTCGTTCGCCAACGTCCAAAGTATTTGTTCACAGTTCACTTCGAATCGGAGTTCGAAGCCTCGCTGGTTCCAGAGTTTTCCTTTTTCCCGTTCGTCCGGAGGGTCCGGAGGGAGGTGTGAAGTTAGCGCAACAACAGCGGCGCCATCTACTTTCTTCTATCTCATAGCGTCCTCGATAAACTTGCTCCGGAATTGCCCCGAAACCACAGTGGTGCGTGGTGCTCTACACTGGCAGTGCCCTGGGCGGAGGCATTATCGAACATGAAACCGCACTGCACTGGTGGATCTGATGGATACTAGTATGCGCTACCTCGAGATCTGTGCTCGTTGTGGCTCGTAGGCTGCGCGACCCGTAGCGAGAGGCACGTGGCGACCGGCACCGATCGAATGCCATGCTGACGATGACTGTCTGCTTCTACTTGCCCGGCTACACCTGGCTACTTGCCGCTTCCTCCTTCCTCCGTGCTTCCGGCAATCGCGATGCTTCTTGGGATTGCACTCTGGCGCTCGGCCTATTTTCTCGGTGTGGGTTCGGGGCAACTCAGTGCTGCACTGAACGGGTGCACTCATTTAATGGAGGACGTTCAGAGCGCACCAGTGCAGTTTATCGAGGATGGCAAGCCGCACCAGGTCGCACCGGTGCAGTTTATCGAGGACGCTATAAAGCAGCAACAGTCCAGTTGCCTCTCCCCTCTCCATACCTGGCCGTGGCCGTGTCGCCGAGCGCACTGTACACGAGCGGAGGAGGGACGAGAGTGAACTCTGAACTGGTCTGAAATGCTTTGTCTCCGAATGAATGAGTTCTCTCGACCAGTCAGCACGTTCTTGCTTGCTTGCGCTTGCTTGCTTGGTAGGAGTTTAGGAGTTCTGACGCGTTCGCCGGCGCACTTCCTTCGTCCGCTTCTGACGCGTTCTCGGGCCCGCTTCGTCAGCCCAAGCATTCGTCCTTGTGATGCGCTCGAGGGCAACAGGCGTTCGCTAGCGCTAGGAAGCGTATGTTTCACCGGGAATTATCCTGACATGCGTTGTCCGTCAGTTTGGTGCTCTAGGTTGCCGGGAATGTTGTTACTTCACGTGCTGTGTCGCTTGTGTTACCGCGCTTTTCAACGGTAACTGGTAGGTTATGGAAGCTTCTCTGTGCCTCAAGCGCCAAGCGTTCGTTCTTTAAAGGGACCGAAAAGTGAAAAATAACCCCCATATTTTTGGCCACTGTCGTGCACAACATCGTTGTTTGATAAGATACAGAAAGCATTACTTCTCAATTACGCATATTTTTTACGTATAAATATTTTGAAGATTGCCGGAACATGGACGGTGCTGCCAGCGAACGGCGAAAAAGAGCAACTTGGGTTTCAGGTCCAAGGCTCCCAGGGATTGGTCAACCCTTACCACGTGAGAGTTAATTTTTTAGAGAACAAAGCTGACGCACATTATCTTACAGCTAAACGCCATTTTAAAAATGACGCTCACTTCCATAGCTTTTACGTTAACAAAGCATTCAGCTACTTCGCCGCTACGAGCTACGATCCGCCGCGCCATCTGCAAGGCCGTCTGTGTTATCGCGTTTATTGTTTACGTCGTGGGTGGTCGTGTTGGCCGCACGAAGAGAAGTGAATGACATGTTCGTGGTTGTTGGGTCAATTATTCGAGAGACATACATATGGCTGGTGTAGTTTTGGTGTTCGGGGATGCAAAAATCATGAGAGAAACTGATGTTCTGAGGCTGGAACAACATAGAAGGGACAGATACAAACAAAGCTTCGCATCTTTCATCGCAAAAATCATGTTCACCATCGGCGGCGGGCGTTTTCTACCACAAGATTCAACAGGAGAGTGCG
The DNA here is from genome assembly GCF_037126465.1 of Ornithodoros turicata. Classification (NCBI taxonomy): domain Eukaryota; kingdom Metazoa; phylum Arthropoda; class Arachnida; order Ixodida; family Argasidae; genus Ornithodoros; species Ornithodoros turicata. The sequence goes on from NW_026999441.1 coordinate 260,763, forward strand.
CGAAAACGTATGTGGTTCGAAACACTCGGTTATTAGATGTAGCAGTCGTGTCGTGTGTGCTGAGCTCATTTTGCTGCCGATGACTACGAAGATGCCGTAGAAGGCGAATTGCGAAGACGTCCGAAGCACACTGATGCTCAATACCCATTGATTTTGCTTCACCGAGGTGACGAGTTGAACACAATGTCTTAGGTATGTACAGGCGTCAGACATGCATAAATTATAATATAGCGACGACGTATTCCATTTAACTTATGTTATCCTACTTGTCCCGTACTCAACATTGTCAACATCAACAAATTTAATTTTAGGGGCCTTCCAGTGTTGAAGTGGCGCAAAGCTGTTTGGTGTGTCTTTGATCCAGGCACTCAAGTTGACATGACAGAAATAGCTGAAAGCAGGTATGCAAAGTCCACAGATTGAAGCACTAGATTTGTTACGTGTTGCAGACTTTGTGACATTTTTTTTGAGTCTTTGGACAGGTGCAGAACATTAGTATGACGTCAACAAGGGGAGAAGAAACCGACGAGAACTACTAGCTTGTTTGAAGGGTGCAAGAATACTTCCTGTTGAGATGTAGTCATGACTTTATGACTAAGAAACGCTAATTAATTTTCTATAGATGCATCCTCTACACTTGAATGCCCAGTGAAACAGCAAACGTTCGTGGTCTTTGAAGCCCCACTACTGGTTTTGTTCAATGTGTGTCAGAGCTACAGTGTGAAGGTTACCACATCATATTGGTCCTAAATTTGCAGAATTCCCCTATCTCAGACGCAACTGTCATTTCGCTTTATTGCTCTTCCGATCCTACCTTCTCAGAGATTAATGTGGTTCACCATACACCGCATGGGCACTGCCTTTCTCTATACTCATGCTTTCAGTTTCTTGTTCTGTTGAATAAATCTTCACTTGAGTTTGCAGCCATCACGCTGTCTACTGTGTTTGCCCCTCATCTATATTGATGTGCTGTAACGGCATAGCACATCAACATGCCAACAACCTACCAAACAACCTTGCCTAGTCCTCATGCCCAAGAATTAGGGACAAAACGTAAAGCAGGCTTCACCTAAAGAGGCTCCCATAGAGCCCATGTATTCAGGAACGAAAAGCGCGTGCTACATGTTCTGCTGCCAGCGCTTTGCATTCGTTCTCTAATGGCATCTTGCCTCTGCCAGGACAAACCTTTTGAGTCATTTTTTGAGCATGAATAGTGGCATCTTCAAGGTTCCATTCGGGTTCCAAATTTTGAACCTCTAAAGGAGGCTTCCATCGTCGCAAGCATGCATCGCCGCGAAGCCTACATTCAAGGCCACGAGCAACCACAGGTCTGGGAAATGTTCCACCGCAGAAGAGACTACAACAGGTAAGAAACACAAACAAGAAATAACAATATGGGGAGTAAAAATTTGTGTGTGACATCATGTGGTAAGGGTAGGATATAAAAAACTAAAAACTTGACAGCTGTTTGTGGAACTAACAGCGTTGAGGTTGTTATAAGGACCAAACATGTGTACATTATGGCTATGATGAAGTCTGTTGGTATATGCTAAACCATGAGCAATCGCACAAAACATAAAATAAAGGCGTAGTCAGAGTGAACGGCACAACAACAATACATGATGACGAAGAGATGGGGCGTTTCACCGCGGTGGTGCGGTACCCTACACAATTGCACGTGCAACATTATGTGAAGTTTATGAAGGAAGGATAGAAATACAAGAAAGAACTAATGTGAACGGCAGTAATATTGACCAAGGGCAGCTTAAGATGGCATGTACTACTTTGCATAGGAAAATGTGATATTTGAGGTTCTACGACGTGCTAGGGTTGTCAAACAAACTTTATCGAGAATAGGTTCATAGTTAAAGGCACCAATATGTCGGTCATAGAGAATACTGATAAATTGTCCTCGATAATGTTTGATATCCACAGAAAGTGTGTTATTCACAGATCTCGAAGAAGCAGACGAAAACTCGAGAATTCCAAGTATACAATAGGATAAGCGGAACAAAGATGGTTTAAACAAAATTCTGATCAACGCGCCAGATGACACAGCTTGCCGCTATAGCTGTCCTTTATCACTTATATCTTGCCCTATATCTATCTGTGCAAAATGAATCTGCCTTCATTGAAGCCTTGAGCAATACTGATTTAATATAATGTTATGCTAATGTTAGCGCTATTATGTATTGTGGTTCCTCGATGAGATTATCTGGTTTGTTAGTTCTTTTGTTTATGATTAGTGTTATGATTGGTGATTGTGGTAGTGTTGAACCCCCCTGTAACGGTCCCACTTCGGACTAACAGTATTCGAAATAAATAAATAAATAAATATCGGCTATATCAGTATATTACTTTTGGACATTTAATTGCTTTAAGAGTAGCGCTGAACTCGCATAAAGTCATCTTGCAACCCGACGCCAACATGTCTGATTCTAGTGCTTCTAAATAGTTATCATCAACAGTCATATCATCATCATGGATATATACAGGGTGCCTTTCTTTTTAAAGGTGCTGCAGATTCTTTACTAAAAATCTATGAGAGCCCCAGATATGCCGTTTGGGCGACTAACACCCCTGGCAGGGCGGACATATTTCCTAGTCGGTCGCACCAGTGTTAATTCACTAATTAACTAAAATACGATAATTAACGTTTTAATTATCAAACGTAGGATAGTGACCCAATGGGAACATAGAATCCCTTGGGGTCACTGGCAGCATTACTATTTTCAGAGCAAACAACGAAGCAGTTAGAAAGCAAGTTAGAGGCAAAGTAACGCCTAAAGCCACGAAACGACAATCACCCCCACTTTGCCGTTGCTTACGGTGTTTCCATTTTTGTCTAGAAAATGATAATGTTACCAGATACTCCAAGTGGTTCGATGCTCTCATTGGGTCAATGTCGTACCTTCGAAAATTCGTGAAGCTAATTAAGTACACGATTTTAGTTAGTCGTCGAACACTGATGCGACCGGCTAGGAAAGATTCCCGCCAGGCCAGGTATGTTAGGCACACAAACGCCATATCCGTGCCTGTCATAAATTTTTAATAAGAAATTGTGGCACCTAAAAAAGGACAACCTGTCTATCCTCATGCGTTTCCACATTGACTCCCGGAATAATTCGAGGCTCGTTCACGTAAACCGAATGTGCAATCGTACTTATGAAATAGCGCATAAAGAATGGACACGCTTGCAAAGTTTGAGACATACAAAAGTAAACGAGTTGACTAAACTTGGCGGGCTAAAGTGTGCCTAACGAACAACGAACATTCAGTTTGCGTGTAGAAACAAGGTATTTTGAGGCACGATAGATATATATGTTGAGTAATATGAGCGTGGATATGTCACAGTGACATAAATGGTTTCGTCTAGAGCAAAAAAAAGAAAAGAAAAATGTTGGAGGCTGAAGGCTCGGCAGTGCAGAGAACCTACGGGTACGCGAGTAAAAGCAGTTAAGTAGGACAACCATGCACGCACGCGCGTGACGCTGAACGATAAAACCGATCTAGATATACCGAAACTCGGAGTGGTTGAACACACTGTTTGTAGACTCCGGTTTCGTTATTTCTTCTTTTTTCGCTCTCTCTATTTTTTTTGGGGGGGGGGGGGGAATAATACCTCAAGGTAATACCATATATGATACAGCTATAAGATGTGACGCTTTCTCGCGAATGTAGGAGCCTCTCTAGCGAGGAAAAGGCAGTTTTCGTTTCCTTTCATTTGCGTCACCACCGCTCCGCTTTAGCACTGTAAAACGTGGTCACGTGATCCATTTGTATTATAACACATTACACTGCTCTCTTTTGATCACAGTAATGCTCGTTGACTCGTCAGTGTCGTCTGCGCTTTTTAGAACTGTGGATATGTCGTTCACCACGAAACCACACAAAGAAAGTTTGCAGATCACGACTTTCTGTTGTCATCTAATACGACTAGACAAAATAAGCTCAAGTTCAGACAACGGAAAAAATATCGCACTGCGTTTCTTTCTTTTATTTTCCATGCTTAACCCCCACAGGATCACCAACGCCAACGTCCAACGCCCGTAGTGGCTTGAATCTATCCCTATTGCGGTCTAATGCTCCGTCTTTTCCGACGGCCATACTCCTGGCTTTTCTCTTCGCCAGTGGAGAGGGGGTTCTGAGGCTGATTGCATGGATAATATTTGTCACAAAACATGATCATCGTGTCAAAATGTTTGCACGACAGAGTACGTCGTTGATGTCGTATATAAATCATGCAAATTTGCAGGTGTGAACAAGAATAAGACAGCGCATGGCATGGTGCAATTCGAATTCGTTTTACACGAGGGGCATCATGGGAACAACATAACTGCGGGCTCTTTGTGTGCGTCACTGTAGCAAACAGTGAAAAGAGAAAACGTGAGACACACGCGATGCAACAGACCAACAGGGAAGGCAAGGATGACTGATTGATTGAGATATCAAGTGCAATCGGAAGGAGCAGAATTCTCTGAAAGTTCAAGTACATAAGGGTGGCTAGCAGGTGTGCTGTCTTATCAGCGTGGTGCTTCTGAAGATTTACAATCTTGATTCACCCGTACATGCTCGCGATTTCAGCAGACTGTACCGCTTTGGGCTGTGTTATTCGCTATCGCGTCTTTTTTTCCTTCGTTCATCTTTGTTTTTGTAGGTGTGAAAAACCTTTGACTGGTTCATAAGGCAATTACGGGCACCACGTAAAAGTCAGTTGTGTAACATCGATTGCTACTACGTAGGGGTCGAATAAGTACGAATGAAGCACGGTGAACATTTTATTTACACATCTCAGAGTGACCTCTTCATGTTGGGAAAAAGTTTGCATGGCTGGCAATCACAATGTTCTCCTGTTAACGGTGAAGCTGAAATAAAAGGGGGCAGTTCAAACCACATTGCTCAAAGTGTGACGCAACATTTGGCTCAGCTTCCTAATATATTTGGCCGTCGTCACAACTCCGCTGGCCTCGATTTCCGTTCTTAGCTCACCTCGTGTCATACAGTCCACATCTAACACGTGTGACACGCGCTGGTTGGGTTCCACACTCAAACGCGGCCTCTTTGCTCTTGTTTCTTGAATGCCGTTTTCTTCCCAGTACGTGACATCACGTTTCTGGTATCTCCTAGCGTGTAGTGCAGATTAATTTTCTTCTATCCTTTTACATATTTTTAGTCCATCCCATGCTGCGTCCCATTTGTTTGTTCGGCGATGATGTAGGTTCTTCAAGACACTATTTTTCTGTTCTAGTCCTTGACTAGAAGACCATCCTAGGCAGCGCTGCTGCATGTGGCTCACCGCGGCGTGATGCGAAAAAAAAAAAAACAAAAAAAAAACATGTATATACGGGGTCACGCGCTGCTGTCCGTACCCCTTGCGTTTGGTTCCCAGGTCTATAAACAGGTCTCCTGACGCAGATCTTCCCCTGTAGTATCTTGCTCAAAATCGCTTACCACACCTCTGAAAAGATCCCATAACTGTACTAGTTGATATCTGGTGTCTGAGGAGAGGATTGGAGTCACAAGGCGTGGTAGATTCTCAAGAAGTAAGTCGACATCCTTTCCTGTTAATGATGTGAATTTAGCAACATCCGTTTTGCTGTTGGTGAGCAGTCTGATGTTCGCGCCAGTTTCCTTTATAATGTCCACCAGTCTTCTCACGGACGTGTCTTTTCCTTTCGGATCGCGCACTCTATTAGCAGCGTCCACGTCCTGCATTTCCAAGAGCAGGTCTTCAAGAAGCCGCTCGACTATTCGTATCTTCATGATCATCATGGTCAAAACATCAGGGACAATGAAGCGGGGTTCCATAGAGAACAATGGGGGTGCCGCACTGAGTTTTTTATGTTGTCACAGTCTTCTTTCATGACTTCTAGGAATCTTGACAGTGGCACTTCATTAAACTTGTTAACCGGAATTGTGATGTTACATCGTTATCTTCAATTCGGTTTACATACTGGGCAAGGGTAGCTGGGAGAAGCAAACTGAAGGCCTTGAACGATTAGAAGAAATTTCATATCAGCTCCCAAATGTAACAGCACCCTGACAAACATGTTGCCCCCATCGACACCTCCTTTCTCTGCGACATCGTTGATCTCCGCTATTACGTCACTCATTGCTTCCCGAATGCCAAAATAATTTTCGGGTGTCTTTACGACTGCGAGAAGGCGGTGTTGTTTAGGGCTCTGAATGGCCAAAGCCTGGTCGACGATGACGAAGTTAAGTATTGTCCATGTTGTGGTTTTGCTCATGTTGCATCCATCTCCCTCAATTTTGATGAGCAGCTGGTTCTCATGGGCGTACTCTTCTACCCCACAGCCTTTGCACATGTTCATGACATATCGACGGATTTCTGACTTGAATGATACCTGTGGTCCTGGGACGTCGCCAGGGGTTCGCGAAATCGATATACAAGAGTCTAGGAGATCACGACACTCGTCAATGAAGTTGAGAGTAGGAAAAAGAGGGAAGGCTCGCCGCAGCTGCCACCACGCTGTACTGCTCACTGTGTGTTCATCTAGTACTGAAACCACGCTATCAACCATTTGCTAGTCGGCTTTCGTCATAGCAAAATAAGATGTGTTCGAGGGAATTGATGTACCAATATTTAACATAACGCGATGCTCGATGTGGTTAAGTTGATGATACCGGCCGTTATTATCTTTGACTATCGTTCCTGTGAGCTGTAGTCAAGCTTGCGAAAGTATTGGCCTCAAGTCTCTCGTCAATAGGATTCAGTAGATTCTGTAAAATACGCCGATCATTTCGGGTACTACCTTCTGACACGTTTTTGATGATATTCGGTACACTATAGATAGCATTGATGTTGGCTCCGCTTTTTGCTGCAGAGTTTGCGCAGTATCTGGGCAATTTGTTCATGTGGACCATGTGGACTAACAGCTCACCTGCCGTCTGCAAATTCTTTTAGAGTGCGTTAAATCAGGTTCTTTTTGTGGGACTCGCCGATGCCATTCGGCTACAGAATTCACTCTCTTTTTCTCTCTGTTTCTTTTTTTGTATTATTATTACAGCGGCCACAGACCGGACACTGTTGCATTGCTCATGATGTACTTCATATCGCGGCATGAAGCGTGGAATTATTACTTCCTCGGTACCGTACAGTTGCCCGCTTCATCGCGGCTTCCGCAATAACCACATGACAGACAAAAGGGCGAGGGAGATTACAGCAGCTATCAACGAAACCCGTGCACAAAAGAAAACGACCGACTTATCGTTTTGTTTGATTTTAGTGATTTTTTTTTCTTCCATACTTCATCCAATGAAATCATCCCTTGTTCGTCAAGGCACCTACTGGAGCTGATTGCAAAGCGATCTTGTCTTGAGTAAGAAGTATACTTGCCAAAGCTCAGTCACTCTGCGCGTTCTTGCGATTGTTCTTGCATGCGAGAGCCTTTGCGCCCGTATTACCCCTCGGCTGAGAATTCAGGGAGTCTTCGACGGGAGTACCAACAGCGGCAGGGATATATCCGTGACTTCCTATATGTCTTCAGACTGCCTGTACTCCGTAGAACGAGTAATTGCTAAAACGGTAAGCGCTAACCTGTGTAGGAACATGCAAGGAATGTACTAAGCACTTCGTGCGGTTGTTTTGCAGAAAAAAGGGTACCTGATACATTGGAAAGGACAGTCCAAGTGGAGATGCACCTTCGAACCGAAGGTAAACCTCACGAAGGGCTGCCTGGAAGCTTTTGAGAACCCTCCGCGACCTGCACGTGGGCGTTTGCAAGCAGCGAGAGACACATTTCTTGTGGCACTCAGTCGAAAACTCTGCTACACGAAGAAGTCTAACGGATTAATTAAAATCCCTTTCGACCTAGACATCTATCGGTACATTTTCAAAGGAAAAGGAAAGCCCGTCGGAAGGGGATGGACGCTTTTGTACGGTCCCGCAGACTTTGAACGACTGGAACTTCCATGTGGCTGGACGAGTTTCGTACGAAGGACTGGAGAAGGATCAGAGCTCCGCTTCCCAGTCCGCGTTAAAGCAGTGCTGCGATTTTCACCACGCTGCTCAGAGGCAAACTGTGCATTCCCGCTTGAAAACCTCCACATGTATATAGCAACTGCTGTGTTCAAGAAACATTAAAGCTTTAATTATGGACAAAGGAAGCGACTTTCAGTATACTGTTGAAGGGAGAACTGTAGTCGTTCGAGGGAAGCTCGAACACTTTTTCTCCTTACTTGACAGCAAAACGCAAACCATGACACACAATTTGACTGGATATTTACAAGAATTGGAAGATGATCATGTCAGCGAAATGTTCATTAGCAAATACAAGCCACTGCTACGTAAATACAAGAGATTGAAGGGGAGAAGGAAGTACGCTTTTGCTCAATCTGACAGCAGCTTTTCGTTTACCAGAAAGCAAGACAAACCTTCAGATGGTAACGTACAACACGAAGACGAGGGCACCATCAACAATAAAATTTCACAGTTAGAAAACGCTGTAAAAGAACTGGAAAAGAAAAACGAAGAACTGCAAAAGAAGATAGCCGCTTCGTCATGCACCATGCGAAGCGGGGGACCTGAGACAAGCGGAGCCAACACCAATGCTATCTATACTGTACCGCGTATCACCAAACCCGTGTCAGAAGGCAGTACTCGAAATGATCGGCGTATTTTACAGAATCTACTGAATCCTATTGAGGAGAGACTTGAGCCAATACTTTCGCAAGCTTCACTACAGCTCACAGCAACGATAGTTAAAGATAATAACGGCCGGTATCATCAACTTAACCACATCGAGCATCGCGTTATGTTAAATATTGGTACATCAATTCCCTCGAACACATCTTATTTTGATATGACGAAAGCCGAGCAGCAAACGATTGATAGCGTGGTTTCAGTACTAGATGAACACACAGTGAGCAACACAGCGTGGTGGCAGCTGAGGCGAGCCTTCCCTCTTCTTCCTACTCTCAACTGCATTGACGAGTGTCGTGATTTTCTAGACTCTTTTATATCGATTTCGCGAACCCCTGGCGACGTCCCAGGAGCACAGGTATCATTCAAGTCAGAAATCCGTCGATATGTCATGAACATGTGCAAAGGCTGTGGGATAGAAGAGTACGCCCGTGAAAACCAGCTGCTCATCAAAATTGAGGGAGATGGATGCAACATGAGCAAAACCACAACATGGACAATACTTAACTTCGTCATCGTCGACCAGGCTTTGGCCATTCAGAGCCCTAAACAACACCGCCTTCTCGCAGTCGTAAAGACACCCGAAAATTATTTTGGCATTCGGGAAGCAATGAGTGACGTAATAGCGGAGATCAACGATGTCGCAGCGAAAGGAGGTGTCGATGTGGACAACACGTTTGTCAGGGTGCTCTTACATTTGGGAGCTGATATGAAATTTCTTCTACTCGTTCAAGGTCTTCAGTCTGCTTCTTCCAGCTACCCTTGCCCAATATGTAAAGCGAATTGGAGACAACGATGTAACACCACAATTCCGGTTAACGAGTTTAATGAACTGCCACTGTTAAGATCCCTAGAAGGCATGAAAGAAGACTGTGACAACATGAAAAACTCAGTGCGGCACCCCCCATTGTTCTCCATAGAACCCCGCTTCATTGTCCCTGATGTTTTACACATGAAGATACGAATAGTCGAGCGGCTTCTTGAAAACCTGCTTTTGGAAATGCAGGACTTGGACACTGCTAATAGAGTGCGCGATCCGAAAGCAAAAGACACGTCCGTGAGAAAACTGGTGGACATTATAAAGGAAACTGGCGCGAACATCAGACTGCTCACCGACAGCAAAACGGAGGTTGCTAAATTCACGTCCTTAACAGGAAAGGATGTCGACTTACTCCTTGAGAATCTATCACGCCTTGTGACTCCAATCCTCTCCTCAGACACCAAAGATCAACTAGTACAGTTATGGGATCTTTTCAGAGGAGTGGTAAGCGATTTTGAGCAAGATACTACAGGGAAAGATCTACGTCAGGAGACGTTAAAGTTCCTAACTATGTTTATAGACCTGGGAACCAAACGCAAGGGGTACGGACAGCAGCGCGTGACCCCGTATATACATGTTTTTTCCCATCACGCCGCGGTGAGCCACATGCAGCAGCGCTGCCTAGGATGGTTTTCTAGCCAAGGACTAGAAAAGAAAAATAGTGTCTTGAAGAACCTACATCATCGCCGAACAAACAAATGGGACGCAGCATGGGATGGACTAAAAATATGTAAAAGGATAGAAGAAAATTCATCTGTACTACACGCTAGGGGATACCAGAAACGTGACGTCACGTACTGGGAAGAAGGCGGCATTCAAGAAACAAGAGGAAAGAGGCCGCGTTTGAGTGTGGAACCCAACCAGCGCGTGTCACGCGTGTTAGATGTGGACTGTATGACACGAGGTGAGCTGAGAACGGAAATCGAAGCCAGCGGAGTTGTGACGACGGCCAAAGATATTAGGAAGCTGAGGCAAATGTTGCGTAACACTTTGAGTAACGTGGTTTGAACTGCCCCCTTTTATTTCAGCTTCACCGTTAACAGGAGAACATTGTAATCGACAGCCATGCGAACTTTTTCCCAACAAGAAGAGGTCACTCTGAGATGTGTAAATAAAATGTTCACCGTGCTTCATTCGTACTTATTCGACCCCTACGTACTAGCAATCGATGTTACACAACTGACTTTTACGTGGTGCCCGTAATTGCTTATCAACCAGTCAAATGTTCTTTCACACCTACAGAAACAAAGATGTACGAAGGAAAAAAAGACGCGATAGCGAATAACACAGCCCAAAGCGGTACAGTCTGCTGAAATCGCGAGCATGTACGGGTGAATCAAGATTGTAAATCTTCAGAAGCACCACGCTGATAAGACAGCACACCTGCTAGCCACCCTTATGCACTTGAACTTTCAGAGAATTCTGCTCCTTCCGATTGTACTTGATATCTCAATCAATCAGTCATCCTTGCCTTCCCTGTTGGTCTGTTGCATCGCGTGTGTCTCACGTTTTCTCTTTTCACTGTTTGCTACAGTGACGCACAGAAAGAGCCCGCAGTTATGTTGTTCCCATGATGCCCGTCGTGTAAAATGAATTCGAGTTGCACCATGCCATGCGCTGTCTTATTCTTGTTCACTCCTGCAAATTTGCATGATTTATATACAACATCAACGACGGACTCTGTCGTGCAAACATTTTGACACGATGATCATGTTTTGTGACAAATATTATCCATGCAATCAGCCTCAGAACCCCCTCTCCACTGGCGAAGAGAAAAGCCAGGAGTATGGCCGTCGGAAAAGACGGAGCATTAGACCGCAATAGGGATAGATTCAAGCCACTACGGGCGTTGGACGTTGGCGTTGGTGATCCTGTGGGGGTTAAGCATGGAAAATAAAAGAAAGAAACGCAGTGCGATATTTTTTCCGTTGTCTGAACTTGAGCTTATTTTGTCTAGTCGTATTAGATGACAACAGAAAGTCGTGATCTGCAAACTTTCTTTGTGTGGTTTCGTGGTGAACGACATATCCACAGTTCTAAAAAGCGCAGACGACACTGACGAGTCAACGAGCATTACTGTGATCAAAAGAGAGCAGTGTAATGTGTTATAATACAAATGGATCACGTGACCACGTTTTAAAGTGCTAAAGCGGAGCGGTGGTGACGCAAATGAAAGGAAACGAAAACTGCCTTTTCCTCGCTAGAGAGGCTCCTACATTCGCGAGAAAGCGTCACATCTTATAGCTGTATCATATATGGTATTACCTTGAGGTATTATTCCCCCCCCCCCCCCAAAAAAAAATAGAGAGAGCGAAAAAAGAAGAAATAACGAAACCGGAGTCTACAAACAGTGTGTTCAACCACTCCGAGTTTCGGTATATCTAGATCGGTTTTATCGTTCAGCGTCACGCGCGTGCGTGCATGGTTGTCCTACTTAACTGCTTTTACTCGCGTACCCGTAGGTTCTCTGCACTGCCGAGCCTTCAGCCTCCAACATTTTTCTTTTCTTTTTTTTGCTCTAGACGAAACCATTTATGTCACTGTGACATATCCACGCTCATATTACTCAACATATATATCTATCGTGCCTCAAAATACCTTGTTTCTACACGCAAACTGAATGTTCGTTGTTCGTTAGGCACACTTTAGCCCGCCAAGTTTAGTCAACTCGTTTACTTTTGTATGTCTCAAACTTTGCAAGCGTGTCCATTCTTTATGCGCTATTTCATAAGTACGATTGCACATTCGGTTTACGTGAACGAGCCTCGAATTATTCCGGGAGTCAATGTGGAAACGCATGAGGATAGACAGGTTGTCCTTTTTTAGGTGCCACAATTTCTTATTAAAAATTTATGGCAGGCACGGATATGGCGTTTGTGTGCCTAACATACCTGGCCTGGCGGGAATCTTTCCTAGCCGGTCGCATCAGTGTTCGACGACTAACTAAAATCGTGTGCTTAATTAGCTTCACGAATTTTCGAAGGTACGAGATTGACCCAATGAGAGCATCGAACCACTTGGAGTATCTGGTAACATTATCATTTTCTAGACAAAAATGGAAACACCGTAAGCAACGGCAAAGTGGGGGTGATTGTCGTTTCGTGGCTTTAGGCGTTACTTTGCCTCTAACTTGCTTTCTAACTGCTTCGTTGTTTGCTCTGAAAATAGTAATGCTGCCAGTGACCCCAAGGGATTCTATGTTCCCATTGGGTCACTATCCTACGTTTGATAATTAAAACGTTAATTATCGTATTTTAGTTAATTAGTGAATTAACACTGGTGCGACCGACTAGGAAATATGTCCGCCCTGCCAGGGGTGTTAGTCGCCCAAACGGCATATCTGGGGCTCTCATAGATTTTTAGTAAAGAATCTGCAGCACCTTTAAAATGAAAGGCACCCTGTATATATCCATGATGATGATATGACTGTTGATGATAACTATTTAGAAGCACTAGAATCAGACATGTTGGCGTCGGGTTGCAAGATGACTTTATGCGAGTTCAGCGCTACTCTTAAAGCAATTAAATGTCCAAAAGTAATATACTGATATAGCCGATATTTATTTATTTATTTATTTCGAATACTGTTAGTCCGAAGTGGGACCGTTACAGGGGGGTTCAACACTACCACAATCACCAATCATAACACTAATCATAAACAAAAGAACTAACAAACCAGATAATCTCATCGAGGAACCACAATACATAATAGCGCTAACATTAGCATAACATTATATTAAATCAGTATTGCTCAAGGCTTCAATGAAGGCAGATTCATTTTGCACAGATAGATATAGGGCAAGATATAAGTGATAAAGGACAGCTATAGCGGCAAGCTGTGTCATCTGGCGCGTTGATCAGAATTTTGTTTAAACCATCTTTGTTCCGCTTATCCTATTGTATACTTGGAATTCTCGAGTTTTCGTCTGCTTCTTCGAGATCTGTGAATAACACACTTTCTGTGGATATCAAACATTATCGAGGACAATTTATCAGTATTCTCTATGACCGACATATTGGTGCCTTTAACTATGAACCTATTCTCGATAAAGTTTGTTTGACAACCCTAGCACGTCGTAGAACCTCAAATATCACATTTTCCTATGCAAAGTAGTACATGCCATCTTAAGCTGCCCTTGGTCAATATTACTGCCGTTCACATTAGTTCTTTCTTGTATTTCTATCCTTCCTTCATAATCTTCACATAATGTTGCACGTGCAATTGTGTAGGGTACCGCACCACCGCGGTGAAACGCCCCATCTCTTCGTCATCATGTATTGTTGTTGTGCCGTTCACTCTGACTACGCCTTTATTTTATGTTTTGTGCGATTGCTCATGGTTTAGCATATACCAACAGACTTCATCATAGCCATAATGTACACATGTTTGGTCCTTATAACAACCTCAACGCTGTTAGTTCCACAAACAGCTGTCAAGTTTTTAGTTTTTTATATCCTACCCTTACCACATGATGTCACACACAAATTTTTACTCCCCATATTGTTATTTCTTGTTTGTGTTTCTTACCTGTTGTAGTCTCTTCTGCGGTGGAACATTTCCCAGACCTGTGGTTGCTCGTGGCCTTGAATGTAGGCTTCGCGGCGATGCATGCTTGCGACGATGGAAGCCTCCTTTAGAGGTTCAAAATTTGGAACCCGAATGGAACCTTGAAGATGCCACTATTCATGCTCAAAAAATGACTCAAAAGATTTGTCCTGGCAGAGGCAAGATGCCATTAGAGAACGAATGCAAAGCGCTGGCAGCAGAACATGTAGCACGCGCTTTTCGTTCCTGAATACATGGGCTCTATGGGAGCCTCTTTAGGTGAAGCCTGCTTTACGTTTTGTCCCTAATTCTTGGGCATGTACTTTTGGATGGAAACTACACGATGTGGTAACATCCACATATGTAAAGTTTTAGTCGATGAAGATTTGCTGTTTTTGTACCAACCTTCATTGTATATTTCTTTTGTCTCACTTAGCATGCCTGAAGAAATGTTCTGATCTTCATCAAGATGACAGGTCGTCATTCGATCTGCAGCATTATTGTTCCTGTAATCTTTTCACCAACAGAGAATACAAAAGTGAACAAATGGTAAAATATAACTAGCTTGTTAAATTCAAAAGGGAAAGACGAAATTGTTTATACTTCTCTTGTTTATTTTGTTGCAGGTTTTACAACTCTATCAAGTACGTCAAAACATCAGAGGGCAGGAAGTCCTACTCTGTTTCCTAAATCCATGGACAATAAAAAAGAAAGATATAGTTTGAGTTGTGACAAAATGTTGCTTCTGCCCTTATATTATATTTCAATTAAATGTTACGATGCATTTGTAGTGTACACTGAAGCCAGTTTCAATTTGCAGGGCTGTCAAAAGTACTTTACAAAAGTACATCTCAATTACAGTAACAGAGAACTTATGCAATAATTTATTTAGCCATTTTGGAGTACTATGCACACCAATGGTGCATGGTTAACTTTGAACCCAGATCAAGGGTTAATAATACTTGAAGTCAGCCCTCAAGTCCTTCTTTACAAATGTTAGTTGGTGACGTGATAATGAATCAGTTACAAGTACTCCGTATAGCAAAACAGAGTTAATTAAGTGCTGAATCCCAATCTTGGTTCAATTATTAGTTGACATTTGGAAACGTGGTCACTAAGAAGTATACTAAAAGGTTATGAACACAGTTCATGACGTTGATATACGCAGTTATCGCCAATATTTTTGAATAAATATAGAGGAAGTCGTTCCTGTACCTGCCTGCGTGAAGGATTTCAGCAGACTTTCCGTGCTCTTTGTGCTCTCGTGTCTATTGTTATCATTAATGGATATTAAAGTTGCGGTATCAGGTTTACTTTTCTCTTGTTTGTTAAGAGTGTACCGTGTTGTGCGACCGCGGAAGCTGAAATTGCTAGGGCTCCAACCATGGCTCCAACCCGCACCTCCAGTGTCTCAAATATCATGCATGGGTATCAGTCACGTGGTGGTATGACGTCACGAAGTGGTGAAGGAATGAACGACTTTTTTTAACAGTTCACTGAAGTTAGCTGAACTGAATGAACGAGTTCATCAAATTGAACCGAGTTGCCCATCACTAATGTGAACGGTCACAGCGGCGAGCGGATGATGATGATGACGTGCACTATTGTCGATGCTCATGGCGCTTTCTGCTTTTGCGTGGTGGTGCAAGTTAATGCAGCAGACGACGCTCAGCAGTGAACGGCGGGCAACGTTTCTTGCTTTTTGATCCCAGGGAATGTAGCTCGCATTACGGTTGGTACTGTCGCAGTTCTATGCACGTTATTTTATGGAGCTATTGAGTAAATGAAACTGGTCTAATATTACTCGCAGGATGCCAATCAAAATATAGCTGCTAAGATCCCGCATCAAAATGTTGCGCTATGTAATTTTACGCATGTAGTTATTAGTTGCGACCAGAGTGCACCACAACTTCGTTGTTATGCAAGCTGTAAGCCTAATTGGCTGTTTCACAGCACATCCGATAATATACATATACAGGACGTCCAGGCGACGTCCAGCTTGCAACGCCAGCACTGGATGAATCCAGGATATTTATGGATATTTTGAGACATCCAGAGGATGTCCACTGGACGTCCCTCATGGATCTGAACGTTATGATCAAACTGGGATGTCCTGTGGATGTTGATGGTTGTCTGGGTCGGCGCCTAAGCTCGGACGAGCCATTTCGAATAAACGCATCGATGGCTGCCATTGCTGTATTCGCCGCACTTCTCAAGACAGAACCATGATGGTTCTGTTCTGAGCTTGAACAAACAAATGTAGGTCGAGAAAGCCATCTGCTGTCTGGCTTTTCTAACGACTGTCTTATTTCAACAGAACATTGCAGCGTATGCTCTCCTGTAGATAAGGCTAGGTTAGGCTTGGGCCCCACTGCCGTGAAGAAGGTCCGACGCCCCTGCATGTGGACGTATTGAATATGAAAACTGGCTGTGCTCTGCTCAGCATATCACTTGCGTATCTATCTTTCCTTTCGTGCACCCAAAGTGAGCGCTCCAAATAGTGATAGCTCAAATAAGCTTGGTGCATAAATAAAACCCCGAGACTAGAGAACACGAAAGGACAGACACAACACGAAGTCTCAGACACAGCTGTTGTGTCTGTCGTTTCGTGTTCCCTAGTCTCGGGGTGTTGCATTATGCATCATCTTCACCTGCTCGCGTGCTTCCTAGCCATTTTTTTTTCATTGTTAAATAAGCTTGAACATACACGTACACACACACACACACACAACAATTTCCGAATATTTGTGTTCATTTTCGACCCCACTACAGCCGTGATCACATGAAACAAGCAACTCGCGGTGCTTCCGATTTGAGACATTCGAGCGAAGATTTCCGGCTGAACCAGTTTCCTCAACTAAACCACACTAAGAATGTGGACGCAAGACTCCTCGCGAGAACGAGCTTTCCAAATCATCGCGAAACGATGCACCTACAAGCGGTCTCTGAGGAGAGCAAGCATGCCAAGCAATGCATATAGATAGCAACGGCTCTAAGGCGCATGCGCGCAACCCAAACCATATGTATGAGCCCCAGCGGCCTCCGCGACGGAGAAATGAGACACAGGAGACGAAGAAAAAGGTAACGGGAAGAGCTCACTTACCTATCGAGAGAAACCACGGTATGGCGCCAAAGTGCAGAGAATGCTAGTAGACGGCAAAATCATTATTTTTATGCGCAGGGATCTCGATGACTACTGTAAGCTTATCCAATTTGTTGACTCAAATCCGTTCCTCGGCAGTTACTCTAGGGGATGACACATTTTGTCCCAGGTATCGCTGTCGTGGGTGCCGTGAGAAGCGATTTTGTTGCAGCTCCCATAGACTGCCATATATTGAAAATCTGACCAACTTTAATTCACCAAAATTCAGTGGTTCGCTTCAGGCCTTCAAAAATATGTCATTCCCTAGATAAAATAGAGAGGAACACGCCCGTACTGTTTCGTATAGAACTTTAGCGTGGTTTACGAGATCCCTACGAACAAAAGTTTCCCATAGGCTTTCTTAAGAAGAGAGTCCGCCTTAAAAATATTATCTCTTGTACAATATGTATTGCTTTCTTGTCTCTTTTTCAAATCGTTAAGCTTTTTCACCTGATTGACATTACAGTTGGCACAATTCCCAGCATCATTGTGTTTAATCCACATATTCTGACTTGTACCGTTTTTGGATGGCGATTCCTTGCATGCCTAGTGTCGGTTAATGCATTCTTCAATAAGAAGTATATCCTTTCTATGTGGAAATGTGACGAGTCGCGGCATGCTAGCTTGTGATAGTTATGGTGATGTGAGATAGAAAAAAATGGGCGCTGAAATGGGCTGAAAGCTGGTGGCGCGCCTTGGAAGCGCAGGGCGCACGTGATCTTTTCCCGCCGGAAGAAGTCGCGCAGCTGTTGCGCCCGTTAGCTGGACCTGGAAAATTTGCAAAGGAAGCAGGCCCCAGCGGCACACTTGACAACTGCGCGTAACCGTATACTACTCTCCTATAAGCAGGAAAGCTGCCGGATCTCCTGAAGCGAGTAATCGTTTCCAGGTGACGCAAACGGGTTGGTTAATTGCTTGTGGTCTGTGTACGTTGTCAAACCGCCACTTTCAATGAAGTGGCTGAAATGCTTCACAACTAGGCATACTGCAAGTAATTCGCTTTAGAATGTGCTATAGAGCATTTCTCTGTCCTTCCGGTAGAAGAACTACTAATCATACGTGCACTAAAGTTTCGGAGTACCGGTAGCGCCCCATCCCGTGAAGGCCGTTTCCAACTGGGTAGGTGGTTGAATCATGGAGGCACGCGGGGGAAAACGCAGGTCCCAACACTGAAAAGTGTCAACGAAGGTTACAGCGGGAGATACTGTTGCTTTGCTCCTCGTTTTAACTCTGAGAGCAAGATTTGACGACAAAACTGGAAGTCTCTGAAGTTTCAGTTCAAGTCTTGAAGCAAAATATAGGGAAGGCAGTGGTCGACGGCGTTGGGTGTCTGTCACTCAAAAAATCAAACGGCAAGGTAAACAGTTTGTTTGTTAAGCAAGCATATCATTCTAAATTTCATGAAGAGGAGTAAATATTTCAGGCAAAATGGAGATAGTATCCGCTATTTGCCGAATGACAACACAAGCCTGCTGCTGAACTTTGGAAAAATATGCGATGTGCTACTACCATCGGGGAAGACCGTTCTGAGCTCCTTCAGCTTTGGTGTGCCGTCAACTTTGGCGTACTGGCAACACGATACAATTTTGGCAAACCCAGTTAAGCGCAAACTAAGCGCGACAAGTCTCACCAAGGAACCTTGTCTGCGATTCACGATTTCTCAAATCGCTGAAAACATAGAAAAATACAACACGGGAACAGACTGAAAGCAATATATGATTGCCCATGGTGTAGCTGTAATAACTGATTTATGCTCTGTACTCCATTGTCACCTATACATAACTAGCGTATTTTCATTTGTGTTCTATGTTATTCTGGTATGTACTGCATTTAACGGAAGAATTTGTCTATATCTGTTCTTGTTAGTAACACAAGGGCTCGAAATTGGTTTAATTAACTATGAGACTACTTTATGTGTCTGCTTCGTAACTATACTATTTTGTGAAGTAAAATGGCAAAATCACCATACATCAAATACATAATGCCGAATTCGGGACACCGTCATAGGCAACAATGCTCGGAAAGACAACAGTACGGAGACAACGGCGTAAAGAATGTTGCATCGCCTGCTAAGAGTACTGGCTGGTTCAACGAGGTGAGGGGATATGTTTATCATAAAAAAAAGAGGAGGGAAAAGTTAGCCTCCGTACGGCGGCTTGCTATTCGTATCAAAGAAAGAAAAGGAGGAGAAACGCAAACAAACAAGAAAGAAAACAACCATGAGATTGATCACAGTTCACCCAAAAGGCCACAGATCCGCAGGAACTGAACAAGTGCCTTTGTCACCTGACTATGTCGCGTGTATGTGGGGGGGGGGGGGGAATGTTTATTAAGAAAAAGAAAGGGGGCCCCGCATCGTAGTAAGGGAAAGGTCCGTAATCCTGAGGCGTGCGATCCGCGTCCGTAGGATAAGACGATGTTGGCGGTAACGGGTGCAGTGAAATAGCAAAGGGTGGCCGAAGCTTACAATGGCATCTGACTGCTTTGGTTTAATCCAAGTATAACTTCGCGCCACGCTTTCAGTGTAGTGTATCCAACCCCGCGGGATCCTACTTACCTGGAATAGAAAGCTACGGCCAAACACACAGCCACGCATCTACACTGACTACTACACAATGACTCCAGTACAATGTCTACTGCTAACGAATACCACAATGCCTCTACTTGTCAATTACGCAAATAACCACGACATGCACGACGCTTGCCCTCGTGCCATGGAGCCAAAACAACCGAACTTCAGCACCCCCACCACTTCAATCATCATTACTTTCTCCACCAATCTTCCCCACATTCCCCACCCAAATTGTCACGGTCAAGTTATAGTACCGTTGGACGTCCTCATAGCCCTGGCCGATCTCCCTTGGGGCTAATGGCCATTCTCCGTGGGACGAAGAAGAAGACGAAGGAGAAAGAGCAGGTGCGGAATGACTGTTTCAACATGTCAGGTGGAGCAGTTGGATGGTGGACCATCTTGAAGAGGAGCAGTGTAGTCCGCGTCACATTCACTCGAAGCCTGTGGAGCCAAGACACTTCCTCCCTCGAGTTAGTGGCCTACCAGTGCGTGGGTCATCGTAGGGTGAATCGAGCGCAAAAAAGAGTTCGTCCTGACAGCGTCTTGAAAAAAGGCCTGAGAGCTACTCGTGCAGTATCGGCGAATGGCTAGCCGACAGACAGACGGGGTAAGCAGGGCTGAAGTGAGAGACCTAGCTGCACGAGCACACCTGGCCGCAGAATCGGCAAGGGCATTCCCCGAAGAACCAACGTGGCCCGGAATTCACTGGAATCACACACTGTGGCCGAGAGACGAGAGTATCGTGTGCAGGGAAAGGAACTACGTGTAAATGTCGTTGATTTCTCCCGTTGAACTTTGGGCGAATACGATGTCAGGGCCTCCAAGGCTGACATGCTATCCGAAAGAACAGTCCACACTCTTGGTGCCCACAAAGAGACGCACCGCAGAGCATAATACAGGGTGTTCAAGATTAAGCTTTCACTAGCACTTTACAAATAGGCGAACCAAAGAAAAACTGGTGCTATTTTATTGTTCCTTGAGTAAGAAACAGTCGCTACATAATTAGCAGCAGCTGTTTCTTACACAAGTAGCGTAAAGTTATCATCCGATTTCCTGTCATCGCTGTGTTTGCGTAGCACTCGTGAAAGCTTAATTTTGAACACCCTGTATAGCGAAGGCTTCTGTATCGTTTGATGACAACGCAGGCAGCAGCTTGAAACCGCGCCCCTATTTCTCCTCAGGAATATAAAAAGCAGATGATGATCCATCGGATACCACCGAGCCGTCTGTGTAAATCTCTGTTCGGTTCGCTTGCAGGGAGTGAAGATGTTGCAACGTTATTTGGATTGCCACAGCAGCTGGGCCATGGCCCTTTTTCGGAAGACCAGGAACGGATGTGTGCATGGGAAGGGGGGGGGGGGAGGGTCAGACATAAGGTCCCCAGCGACGTCGTATAGGAGACCAAGGTACGCGTTGGCGGGACTTAGCTTTGTAGGCGCAGAACAGTTTGGCAGTACGGAGAAGCAGGCCAATGCTGCGTAAAATCAACGGAACATTGGGTCTACACAGCACCAACTGACCCGTACGCAGAAACCATGCTTCTCAGTGTGAGCAACGTACCCTATACTGTAGTTACGACTGGTCCAACGTTTTTGATGGTTCCTAAGTTTCGGGGACCATGTACCTATATGACCACTCTCGTCAAGCTTCATGCTTTTTTTTTTTTTCGAGTTAGAACTCCCGAAGAAGTCCCAAACAAATCGACTTTCTCGAGTCCGCCGTATAAAACTACGCCTATTGCAGCCGGTATTCCGGTATACATGTGCTCTCCTACCCAGTTGCGAACAGTTCTGTAGCTGGCTGGCGCTCAACGCAGAGCGTCGAGCTACTCACTGGCGAGGTGCCCAGCGCCTGCAGCTGACGGCAAAGCACCTAAATGTAGCATCCCCGACCGGTATTCGTGGGGGTCCAGGTTCATCCCCTATCGATGGCACTTACTGTTTGTTTTGTGTGTGTTGTTGCAGAGTTCGAGGTAACTCGTTACAAGTAACTCGTTACTGCATATAACTAGGTCCTTTTTTTTTTGGTAACTTCATAATTTACCTCGGCACTATTGTGCCGTGGCAACTTTCGGAGGAACTCGTTCCTTTTTCAGGTAACTTTGCCAAAGTAGCTTAAGCCAAGTTCCAGGTTACTTTTAATTCGCTTTTCACTCACATCCACGTATTTGTGTTCTTTCTTTCCGCTTCTTTCATGGCATTTTATGCCAGAGAACTTGATCAAAGACACTATTCTATTCAGGAAGTAGGAACCTCTGCCATGGAATGAAGCCGAACAATTGTGCGCCCACAGGGGGTAAGATGCAAAGCGTTCGAATTGTTGGAGACAAACGAAAACTCTAAGCGTGCTGCACTCCTCCGCAGGCAACTGAAGATCTAACTTAACTGCTCATGCGCGCTGCGCCTGTGTAGTGCTATTCTGTACCCGAAGTAACTTGGAAGTAACTCGCTCCTTTTTTAAGTAACTCCGTGACTGCGAGTTACATTTCAGGCTGAAGAGTTTCGTTATTAACTCAGTTACATTTTTCACGCGCTAACTTAACTCGTAACTTCCCAATCTATGTTACTCTTTTTGTGTGTGAATTACTCGTTGACTTTGTTTCGTGTCCCTCCGTCCTCGCTCGAGCTCAGGCTTCATCTTCAATGAAGCTCACCACCAGCCCGAATGCGTCTATGTGATAACCACTATACACCACGGAAACGAGCTCAAGGTCGCGGGTTCGATCCCGGTTGGGGGCGGTAGCAATGTGGTGGAGGTAAACATTGCTTCCAGCAACGTGTGTCGGAGATTTGCGGCGCACGTCAAAAGAACTCCAGGTGGTTCAAATTATCCATAATTATCCATCCAATTATCCGCAGTCCTACCCTGCCGCACAATATATCGCCACACTGCGCAGACAAACCATGCGTGTAACACCACAGTACCGAATGCGTCTATGCCACTTGATCAAACCTTCCTTACGAGCATATTTTGGACAATTGTTGTTGCGAATGCTACCAGTATTCTGGATCGGCAGTGCGGAAATGATATTGGACTGACGTTGATGCATAGAACACAACTTCTAAATTGATCGGCAACCGAATACACACATATATGTACTTACCGTGCCTTCATTCCCGCTCATGTGAAACTGCAACAAAGAATAATCGCCCTTCGTCAGACCAAGAGTGCCTTGTTTTTCAGAATTCGTGTCGGCTGCGGACTTGGAACAGATGCAGTGCACACGGCTTCCGTCGCTTACTTCTACCTTCATGTAGCAGTTCTCGGTATAAATTTGACTGAAGAACTCGACGTCCATCCTGCAGTAAAGAGATAATCCTTTACTGCTCTAACAAAAGTAAATGGAAAGGCTGATGTATCTCCTCAGAGGGTTATCAGTCTTCCTATAGGGTTCGGTACACACGATTCCAACAACAAGGGCTGGGAAGAAAGGAAAACGTCAATAAGCTTGCTTCGTTGCTCTCGTTTTGAGATTGGTTTTCACGGTTTTATGGCTTCGACCCTCCGGGTGCTACCAGAGAGATGAGAGCGTGTTTTGTGAGGCGGAAAATTAAGGCTGTGGTATTACCCCACCTCTGAAAAACGGACATTTCCTTAACAAGATTACGTCGCTCATTAACGACTGATCCCTATTCTAGGGGTAAAAAAGTAGAACTGTCTACACATTCGGGTAGAGCTCTGTTAAACCAGTACTGTACTCAAATGAGTAGAACTGCAAGCGTACGAACGGGTCTCTACTGGTATGAGTATAATTGGTAGTACAACTCTTTTATTCAAAGACAGTTCAACTGTTATGCTTGAAGCACATGGTCTACCACGATCCCTTGATAGCCTTTTGGTCATGCAGCTGCATCAAAAAGTTGGCCTAGGGACACAGACATGTACAAGATACTCAAAAATGTATTTAAGATAAGATAATAAATACTAACGTTAGAATGTAATTAAGATAGAGTATAAATACATGAAAATTAAAGTAAGATAGAGTACAAAATACTTCAGAAAGTATTTGAAATACAATTAAGATACTATTTATCGTTGAACGCAAAAAATCACCGGTCATTGGTCAATGCAGCAAGTCACCGCTGTGTGACATGAATCCCCTAAACGCCGCGCACTACGCAAGCCGCCGCTGTGTGATAGGAGTCCTCTAAACACAAGTCCAGTGATGGCCACTAACTACTTCTACAATAGTTTAATTATAACTACTAACTACTTCGCGATGGAGTAGTTTACCTATAGTAGTCTAACTGATTTTCAGGGGAGGTAGCTAAAACTACTTCTTTAACTACTACAGTGTATTTTAACTACATCCATAACTACTTAACGTTGTCCATCAACACCAATCCCATTCTATAGTGTCCTTGGACACATAAATATGAATCATAAGCACTGGTAAAAGAAGATTTAGTACACATGCACGGCACAAGTGTTCTGCGCCTCCGTACTCATCAACCAAGTACAAAAGTCGGAAGCACAATCGTGCCGTAAAGCTTGCGGCGAAGTTGGAAGTAGTTGGCGCCAGCAATAACCTAACTACTGTAGTTAACTAGTCGAAATAGTAGTTTAACTAGTTGTTGCCACTAAATTTCAGCAAGTAGTTGGTAACTAGTTTTTAACTACAATCAGGTAGTTTAACTACATGTAGTTAGCTACTGGCCATCAATGCACAAGTCCCAAAAAGATGACAAAGAGATACCACATAACTCCACACTGTTAAAACAGAACTTCACCACATAGCACGCTCCTAGCCGACCATCACTCCGAATGATATCATTCTTTGTATTGATTTGTTGAAAATGGGAGGAGGCGCCTATCTGGGACAGATTATCTTGTCCCAGATAGGCCCCTCCCCCCTGTTTTGAACAAATCAGGAGTTGTGTTTTAGCAGTGCACTAAGTACATGTGGCCCAGAACAAAGCAAACTTCTAGCAAGTCCTTGCTCGGCGAGGTCAGAATTCGGCGTCACCGTGTCAGGGCACACATAACAGAACCCTCACTCGCCAAGGATTAGTACACACGGGGCAATATCTCTAAATGGAGACCTCCAAGAAGGGCCAAAGTCCGGGTCAAGTCCGAGGGACTCAGGAAATTTCCACTGATCAAGCGAGATAATGGAAAGACAACACACAACAGTTTGAGAGGGATATCCAAAATTAGAGTATTGAGTAGAAAATACTATAAAATGTATTTTAAATAGAGTACAAATACACAAAACAAAAAATATTGAGTAGAGCACCAAAATATCGCGAATTGTATTTAAAATACAGTATTTTAAATACAATACTCCAAATACGTGCAAGTAGGGACAACGGGCGCAGCGTGGTGGCGCCCGCCCTGCTGGAAATACTCGGCATGATCTCATTTACTTCTCCCCGCCATTTTAATGAGATTCAATGAGAAACCAGACTGCGAATTCGTTCAACGTGTAAAAGCCGACTATTTCTCATTGACTAAAGTCGAAGTTAAGCAGGGAAGCTGCCTTCGCGAAACCGGGCTCTGCCGTGTTGTGTGGCGAAGACCACGTCACGAAGCAAGGAACCAATTGAACGAAATGGTTTAATGGTCGTCAGTGAGAAACTCTGACTTCCAATTGATTTAATGAGATCCAACATGTTGTGCATTACAGTCTGCACCAATAGAAGGAATGAGGAATTGGGCTAATGTGTACCAATGAGAAACTGCTTTCCAATTGATTTAGTGGGATCCAACATGTTGCATGGCCGCCAATACAATAAGTGAGAAGCCAGTTGCTGAAGGAACGAGCGTAATGGTGACCAATAGTACATCATCACTCTCAAATTAAGTTATAATAAAATTAGGAAGAACGCCGTACGTCCGTGTAGAACATGAACTAATTCGAGGAACGCGTCCGATTCAAACAAATGAATCTCCAGAATACGCACCGTATCGACATATATTGCAAGCGAAAATTGAACGACAATCAGACATAGTATAAATTAATTAATGAAGCAAATGAAAATTTATTCCGAACAAATCAACTGAGGAAGCCGTTCGCCGATGTCGCCGCTCGCAGAGGCAAGTCCGAAGCGGGCGCGTTGTAAGACATTTCCGTGCCGCACCGCATAGTGGCTCGTCCGCGTTGAAAATAGTTCGCTACGTTATTTCAAATGTTCGTGAACATATACTCAAAAGCACATGTGCCGCGGTAAGTTCATACGCACCTATCACTTTAAGCTATTGTTTTTGCATTCGTATAACATTCTAGTGCACGGAAGTCCATGCGTTTCCTCAAATCTTCAACGGATTAGGTGTTCGGATGCGCGCCTTGTCCCGCCGTAGTTCACAAGCAGTTCGCGTATTTCGGGCGTCATTTTGAGGATTTTTTCCCCTTTGTAAGGTATGTAATCGATGTTAGAAACATACCCGTTCTTTCTACACAGTCTCACATGTTTTTATCCCTGTTCGTAGGCATTACAACCGGTGATGGGAGGAGAGCGAAATGTGCAGTCAGTGTTACCTCCCGCGTTGTGAGCAACGGTATGTAATATATTTGACACCCACTCACACTGACATGCTGCTGTTCTTGTATCTTTTAAAAATTGTGTTTCTCGAAGGTTAGGCTGGTGCGACGCAGCTGGCATAGGCATTTGTAAGCAGGTGAACGGAATCTTACCGAAGTTGGATGGGATTAGTTTTCACTCATGAAACGCAAGCTGGACGGGACATCGCGAATCACCTACGAAGCACAGAAGACCATGATGGTTGAGTGCTTCAAGACCTTCTGTTTTGTTCGTCGACGCTGTACGGACGTTGGGGACACATCACTATGCAGTTACTGATTGTGGATTTATTTTGTGTGTGTTGGTGATGGACAGTATGCTTTCAAAACATGTAAGTGCTGAATCGAGTTTTTTACTCTTGTTGTTCACTGTCTTGCTAGCGATTTTTAACTGATTGGTGAATATTCACACTTTCGAACATTTGAAATAACTTTCACCTTTATATGTCCCACTTGTAATATTTTAATATCTACTGTATTGTGATGTATGAAGAAATAAATGTGCACGCAGAAACGGCATCTAGTGTAACTCCTTTCTACAGCAAAAACATGCGTTCTGCTCATTCGATGCAGCAGAATCGAATGTTATTACACATTCAAAAGGTGAATCGTCAATGAGAATTGGGGGGGGGGGGGGGGGTGTCGAGGTAGCTTGCCGTTGTTGGCCGCACTCAAGTGGGCATCGTCACGACTATAGCCAAAAAAAAAAAGGAAAAGAAGGTGGGAGAAAGGGGAGTTGAGGACTTCAAAGTGATGTAGAGGCAGGATGACCGGTACTGATGGGACGGAAGCACACTGTAGATGAGAGGTGCATAGAGTGGTCTCTCCGCTAGGCCCGTTGCTTGGAGAAAGCGCACGAGGCCGCGAGTTTTTGAAAGTCGTTCCGCACAAGAACCTTCGGGGAAGAGGAGTCAATGAGAATTGGAAAATCTGGGCTACAGCACATTGGCCAATGGTAAACTAGACTGGCCTCCAGTGGGTGTGATTAAGCGTTGTTCCACTTCATCCCCATTGACAATTACAGGGATTTCTCTTTGAAACCCACTAAATTCCAGTAGTTTTCAAATGGTATTTGTCCAAAATTGTCGATTCGGAATGGGAAATTTTGGCCTCTTTCAATGAGAATTGTAAATGTGATATCCACTTAAACCGAATGAGATTTCTGGGCTATTTTGAATTGGACTATTTCCAGCAGGGGCGGGAGAAGCGCTCGGGCCAGTCATGGGAACGGCAGATGCAGTGTTGTTGTTGCGCTTTTCCAAACATCCTACAAGAAAATTATTTGTGGCGATGGGCTTTCTGCTAAGTTTGCAGCAGCTGTAACGCGAACAATCGTTTCTTGTTCGACTTTATTCTATGCGGAAAGCTGCAGCCGATCACTTCGAGTGGCACGGATGTGTTGTGGCGAGTCTCCTATGTTCAGATCCTCAACCGGAGATTCTGGCGCCGTTTATGTGCATAGTGCACGGCGGTAAGGTGATCCGTATTTTATTCAGCGCGTAGACGACATTCTACAGTTAATCGCAGACAGTTACATGACCGCTTAGTATTTGACGCGATCGGTCGATCGCGAACTGAGACGTTCCGAAGTTTCAACGGTTGAAATGGGCACAAGATGTCGCGGCCGTCAGAGCTGTGTCAGCGGTGATCGGTATATATCCTTGTGAAGTGGCGTGGAGTGCAGATGTGGGATGGGCACCCGGTTCACAAACTACAAGACGACCGCGTAAAATGTGGGCAACCGGACAAGATTAGCTCGAGATTTGTCGCGCCTCCTTTTCACTGAAGAGGAGTTTGTGGGCCAGCACATCACTGGAAGCCCAAGCAACGCACACAAATATGCGCATCCAAAAGAAAAGGTAGACCCGGTCCGCATGCGAGCAATTTTTGGTAAGCATTAATTTCACTATTGTGTTTTGCATAGATATGCATTTCCATTGCGATTACAGATTAGTGCCGCGCAGCGTGCCCTGGTACAGAGTTCTCGAAAACAAAGTAGAGCGTCCGGACATTCCTTCAACGATTGTAAGAACTGTCGGGCAAGAGTGTGCATAAGACTACGGCGGCTGGCGGGAGCAGAAACAGGAACCCGAAGACGCTCTTAGTGCGCTGTCAGCTCGACTCGACGCGGGCCGTCGCTGCGGTCGTCTTCCGTTGGAAAGAGTTCGTGTAAACAGCGTCGGGTCGAGTTCAACTCGACCCGACAGTCAACTCGATCCGCTCTCTCGAGTTCATGTAAACGCGGCCCTGGTTACCTAGAGCGACATTTCGTAACGCAGCATGTTTCTGGCATGCTGCTAGCACAGAGTTATCACGCGACAACAACCGAAAACGTGTACTGCAATGGGAGACGCAGGTGTTTTCCTCCCGGGTTCCTATGGCAGCGCCACCACGCGGGCGCTCCGGTTCCTGGGCAACGCTTTCCCATCACAGGGGTGACATCCAATGTATTGCTGTGTAGACGAAAGCGTGCTGCACTCTAAGAAAAAAAGGAGTAAAACGGGGAGTAATTGCAGCTTCTACTCCCCTAGTCTGCAATTACTCCCCATTTTAGTCCCCTAACCCGACATTTAGTCCCGACATTTACTCCGCAGGACTGCAAATTGTCACTGAACTTCGCGAATGGTCTCCTGAATGTAACAGTCTACGTAAATATGTGCCCTTGGTCAATTTGAAGGGCATAAGGCTATATAACTCAGCCAACGTAGCAATTTTCCAGCCACACAGAGTAAGAAACAGTTAGCGCATCTTTCTTCGCAAATTGTGCCCTATGTATGGCGCAAGACTTTATATCACTCGTTATATCACGGTTGATGATTTGATTCAAAGTGTTTTCATGCATGCACACGAATTATGTGCTTGAGACCCTTACAACAGCTCGTGAATTGCAGTTTGCACTCTGTGACATTCGTTTACTCCCGTGCATTTACTCCCGAAAGGGACTATTTTTTGTGGCAATGCATTTAGTCTCCAAAAGGAGTAAAAGTACTCATTTTTTTCTTAGAGTGTGGGCGATCCCAATGCATCCTGGACAGGTCCTGGTCGCACTTCACAGCAAACGTCAAAGCACACGTGACCTTAAAGATGGCGGCGCCTGTGATCGGCGGCCGTTTGTAAACAATGTGGTTGTTGTTTCTGCGCGACGGTAATTATTTTTATCCGATAATCTCACAGTAAAACTTGCAGCTTTGCACATGAGGCCTCGTACTGTTGACTCCTTTCAAAGATGTGACGACGACCTTGCGTAACAACGCACTGAGCCGATGCAATGTACTTAAACTAAGGAGCAATGGGCTAGCCCTGGGAAGAAGAACTATATAGTTTACGCTGGCAAAATACGTTGCGTTTTGGCTTTATGACCACGGTTCAGATATAAAAAATAGCAAGCTTAATGAATCGATTGTGCAGCTGTCCTAGTGCGCTTACTCTGATATAACCACGATTAACAACACAATAGTACTATTGATAATCTAACTTCTGAATTATCACAGGTGCACGCTGAAGACGGAAATGAAGCATGATCTGGCTTGCATCTGGTCATGAAGAAATTGCTGACACGTTAGCTGCAGTCCACCTCCACCAACAGGTATGACAATGGGATGTTATAATTTGAGTATTCATCCATGTTCAACTTTTCATGTACACTCGCATGCAGACATCTTGACACCACTTTTAAATCTGCCCACAAAGTTACAACCTGTGCTTTCAGGGTGGAAAACAAAGGTCGCCATTCCGATTAGCTGCTGTCTCCCATTTCAAGCACTTTTGTGTCTGGACACTGGTTCCTGTGGATGGGGTGTTACAAGCTTCACTGTCTGATATAGAAGGTACGTTACATTCGTTCAGTTAATTTGTCTTTTGCACATTTTTGTTACTGTTAGCTGGATTACTATTGGACATACAATCCTTTGACACACCGAAGCTGATGTTGCCTCTGATAACGTTTTAGAATTTTCAGTGTCATCAACGTCCATTGAGGAAGGTGCCTTTAGTATCTGTGAATCTTTAACTGAAGAATAGCCCAGAATTCATGTTAACATTGTCTACTCTTATTAATTCACTGTCTGGTTTCTGAGAGCTAAGAAAAATGGAAACTATTTATTTGTCACAGCTTCACACTGGATACTGGTGTGGTACTGGCTTGACATGTAAGCTAAAATACCTGGATTCTACAATAATTGTGTTCAACTTGGTGCATTACCGTGGGCAATGCCACATTCACTACATTTTTAGTGGGTCCAGTGCACAAATACTGTGTGCATACTGCATACATACGTACTGTTCGATAGGCAAAAATACCTGAGCAGTGCTGTGTAGTCTGCCACGGACCGACCCCACCTGCCACGGACCGACCCACACAAATCGTGCAAATCCGAGAACATAATATATGGGGGGGGGGGGGGGACTAGTGTGACTATCGCGAAAGTCCTTGCAGTTCATGGCGTGGCGTCTATCTAAGAAGCACTCTTGTATGGTTTTCAAAGTATGAGCTTTTCAAAATACTTCCAATCTCGTGACACCACTTCATTGGTCATGATAGCCTATACATGTAATCGTACTGTGAACGTCTAAATCAACTATTTTCCTTCCCTTTTTTAATCCTCAGTTTGCAGTGTGCACAAGTATGTGTGTGTTGTCGACACAGGATTAGCGGGGGGGGGGGGGGCGAGTTTTCGTATCGAGACCCCCCTACCTTTGAGGTCTGGCTACGCCACTGGAGATGTTACATTTCAGGCGCTCATTGACTTTTGGTGAATTACTTGTTGACTTTGTCCCAAGGTGGAGCTCGCTACAGCTCATTTGCTATCTGTTGCTATCTGTTAATGTTGTGGCGTGTGTTGCGTTTTTCTCTTTGTGTGTTCCAGACTCAGAACGGTTAATTTGGATCAGGTCAGGTACGTTTCATTTAGACATGGCAAACATAAAGTGGTGTTTCTCAACACAACTTAGCAGTGGTCTTCATGCATTACTGCTGCGGCCATTAAGCGTGAATAGAAACCTGCATATTATCCATGATGTAAAACCCCAAGACTAGGGAACACGAAGGGACAGACACAAACATGTCCCTTTGTGTTCCCTAGTCTCGGGGTTTTACATATGCATCATCTTCACCAGCTCGCTTGCTTGCAGCCATTTTTTCTGCACATTATGTGCACTCTACTTTTATCGTGTGCTATATAATCTTGTTCAAGTTCTGTCAAACAACCTTTAATGCTATAAAAAAAAAATTCAGTACACTGTTTGTGTGGATTGAATGGTAGCGCATGAATGCAGGAAGGAAACTGTCATGTTATGGCAAGTGTTTACGTATTGTACATTTAACTACTAATTTTATTGGTTGGCTTTCGCTGGCGTATGATGTCGAGCCATGTTATATTAATTTGGCACATGTTCTTCTTAGTAGCCGGAGCAGCTGATACACAGAGAGAACATAGCCCGTGTGTGTTTGTCTTTTCCACCGCAGCCCTTGGGTTTCCTCCCTGATGGCTACACATGTCAGGGATAGGTTTCAGAACCAGTAGTTCCCACCAAGTGTGAATTGCTTTTCAGGAGATCATCACCTGGCAGATGAAACATATGGTTTAAATTATTTGCAGGACAGGAATTGTGCAGCTTCACAAAAATACTACTACTACGACGTAAGAGTGGTTTCAAATCTAGCGTTTTTGTGTTCCTGACATTATCGCACAAGACGTAGTATCCACTATGATCCTTTATGTGGGGGGTATGTACAGTGCAATCAACAGATGCTATTTACAAATCTGTGTTTCTACTGTGTTGAAATGGGGTAGTTTGTATCTGAGAGCCATAGTGAAACACAGGCCCTCGAGAAACATGGCAACACATTGCAGGGACTCTAAATGCTGCCTAAATTTCCAGAACACACAGCTCAAGCCAGTGGTTAAATAACAAGTGGTTAGAGAAATCCAAGATAGTTGCATCCGTAAGCAGTCCGCTGTTGGATTTGCTTCTGTCAGAGATACGTTATCTCAAAGGGAACGCACGGACACACTCAGAATGATACTAGGGCTGCCTGTGAAATAGAATGAGGAGAGGGGATGATATATAACACTTTTTCTTGTCTTTTATTGTATTGGTTAAATTGTCATTTTCTTAGCAGCATATGTGTGTATATTCCAGAGTCTGCTAATAAATATATCAGTTTAGAGCTAGCAGTCGCATTGTAGATGTCTCATCCTGTCCTTGGTTGCTTGTGATTCACTATGGCCATGCTTGCTATTGCAAAAACAGAAAACAAAAAACAGACAATAGAAAAACACGGAAAGAGCGACCTAAAAAGCTGCCTGTTCTAGTGCTCACATGGAGGCAATGCAATGAGGTAACATGTTCCATTCATGAACTGTGCATAGTAGTACATATCACAACGGCAACCAATTATTCAGATTTTTCTTGAAGTACATTGTTTTTTTTTTTAGCTTTGTTTGCACAGTCTATTATTGTAGCTTTATGTGATTCCCCTCTTCAGATACTTTAAGATTGCTGATGCTGTGCAGTTTGTTAATTTTGAAACTGTACTGTGCTTAGGTACAAAAACAGAATTGTCATATCTGCATTTGAGCATATAGGAATAATTTGTAAGTACTTTACTTGTTGACATTAATATTTGCACCAGGTCACAACATTGTTGATTTATGGAAAATGTAAATAAATATATTTATTTGCTTGCCAAACAATGCACAAATGTCTTCTTTTCTAGTGAGATATTGATGGTAGAGTCTAGCGTTGCTTTTTGCCACTTCACATATATGCACTGTTATTCGTGTGCACATGTAGGAATAGGAAGGTAGAGGATGCGCATAAAAAATTTCGTATGCAGCCACACATATAGTTCAGAAGATTAATTAGATGATGTCCAAGCATATATAATTGTGCTTCATGTGCAATGGGTATGCTAACGGATAGCTTCCATGAAGCCTTTTATTTATTTTTTATAAATTCTTTTTATAAATGTTATTTTTCATTTTATATAAATTTCATATTACATATTGTATACTTATATTTTTATAAATTTTATAAACTAAAAACTCAAGTTACACGGCCCCTGTAAGAGTGCCCTTTGCAAATGGTTTGGTAACGTGTCTCGAACTGTAAAGGTAAGAGGCAATCGAGAATGCTGCAGACAAGGTTGCAACTTACATATTGCTTATCACGTCCTACATACAAAGTGATTTGTACAATAATTCCTGAGCACGGAATTAATCCCGAGGCTGGCCAGTGATGTCACCCAGGACGACAAGTCACATAATTGCCTTTAACACTTTTACACCCCATGGGCTGAGTTGTGAATTGAAAGAGCACTCTACAGAAGGATAAGGTGCACCTGATTTCTAGGATCTATGCTATGCCCTAACTCTTCAGACACCACATTTCTAAGTAGAATATGTGCTCTGGTACTTCTATTGCGTCTGCATAGTGTGCAACCACATGGCTACTGGAGCTATAGTGTGCATGTTTTTGTGCGACGGTGTTCATTACAAACAATATCCAGATGTTAGACATAAAATGCAGTAGTTTGTAGCGTACCACACAACGCAGCGTTACATGGGAGTGTGTGATTCAAAGAAAGCTGCTGCAAAATGCACAGAATCCCACAAAAAGTTTAAAATGTGATTTGTATTTCGTTTTACGTCTTTCGTCGTTACATACCATCGTCGACGCTGTTGCACATTGATAAATCGTACGTAAAACTTGTCCCATAGCAGTATGCGGTTTCTCAAATACATAGCACAATTTTCCTGCAGTAATAAAACGCTGTCGGCATTTTCTTGCTGACACGGCTGTCGAAACGTCAGCCTCTACAATGGGCAAGTGCTGTAAAGGGGCTAACGCAGACGCGACTTGATACAAATTGTACGTGCTCACAAAACACAAACGACGAATTCCAGTCACAACATCGCACAGAGGTTGGTTCGCGAATGAGTTCGCAGCTGCTGCACTGTTTACTTATCGCGGAACGGTGGAACCCGGCTGCCCGCCATCTTCAAGCACAGATACGTGAAGCCGCGAGAAGCCGTAGCTGAAATCCACTGACAAGTACAAAGCCGCGTACACGTCACAATGCCCGTTCGGGTGCATCTACGTCATAAAAATGGCTGCGCCCATGCGTGTTTCGGAATGAATTACCTTTTTTTTTTACATGGTACTGTACCGAACTGAGAGAATGAAGGTGTATTTTGGAGAGAGCTGGATGTGGGCTTTCAGAATATCACCACCGTTTCGACTATTTGGGATATCGGCATAGCTGACCTTTAACGGTACTACTAGCATGAGAGACACCAGTGTTCAAGATAACTCGTTACTCCAACTGTGTCCCTCATTTTGATAACTTGTAACTTAACTCGCTACTATTGCGGCTTGGCAGCTTTCAGGGGAACGTGTTTCTTTTTCAGGTAACTTTGCCAAAGTAACTTAAGCTAAGTGCCAAGTTACTTTTAATTGGCTTTTAAAGGGACTGTCGCATCCGGTACCGTGGTTACGAATCCAATACCAACGTGTTCGGTACACTACCACCCGAGCTATTTGCCAAATTTTCTCCTTCCGAAACGGACCGGGCGATGAGGAATCGAATTTAAAAGATCCGGTTTCGTTTTGATCCTCGAAAGCGCCAGCGCCAACAACATCGCGTGACGCAAGGTGGAATGTGGCTAAGGCAGCGTTCACACGGGGCAACTTTTTGCAGCAACTATGAGCAACTTTGGAGTTGCTGTCAGCCGGCAACCTCCAGCAACTCGAGTTGCTCCGAGTTGCTGCGAATCGCTCCCGGACCGAAAACTTGAGAAGTTGCTCGTGCATCGGCCAATCAGACAGGGAAGCATTGCCACGTGACTCCCGATGGCGTTGTGGATTTCGTTCGTGGGTTCATAGGTTCAAATCCTGGAGGTGCAGCTAAAAAATAACTTTTTCTTTTTTACGAACTTCACGGAAACATATCAGTTGCCACTTCTGGACGGCAATAATGATCTATTGGAGCAATAAAACTGACTGAAATTTGATAAACAGCAGCTAAAGAAAAGATTCCACCAGTTCGATTCGAACCCACATTGTCCGGTCGCCATAAGGTTGCTTGTGGGTGGAGCTACAGAGTTGCTGCGTGTGAACGCGGACTCGAAATTGCTCAAAAGACGTTGGTTTGAGTTGCTTCGAGTTGCTGGGAAAAGTTGCCCCGTGTGAACGCCGGCTAATCCGCTTTGAAGGACGCTGTCGTCTGCCGCCAAGTCTGGGGTTGCTTTGTTTTTTTCCGGCACGTCGCCCGTATTCACATGTGACACTTTCCAGTGACGCTCATACTATCTCTACGCTTGCATCCTTCGCGTGAGATGTCGTTTGGGAACCGACGCAGCGTTCCTGACTCCAGGAAAACTTCCTTCGGAAACCTCGATGTTTGATTTCGCACGCCAAGGATACAGCTACAGCCAGACCCCAGACGAAGCAAAAGTTGGAAGCAGGTACATCACTAGCGGGTATCCTGATGAAGCAAGGAGTGTTCATGCTGTCCGTGTATGCTCCTCGCATTTCACTGATAATGTGTACCTGGATGAGAACATCATGCAAGTGCAACTTGGATTGACATAAAAAAAGGAACGAATTGAAACTTGACGCCGTTCCGACAGTGTTCCACGAACAAAGCGAGCTAGCAACTTCGACAGTAAGTCACAATGTCTATGTAGTTTCCCAATCGGATCTGTCACTCTTGCGCGTGAGTAACTTAGCAGCAAAAGACGAAATCGGTACAACATAAGGTATCCCCTAACCTATGATTAATAACTAGATAAATAAAATACAATAAACAAGTAAAAGAACATGATGTCATTCATATGAACGTGCTGGCTTTTCTCGTTGTCGGACGCGTTATCATGAAACTTTCCCTGTTACTGAACCTGTGACTTTTGTGGAATGTGGTAGACATGATTGGCTTTCATGTGTATTACAGCTGCAGGCAGCTCGACAGGGTCAAGCGCAAGTGGTACGTATATTAGTTAAATACATATAATGTGTTTACAATTTTTGGACACAGAACAATTCGCAAACTATGAACCCTGATCACAAAGGAAGAACTGACGATGTTTGTGTGCTGGTGTTAGAAACAGGCACTATATACAAACAGTACCTCTGTCCGTAACATAAGCGCCATAAACCACTTCCCAGTTTCCTTTTATCTCTCTGTTTGTGAACTGTTTCTGTGCTGTGGGGCGACGGTTTTTGCGGTTGTCGTAGCCAACTTGAGATGCACTTTTGACGTTCTGTGTTGTAGAAGGACCAGGTGCTGCTGATCCAACTCCCATCCATCCATGAAACGGTGTCAAACAATGTACGTGTGTGCAGGGCAATTTTGCTGAGAGACCTGGTTTTTACAGTAATGCCTTTACGACGCCTCTGACAAATTAGGATCTTCCAGAACAGTGCTTTCTTCATCCAAGTTCAAGAAGTAAAGAGAATGACTTCATGGCTTCTACTGACATCTCACAGCTACATGCCAAGACAAAATAACTTGGAAACAGGAAATGAAAAGAAAAAAAAAAGGGTCTGTTTTAGGTCCACCCAAATCTTTGTGCAGAGGCTGACAACAACAACAACGTTATTGTGAGATGATGAATGATGCTGATGCAGCATTGAGATTAAGCCCTTGTTTCCTTTTTTGCAATGCTATACATTACTGCTGGTTCAATGTAAAATGATGCACCTACCTCCAGACATTAAAGGGGCTACCAGAGATGTAGTGTCAATTCAACAGAAAAGCTGCATGTTCTACGAGGCACTGTCACATAAGCATTGGCCAAATTTGCTGTCCTGTGAGCTTTGATAGGATATGCCGTAGATAGTAAGAGGCCTCTTACTGTAAAAGGGAGGTGCATTATTCGAGTAGTGGGGTCTGAGGCATGAGGGTCATTTCAGGATGTACTAACCCTTCCAAAATTTTACGCTTGGTTGTGCCCAGAGATCGATCCAGATCCCCCCAACACCCCGAGTTTTTTCCCTGTATACCACTGTTATAATGAAACCGTCCAATTTACTGTCTAACCGTCCCGTTTTCAATGCAATTGAAGTAGTTACGAAACTATTTATCTTATTTTTTATTTTTGTGAGTCCCCGCTTCAGATCCCAAGGGACATTACCAGTGTGGTGCACGCTGATAACTGTCTGTGCATAGCAAATAATAAATATCTGTGCGTGAAGAGTTGGATGTGGACTTGTACGATGGCTCTTGAATGGACAACACTCAGTCAACACAAATATTTATTCACATTTGCGTAACTTATTGCCTGTCATTATAATAATTATTATAATACATAGACAAGAGGTAATGCTCTGCCAAGGATCTCTGAAGTTACAGTCTTGAAAGCTGTTTTCAAAACAGTGGTGCTAAAAAAATTGGATCAATGGCAGGTATCAAAATTTGTTTTGCTGTATCAAGGCAGAACAATCTTCCGTGGGAATGACAAATTATGGACAT
Source organism: Ornithodoros turicata (assembly GCF_037126465.1). Lineage (NCBI taxonomy): Eukaryota > Metazoa > Arthropoda > Arachnida > Ixodida > Argasidae > Ornithodoros > Ornithodoros turicata. The sequence continues at coordinate 298,498 of NW_026999441.1, forward strand.
TCCCAGACAGATGTATCACTTACTATGATAATAAGGTGTAAGTGTACCATTAGTGAGTTATGAAACGTTACCTGAAATTATTTCACGTGTTATATCCCTCACATGCTATAATACTGACAATGATAAGAAGCATTACACTACCATTAAAAGTATAACTGTCACTTATTGCTCCTGCCTATTCCCCTGCACTTCTCGGGATTACTGTGGTAACACAGATTCTGTTTCACACTTCTCAATTGGAAACTAAGCAAGTCTATTATGGTGTAGGTGTGAACAGGAAATGAGGCACACAAAAGATGATAGTCCTGATAGGACCAGGATGGAAAAACGTTGGCGAATCATGCGGACGACACACCCAGGTATCTGTCGTCTGTTTCTCGGTCCAAGGAATCTCCAAACTCAGCTTGTAAACACACAATAAGCAGTAAACCTGACGTAGCTGTAAAAAGAAAGGACACTTTCCTAAACACGTAGCACAGTTAATTTCCTGACAATCATTCTAATTCTAACCGGGCCCTTGAGTTGCACAGTTGGTTAGAGCCTTCGTAAGTTTCATAGGACATTCGTCGTGTGTGCAAACAACGACGACAACTACGAAAATAAGGATTGCTCGACGTGCCTATGTATCGTGGGCACAGTAGGCGAAGACTGTGATCGTCGCTGCAATACTGCAGTGGATACACCACCAGAAGTTCTGGCCGATGACAGAGAGCTGGGAACAAATTGTGATGCGTGCGTGCCGTCATTGCACAACTCTGCCACTTGACCAGCACTGCAGCATATAGGCACTCATCCGGGCACAGACGCCGCACAAACACTTGGATCGTTTCCTGCGTCGTAGTGTGAATGTCACGGGATTAAGTATTGAGCACTCCGATCATAAACGTACCTAAAGCAGTGGTCCTGAGGCTCGTTCTGTTGCGCTAACGCAGCTGCGGCACGTACATCACCAGCGAGAAGCGGATCCGTCGAATATGGGCCGTCATCAAACATGTATATTCGTCACGGGAGCTATTACTAAAGGCATTTGAACAGCATGATTCGCCACTTCCGCGTTCCGAGTCCGCCATCTCCGTACGTGCCTTCGCCTTCGTCTCCCTGACCTTGCTCATGCAAGCTGCAAGCCGCGGGGACTCCTCTGGCTCGCCGCGTTCTTATTGGTCAGATTCCTTGTGACGCTGCTAAAGATTCTCAGCAGGGAGTTCCGCTTGACGACCGCATCCGTCGTCTGCTGTAGCGCCGCTTACACACGAATTATGCAAAAAGTATTCCGTCGATCGGAATGGGACTTTCGGAGTCATGGTCAGTGAAAGACGGGCAATCTCATTTCACTGTGGTTTCGGAATCGATCTGTGGTCGATGCGACTGTCCCTTTAACTAACGTCCACTTATTTTCTTGCTTTCTCTCCAGTTCTTCATTGGCATTTTATGCCATAAAACGTGATATTCAGTCAATGACATTATTCAGGAAATAAGAACCGCTGCCAGTGAAACGAAGCCGAACCACTGCGCGCCCACAAGGAGTAAGATGCGAAGCATTCGAATAGTTGTACATAAACGAAAACGATCTAAGCGCGTTGCACTCCTCCGCAGACAACTGAACGTGGAACTCAACTGCTAACGCGCGCTGCACCTGTGTATAGTGCTATTTTGCGTCCGAAATAACTTGGGAGTAACTCGTTGTTGTTTTTAAGTAACTCAGTAACTGCGAGTTACATCTCAGACTGAAGAACTTGGTTATCTACTTAGTAACATTTTTTTCACACGGTAACTTAATTCGTAACGAGTTCTTCTTGACGGGTAGCTTCTCGATGTATGAGATATACTCACGAGGGCGTGTCTGCAGCGTGGTAGAAGAGTAGACTGACATAAAAACCGGTAGTTGCTTGCGGCAAAATCCTGGTAACATTGCCCGTTCTTGGAGTCTGCAAATCATGCAGAGAAAAAAGGAGCACGTTATGTAGACCACAAAGTATATTCAAGGATCCAAAAGCAAGAAACCCCTTCTTTTAACTCTTCACACATAAAGTCAACTTTGTTACATTTCATAGGCACCCCTTCCCAGCACCGCATTTGGAAGCTAGCGGTGGCGCTACTCATCGGCCCGCTTATTGCTTCCTCAATTTCTACAGTACTTTATACTTCAGCGTTAATTAGTATTTCTGTACAAGTGGTTGATATCCCACGGAAGATGTTTTGTTCTCAAGTTGACGATCATCACCGTTCTATGCGTTTTCATAGCAGCTATTGCTGTCGTCTCCTACGGTGGTGGTGGTGGTGATAGGGCTTGCCGTTGTCGGCCTCACGTATGTGGGCAACGTCACGACTCACGCCCTGGGGGAATGTGCGTCCTGGGCCGACTTCTAAGGGAACTGTGCCGACATATGTCTGAAATGTCTCCTACGGTAGTCGTACGCTCGTTCCTGCGCTTTCAAAATTCAAATTTCTATAGTCCAATCATGATGTAGGTCTCGCGGGCCGACGAGTAACGCCCCTGGCGGACCGTGCGGACGGGCTCTGTGGCTGCACGTGGAGCATATGTTCACAATTTGATGGTGCAGTCCCAGCCCACTCCCTTTGTATATGTACTTTTCTTTTCTTTTCTTTTATTGCTCTCAAACAACGAAAAACAACATACAATAATAAACAGGACTGCGAGGGCAAGCCCTGTGATGCAGTCCAGCCAGGAACACAATTCAATGAAACACACTGGGCGAGGAGCACTGTCATGAGTACAGTTGGAAACTAGGATACAAAAAAAAAAATGCATTAACACATCCGAATCGATGGGGAGAGTGAGGGAAGACAAAGACAAGAAAACTGACAATAACATGTTGCGATCTATTGAGATGAGCGGAAGTAGTATTTCATACTGCGCTTAAAAGCGGTGGAGTTGGTAATTGTGCGCAAGTTTCGGGGCAGATTATTCCAGGTCTGGCTGCCAAAACATGCTAATGATAGTGAGCCATAATTAGTTCGAGGCGTGGGAAAATGCAGTGTATTGGTGTCGTGCCTAAGCGGGTAAGGCCGAGCAGGATTTCGTACGGGAATCTGGTGCCTGCTAGCAGGTGTGTGAAAGAGATCGTGCATGATCAGAGACACTTTGTACTTCAAAAGGTCGAAAATGTTAAGGACACCAAGAAGTGGAAAAGCAAACCTTACGGATTCTCGAGGACGTAAATTGAATATAATACGGAGCGCCCTTTTCTGAGCCACCAGCAAAGGCTGTAAGTTGCTGCAATACGTAAGACCGTATACCTCCAGGCCGTAGGAAAGGTGTGAATAGAACAGCGCGTAATAAACAATGAGCAAAGTGTTGATAGGGACAAAGGACCTGAGCTTAGCTAGAGCATACAGACCTGACGTGATTTTATTTTGAACGTGACTAATGTGCGCCTGCCAGTTTAGGTGTTCGTGGAGTATAACACCCAAGAACCTAGCCGTCGTTGCACGGGCAATAAAAAGACTGCCGAGGGAAAGTTGCATGCCGGAAAAATCAAGAATTCTTTGGACGGGGTGGAATACAACATACGTCGTTTTCTGTGTGTTGGCCAGCAACTTATTCGATGTTAGCCACATGTGTAATTTTTGTAGAACAAACGATGCCTTACGAAATAGGTTGGGCAAGTGAGTATCCTCGACAAAAATATTTGTATCATCTGCGTAAAGAAAACAGGTAGAGGAGAGGAAGTCTGGAAGATCGTTGATGTATACTAGGAATTAGAAGGGACCTAAAAGAGAACCTTGTGGGACTCCAGTGGTCAACGGGCGAGGGAATGATGATGAGCCACAGTTGAAAACAAACTGCTCACGACCCTCCAAGTAATTTTGCAAGAGTGATAATGGAACACCTCTGATACCATATCTTTCCAGTTTAGTGAGTAGAATGCTGTGGTTGATCAGGTCGAAGGCTTTGGTGAGATCCACAAAGATCCCCATAGTTAGTAATTTGGCTTCAATATTAGTACGAATCTTTTCGGTAGCGTGGACAAGTGCAAGAGTAGTGGACTTCTTTTTACGGAATCCGAATTGACAATCGCTAAAATGGTTGTTATCTTCAAAGAAACGTTCAAGCCTAACCAGAATTAGCTTTTCAAGCAGCTTGCTTAATGAAGGTAAGAGGGAAATAGGTCTGAAGTTTCCAACATCTGACCTGGCGCCCTTCTTATGTATGGGTATGACTACTTGCTGGCTTGCACTGCGGCCTCCACAGGTGGCGCCGTCACCGTGGAACACAGACGTCTCGCCGAGACGCACTGTTGGCGCCGACCCAAGATTGTGTCACTTCCCTGCGCTGGGCTGACGAGCTCCAAGTAGAGCGAAACAGCTGTCCTCGGCTGGGAGTGCACGATCAATCTCTCTCTCTCTCTCTATATATATATATATATATATATATAATGCAGGATAAAGCCATTAAAGAAACAAGTAAATGACACTAGACGTGTTTGAAATTCAAAATTACAGATTAACATGGCTTCTATGGCTGCACGTAGAGAAACAGATACTCATGGAACGATGAGACAGCACCAGAGGACACATGCTTCGCCGTGTTTGCGGCTCGTCAGCTCTGGGTAGCTGCGCATCGTTCGGGATTGGCAAACCAGAGGTCGCTCAGCGAGCGATATACACCTGGGAGGGTGATTGAGCACTCCTCAATGCCACAGTGCAAGCCAGTGAATTATAATGAAAAAAAAAAGCCATTAAAGAAACAAGTAAATGACACTAGACGTGTTTGAAATTCAAAATTACAGATTAAGATGGCTTCTATGGCTGCACGTAGAGAAACAGATACTCATGGAATGATACGACACCACCAGAGGACACGTGTTTCGCCGTGTTTGCGGGTCGGCCAGCTCTGGGTAGGTGCGCATCGTTCGGGATTGGCAAACCAGGGGTCGCTCACCGAGCGATATACACCTGGGAGGGTGACTGAGCACTCCTCAATGCCACAGTGCAAGCCAGTGAATTATAATGCAGGAAAAAAAAGCCATTAAAGAAACAAGTAAATGACATTAGACGTGTTTGAAATTAAAAATTACAGATTAAGATGGTTTCTATGACTGCACGCAGAGAAACAGATACTGATGGAACGATGCGACAGCACCAGAGGACACGTGTTTCGCCGTGTTTTGTGGCTCGTCAGCTCTGGGTAGCTACGCATTATTCGGGATTGGCAAACCAGGGGTCGCTCAGCGAGCGATATATACCTGGGAGGTTGACTGAGCACTTCTCAATGCACCAGTGCAAGCCAGTGAATTATATATATTGCGACTTTGCGATATATATTTATATATATTGCGATTATATATATATGGCGACGTTTGAATTACAAACATGTGCTATACTTGCAGCCAAAGAGCTCCGGCTATTTTTTTCCTAGTATACTTCACTGGCTTTGCACTGGGCTTTCAGTGGTGACTTAGCTCACCCTGACGGGAGGAATCACATGTTACGTGACCTTTATGCCATCCGCTCAAACGTTGCATGCGCGTGTACTGCTGATGAGGCCCAAGAAGGCCGAAACAGCTGTCCAGCACTGGCATGGCGACGTTTGACTAACAAACATATGCTATAAGTGCAGCCAAAGAGCTCCGGCTATTTGTTTCCTAGTATACTTAACTGGCTTTGCACTGGGCTTTCAGTGGTGACTTAGCTCGTCCTGACGGGAAGAATCACGTGTTACGTGACCTTCTGACGCCATCCGTCATGTATGTCTAGTGCTCCGTCCGTTTCGTTCTGCGAGGCCTAACTCAGGAAAAATGATGGAACATCCTCCGAAACCCCCCGATCCTGGAGGTACAGAAAATGACATCCCTAAGTCACAAGCAAAACAAGGTACGTCGAACGTTGCTCCTCGGCGTGCTTCTACGGCTAATTTTCAGTCTCAGGAAAGGGTGTCTGTGTCCCGCTTTCCTCCGAAGGACCAATGCCTCAGTGTTTGTTTACCACCGGAGGTGTCTATTGATGATCTCTCCGAGGCGTCTTTGACATCGTTGGCTTTGGAAGGCTCTTCGGTATCCAACACCGAGGAGGAAATCTCTTCCACGTTGGCCTCAACGCGCGGGCTGCCTTAGAATGTATCGTTCGTCAGGGCAACATTTGTGTACGAAACCATACGGTTCCCTTTGAACTACTTGGACCCAGGATTGTAACCGTCACCGTCGTGATGGTGCTTTTGTTCTTATCGGATGAGCCCCTATATTCAAGCACTCAGCAAGCACGGCAATATTATTGACACTGAACATGTCCATTATGAAGACAAAATAGTCGCGGTGTTATCCTAACAGGAACACGTCTTGTCAAAATGGAGATATCAGAAATTTTCCCACCGCCTAATTATCTTCGTCTGCGTGAGCACCTGGTATGTGGCAACTATCCCGGAGTACGCCGAGTGTGCCGACGTTGCAAGTTGGAGGGCCATATCAGGGTGAATTGTACCACCCGTTTCTGCGGACGTTGTTCTACGTTTGGGTTTGAGTTTGATTGTGAGTTTAATGGCGCAGCGACAACTGAGATCATAATGCGCCAAATATGCACGAAAGTCTTGTTTTTAATGTATATAGTAAACAGCTGATGCTCTTAACCGTCTTTGTTATTTTTGTTTCTGCATCGCCGGAAACTTGCACATTGTTTTTCTTCACGTTCTACGATGATGATGATACGTTAATGGGGTTCTGTTCAACGTTTGGTCATACCGTGACCGAGCGCAGCTCGCGGTGCAGCACGCTGCTGTACGGTGCATCCTCCAGGGGGTATGTTCGGGCCCTCGATCTTATGCCGTCGTGGCGAGTGACTTCCCACCCATACAAGCTCAGAACATCCAAACTAGGATTGCGGTTGCTGATCAGTTGCGGGACATTCAAGAGGACGGCGCAGTGCAAGAACTCGAGAACGTCAGGTCCACATACGAACCTCATGACACTGGCGTTAATGTGAAGGAAGCTCAAACAGCATCGGAAGAGCCCTCGCATCCACCTGAGGTCATCATTCCACCGATAGGTGAAACGTCTGCCCCTCCAAAGTCTAAAAGCGATGACGAGACACTCTCTGACTCAGGGTTAGCACCTATCACATGCGCCACCGATGGCGTGCCCGTACCGATTATGACGTCATGTACCAAGCCTATTTAAGTAACCTGTAACCACCTACGCATCTTTTGTCCTGACGAAGACAGTGCCACTGTCGACCCCTTGCCCATTTTGCTCTTTAACGTCTCCCTATGTAATAAACCAGTGTTTGTGGCTTCCCTAAAATCTGCTTCCGCGTCTTTTTTTTTTTGCAACTTATATATATATATATATATATATATATATATATATATATATACAGGGTGTCCACGCTAAGTGTGAACAGATTTTTAATATATATATATAACACTTTTTCCAAGATGAAATCAATTGCAATATAGCATATGCTGAAGGGCACTCCCTAGGAGGTCGTTAGCAAAGTCCAAAGGCAATGTCTCAATTAACTTTCAATAATTAACTTTTTAATGATAAAAGCTACAAAGTTGTCCCAATGAGAATATCTGTTCCTTTCGGTGACCTGATATCGTAGCCGTTTCCAGAACAAAAATCCGTTTGATAGATCGCCCGCAAAAAAATCGGGAAGGAACGCCATTTTTTTCTTTATTTTGTTCATTGCGCTTCGTAGAAGACGCGTCTTTCCTTCACGCCCAATGTGAGAGGAAGAAAGAGCACACTGTCGCCTCTCGCGTCCTGGAAAAAGATGAAAAGGAAACAGAAAATGCAACCCAAGATAAGGCCAGTTCCGATAGAGTCACCCGATACATTTGTTTTTGTTTTGTTTCCGCAAGTTAAAGCTCATCTTCGACGCTTGAGGCGGCCCTGTACTCCTTTCCCCTCTCACGTTGGGGATGAAGGAAATACGCGTCTGCGAAGATGTGCAATGAACAAAATAAAGAAAAAAATGGCATTCCTTCACTAATTTTTTGCGGGTGGTCTATCGAACGGATTTTTGTTCTGGAAACGGCTACGATATCAGGTCACCGAAAGTAACAGCTATTCTCATTGGGACAACTTTGTAGCTTTTATAATTAAAAAGTTAATTAACGATGTTTAGGTAATTAGTGATTTGACGGTTGAGCAACCTATGGCCGAGAACTCCGCATGCCCAGTGATGATAGAAGTGAAAACAGCATGTCTATAGCCCTTATAGTCTATTTTATGAAAAATCTGTATCGCCTAAAAAAAGACAGAGTGCATATATATATATATATACATAGGTATATATACAGGGTGTCCACGCTAAGTGTGAACAGATTTTTTAAAAATATATCAATCACTTTTTTCGAGATGAAATCAATTGCAATATAGCATATGCTGAAGGGCACTCCCTAGGGGGGCATTAACAGGCTCCTAAGGCAATGTCTTAATTAACTTTCAATAATTAACTTTTTAATTCTAAAAGCTACGAAGTTGCTCCAATGAGAACATCTGAACTCTTCGGTCACCAGATACAAAAACCGTTTTCAGAACAAAAATCCGTTCGGTAGATCGTCCGCAAAAAATTCGTGAAGGAACGTCATTTTTTCTTTATTTGGTTTATTGCGCATCTTCAAAGAAGCGGCTTCCCTTTACCCCCAGTGTGAGAGAGTGAAAGAGCACAGTGCCGCCTCATGCGTCGAAGATTAGCTTTAACTTCCGGAAACAAAACAAAAACACAAATCTATCGGGTGACTCTATCGCGACTGCCCTTATCTTGGGCTGAATTTTCTGTTTTCTTTTAATCTTTTTCCAGGACGCAAGAGGCGATAGTGTGCTCTTTCATCCTCTCGTATTGAGGGCGAAGGAAAGACGCGTCTCTAGAGATGCGCAATAAATAAAATAAAGAAAAAATGGCGTTCCTTCACGAATTTTTTGCGGACGATCTATCGAACGGATTTTTGTTCTGAAAACGGCTTTGGTATCTGGTGACCGAAGAGATCAGATGTTCTCATTGGAGCAACTTCGTAGCTTTTATAATTAAAAAGTTAATTATTGAAAGTTAATTAAGACATTGCCTTAGGAGTCTGTTAATGCCCCCCTAGGGAGTGCCCTTCAGCATATGCTATATTGCAATTGATTTCATCTCGGAAAAAGTGATTGATATATTTTTAAAAAATCTGTTCACACTTAGCGTGGACACCCTGTATATACAGAGGAAAGATAGCTAATGCTCCATGGCTGCACGTCGAGCATATGTTTACAACCTGATCGTGCATTCCCAGCCGAGTACAGCTGTTTCGTCCTACTTGGGACTCTTCAGCAAGGCGTAGGGAAGTGACACGATCTTGGGTCGGCACTAACAGTGCGTCTCCGCGAGACGTCAAGGTTCCACGGTGACGGCGCCACCTGTGGAGGCCGCAGTGCAAGCCAGCAAGTACATATACAGAGGAAAGATAGCTAATGCTCCATGGCTGTACGGCGAGCATATGTTTACAACTTGATCGTGCACTCCCAGCCGAGTACAGCTGTTTCGTCCTACTTGGGACTCGTCAGCCCGGCGTAGGGAAGTGACACGATCTTGGGTCGGCACTAACAGTGCGTCTCCGCGAGACGTCAAGGTTCCACGGTGACGGCGCCACCTGTGGAGGCCGCAGTGCAAGCCAGCAAGTACATATACAGAGGAAAGATAGCTAATGCTCTATGGCTGTACGTCGAGCATATGTTTACAACTTGATCGTGCACTCCCAGCCGAGTACAGCTGTTTCGTCCTACTTGGGACTCTTCAGCAAGGCGTAGGGAAGTGACACGATCTTGGGTCGGCACTAACAGTGCGTCTCCGCGAGACGTCAAGGTTCCACGGTGACGGCGCCACCTGTGGAGGCCGCAGTGCAAGCCAGCAAGTACATATACAGAGGAAAGATAGCTAATGCTCTATGGCTGTACGTCGAGCATATGTTTACAACTTGATCGTGCACTCCCAGCCGAGTACAGCTGTTTCGTCCTACTTGGGACTCTTCAGCAAGGCGTAGGGAAGTGACACGATCTTGGGTCGGCACTAACAGTGCGTCTCCGCGAGACGTCAAGGTTCCACGGTGACGGCGCCACCTGTGGAGGCCGCAGTGCAAGCCAGCAAGTACATATACAGAGGAAAGATAGCTAATGCTCCATGGCTGTACGTCGAGCATATGTTTACAACTTGATCGTGCACTCCCAGCCGAGTACAGCTGTTTCGTCCTACTTGGGACTCTTCAGCAAGGCGTAGGGAAGTGACACGATCTTGGGTCGGCACTAACAGTGCGTCTCCGCGAGACGTCAAGGTTCCACGGTGACGGCGCCACCTGTGGAGGCCGCAGTGCAAGCCAGCAAGTACATATACAGAGGAAAGATAGCTAATGCTCCATGGCTGTACGTCGAGCATATGTTTACAACTTGATCGTGCACTCCCAGCCGAGTACAGCTGTTTCGTCCTACTTGGGACTCTTCAGCAAGGCGTAGGGAAGTGACACGATCTTGGGTCGGCACTAACAGTGCGTCTCCGCGAGACGTCAAGGTTCCACGGTGACGGCGCCACCTGTGGAGGCCGCAGTGCAAGCCAGCAAGTACATATACAGAGGAAAGATAGCTAATGCTCTATGGCTGTACGTCGAGCATATGTTTACAACTTGATCGTGCACTCCCAGCCGAGTACAGCTGTTTCGTCCTACTTGGGACTCTTCAGCAAGGCGTAGGGAAGTGACACGATCTTGGGTCGGCACTAACAGTGCGTCTCCGCGAGACGTCAAGGTTCCACGGTGACGGCGCCACCTGTGGAGGCCGCAGTGCAAGCCAGCAAGTACATATACAGAGGAAAGATAGCTAATGCTCTATGGCTGTACGTCGAGCATATGTTTACAACTTGATCGTGCACTCCCAGCCGAGTACAGCTGTTTCGTCCTACTTGGGACTCTTCAGCAAGGCGTAGGGAAGTGACACGATCTTGGGTCGGCACTAACAGTGCGTCTCCGCGAGACGTCAAGGTTCCACGGTGACGGCGCCACCTGTGGAGGCCGCAGTGCAAGCCAGCAAGTACATATACAGAGGAAAGATAGCTAATGCTCTATGGCTGTACGTCGAGCATATGTTTACAACTTGATCGTGCACTCCCAGCCGAGTACAGCTGTTTCGTCCTACTTGGGACTCTTCAGCAAGGCGTAGGGAAGTGACACGATCTTGGGTCGGCACTAACAGTGCGTCTCCGCGAGACGTCAAGGTTCCACGGTGACGGCGCCACCTGTGAAGGCCGCAGTGCAAGCCAGCAAGTACATATACAGAGGAAAGATAGCTAATGCTCTATGGCTGTACGTCGAGCATATGTTTACAACTTGATCGTGCACTCCCAGCCGAGTACAGCTGTTTCGTCCTACTTGGGACTCTTCAGCAAGGCGTAGGGAAGTGACACGATCTTGGGTCGGCACTAACAGTGCGTCTCCGCGAGACGTCAAGGTTCCACGGTGACGGCGCCACCTGTGGAGGCCGCAGTGCAAGCCAGCAAGTACATATACAGAGGAAAGATAGCTAATGCTCCATGGCTGTACGTCGAGCATATGTTTACAACTTGATCGTGCACTCCCAGCCGAGTACAGCTGTTTCGTCCTACTTGGGACTCTTCAGCAAGGCGTAGGGAAGTGACACGATCTTGGGTCGGCACTCACAGTGCGTCACCGCGAGACGTCAAGGTTCCACGGTGACGGCGCCACCTGTGGAGGCCGCAGTGCAAGCCAGCAAGTACATATACAGAGGAAAGATAGCAAATGATCTTTATATGGTCAACCGCCCTCCTAAGCTTCTAATATATATATATATATATATATATATATATCCTTTTGATATATATCCTATATATATCCTATTGATAATCCTCTTACCTCAACTTACCTCAACCTATATATATAGATTAGAAGCTTAGGAGGGCGGTTGACCACGAGAATGAAATAAGCAGGAAAAATCAGAAGACGACAAAGAGCTTACAGGAAAACACAAAGGGGGGGGGGGATATGTTTATTAAGAAAAAGAAAGGAAAGGGGAGTTTATTAACACATATAGGGATAGGGGTCGACGTTTCGGCAGTCAACGCTGCCTTCGACGGGGCTGGGGTTTGGTGACAAGAACAAGCTTTATATATGAGAGAGGGTTATGTACAAGGGAAAGAGAGCAGCGCATGCGCTTTTGTCATGACTAACACAGGTTGGCGACTAAGTGAAAGGGGAATGACCGGGTCTGTGCAGCAGGACCTTGAGGAAATACCCGTGAGCCTGAAAAAGAGACAAAAGAGTGTATGTATTGTGCTGGATTAGGAATGCAGGTTGCGAATAGTAGAAAGGATTCCTGGATCTTCGTTTATCGGACACTGGAATTTATGAATGAGATAAGATTCGCGCTGTTCCCTGAGCCGCTGGGAAGGAAAGCCTGACTGCAGGATGAAAATGGATATATTGGTGATTGAGTGTCCTGGTTTACTAAGATGGCGCGACACTGGCAGATTAGGTTTCTTCGCGACGTTAGATTTGTGGTTATTGAATCGCGTTCTAAATGACGTAGCTGTCTGTCCGGTATATTGGGCATTCATTGCATTGAAGAAGATAGACAACATTGGAAGAATTACGGTTAAAGTGGCCATTAATGTTGACCCGATAATTAGAATTGGTACTTTCTACAGATTTAGCGGCTTGCATTGATTTACAAATTTGGCATCTACTTGCATTACAAGGGTGGCAACCAATGTTATTTTCTGGAAGTTTGTTAATTTTGGCACTTACTAGTCTGTCTTGGATGTTCCGCGCCCGGCGATAACTTACGCGCGGTGGCTGTGAGAATATTTCCTTCATCCGATCAGATTGTGAAAGAATTGTGTAGTGGCGGTTGAGTATCCGGCTAACGTTAGGAACGCTGCCATTGAATGTGACAGTGAGATTTACTGCAGAATTTCCATTGGCTCGAGGAGAGTTTGGAGCAATTGTTGGCGATCTGTGGATCTTGCTCTGGCTATAGCGTATTTAACAAGTTTGTCCGGGTATTCACGATCAATGAAGGTTTGTTCTAGTCGTTGGAGATGGTTGTCTAGTTCGGCATCGTTAGTGCATATTCTGCGGTAGCGCAATGCCTGACTATAAGGTATGGCTAACTTAGTATGCCTTGGATGGCAACTGCGGAACGATAAGTACTGCTGAGCATCTGTAGGCTTCCGGTATAAATTGGTTGAGATACCGCCGTTTTGTAACTTGACTTCCACTTCCAAGAAGGTAACAGTGGAGGCGGAGTAGGTGGGAGGTAAATTGAATGTTAGGGTGAATTTGGTTGAACCGGTTGATGAACGTAAGAAGGTCGCTTTCAGAATGAGGCCATATGATAAAAATATCATCTAAAAATACCTTGTACACAAGTGGTTTCAATACGGAACATTCGAGAAATGTTTCCTCCAGGGATGCCATGAAGATATTTGCATAGTTGGGGGCCATTCTCGTGCCCATAGCTGTCACGTTAACTTGCAGATAATGCTCGTTATCAAATTCAAAGTTATTGGAGGTCAAAATAAGTGTTAGCAGTTCGGTGAGGACAGTCGGATCATACGGCTGGTCAGGTTGATTTTTTTTTATGCTGAAACGGCTGCTGCTATACCATCTGCGTGGGGAATATTAGTGTAAAGGGACGTGACGTCTAACGTTGCCAAGAGACAGCTTGAGGGAACGGTTACTTGCGTTACAGTTTGAAAGAAATGGTTGGTATCTTTGACGTAGGAAGGTAATTTAGGGGGGATAGATTTAAGAACGTGATCGACGAAGGACGATATATTTTCTGTAGCGGTACCGTTACTGGACACAATTGGTCTTCCGGGATTGCCTGGTTTATGTATCTTAGGGAGCATGTAAAATCGGCCTGGTTTAGGGTCTTTGGGAAGTAAGTATTCGTAGAGCGCATCGCCAATTTTCTTAGTGGCCTTTAACCGTTTTAGTGTTTTACATATATCTGCGGCAATTTCATTGGTGGGGCCGGATTCGAGAGGTTTGTAAAAGTCTGCACAATTAAGTTGACGGAGTCCTTCCGCCACACAAGCTTGCTTATCCATTACGACTATGGCAACTCCTTTATCAGCCTGTTTGATGTCAGCCTGTTTATCAGCCTGTTAAAGGCCACTAAGAAAATTGGCGATGCGCTCTACGAATACTTACTTCCTAAAGACCCTAAACCAGGCCGATTTTACATGCTCCCTAAGATACATAAACCAGGCAATCCCGGAAGACCAATTGTGTCCAGTAACGGTACCGCTACAGAAAATATATCGTCCTTCGTCGATCACGTTCTTAAATCAATCCCCCCTAAATTACCTTCCTACGTCAAAGATACCAACCATTTCCTTCAAACTGTATCGCAAGTAACTGTTCCCTCAAGCTGTCTCTTGGCAACGTTAGACGTCACGTCCCTTTACACTAATATTCCCCACGCAGATGGTATAGCAGCGGCCGTTTCAGCATACAAAAATCAACCTGACCAGCCGTATGATCCGACTGTCCTCACCGAACTGCTAACACTTATCTTGACCTCCAATAACTTTGAATTTGGTAACAAGCCTTATCTGCAAGTTAACGGGACAGCTATGGACACGAGAATAGCCCCCAACTATGCAAATATCTTCATGGCATCCCTGGAGGAAACATTTCTCGAATGTTCCGTATTGAAACCACTTGTGTACAAGACATTTTTAGATTATATTTTTATCATATGGCCTCATTCTGAAAGCGACCTTCTCACGTTCATCAACCGGTTCAACCAAATTCACCCTAACATTCAATTTACCTCCCACTACTCCGCCTCCACTGTTACCTTCTTGGATGTGGAAGTCAACCCAGTAAACCAACAATTACCTGTGGACGTCCCCAGAACGTTCAGCTCCGGACAATAGAAACGTCCTTCGGACATCCTGTATCATCCCTGGGACGTCTGTGGGACTACCTGTAAACTGCTAAAGTCACATCCCGGGATCTCCTGAAAACGTCCTTATAACGTTCCGAACTACATTTCACGGACCTGAAATGGATCTTTCTCCCATACTGTGTTTTCTTTCATGTCGTGCCCCGAATGCTGGTAAAATGACAGATACAGGCATCTGGTGGACAGACTTGCTGAAATGTTAAACAAGCCTGAGCAATGGGTAAACACTGGAGACTATACAAGACAGCTGTCCTGTGCAGTCTTCAGTGTTCACCACCTGCTCAGGCATGTTTATCATAGATTGTCCAGTAGGTTGCCTGTACGCCAGTTCATCGGTTTGTTCTACTCAACTCTGTTTGCACATCAGTGCCTACCTGCAGCACAGCCAAGCAACATAACATAACACGACTCCAAAAGTTCTTTATTTTATGCTGCACAATACGAAAACACTTTCACTCTTTATATTGTACTTAAAGGTACTGTAAAGCAGTAGACAAGCATGATATGCCGGGGATGTGACTATAGACTTTGTTGCTTCTAAAAATTCCATATGCGGAACCATACGACCGACAACGCGCTATAAATATTTTTAATTTGCCATGAAAGTTGCGTCGTAGTGTAGCGGTGCGACGCCTGGTGTGAAACAAACCCCTGTACAGCGGGCAACACTGAAAATTGGTATTACACACTATGACATCGGAACTTCGTTATTTTAGTAATCATATTATTAGTTTTCCCGTTTACCTATGCATTCTGAAACCCCTGTTGACAGTTTAACCTGTTAACCCCTGTTTTTGCGAAGTAACCCAGTGCTGGCCGCTGTTCGATGGGGGCTCTCCCTACTTCTCTGCTGCGCCTGCGCGCTCCTTTTGTTCGTGGCCTCTTTCGAACGAACAAACTCTCTCTGTGAACCTCTGTGAACAAACAAGTCCCGACGCTGTCTGGCTTCTTGAACGTCTGACACATTTTTTTTCAACGCCTCAGCATTTCATTTCAGTTCGCTTATCCGTTTATCCTCAGATGTGGATCGTTGTGTGGATTGCAGGGGCGGATTTTATGGTGGATTGTGGTGGATTGTTATGTCGGGCCCAGTGTTATACGCATGCAATGTGGTTGCCGCCGTATGTGTCAGAAGTACGGATTCATTTCGAATACCTGGTACAGTGTTGCCCGTATTATTTAATTGTAATTTTCTAATTAACTGCACCGTCTATTGGAATGAAACTTGCACAGTTTTTGTCCTGGTGGCTTGGACTATCGAATAGCCACACTAAATGACATTTGATCGGCGCTGCTTTACAGTACCTTTAAAAATGTTTCACTTTGACTTGACTTAGTCACACACCGTTGCCTGGTTCTCTTGATTTAATGTTGAGACACATCTTCAGCTGCCGATTGTTTTGATGCAGATTATTTGGCGTCTCTTGATACTGCACTTAAAAATGTTTCAGTCTTGGCTTGACTTAGTCGCACTGTCACACACATTTATCTGGATGATATTGGAACACATCTTCGGCACCTCTTGATATTGCACTTAAAAATGTTTATCTCTTAACTTAGTCGCACACAGTTCCCTAGTTCTCGATTTAATGGCGAGATGCATCTTCGGTTCTTGATTCCTTTGATGCAAGTTCTTTGCCGTGGCGTAGCCGCCTTGTTTGTCGCAGTGTCCACTTCAAACATAATAGTGACACAAAGTTTTCTGTTTCGCTTAATGGCATATTGGGTCAGATGCAAGATGAGACTACACATAAAGCTCGTCGCAGTCATTGCACAGCTCGTGCTCGTTGCCCGCAACGTCGCGCTCCTCAGCGCCCAGGAAACATACGCTTTTAGTATGTCACACCAACCTGCCCAAGTTTTAACCTGATTTCATACGAAACATACACACAGGCTACTTCAAAATCTTCCTCTTGTGCGACGGCCATAATCCACACAAAGGACACGTTGAGTACTGGCTACGTTTCACGGAACAGCACTGCATATGTGAGGCCGAGCCAAGGGGTTCACCATACTGAAATGCCAACAGCTATAATACCCTCGGTTAGAACTAATCAGATCCGCATGCTCACCTATCCAAGTCACAACTGACTTTACAGAACTTTGCTTTGCAACTTTGCTTACTGAAAAAACTTAAGCACTGGCAAAGTGGCGTTCATTATGACAGCCGCATAACTGGAAGGAAAGGACTCGACTTGCCATAAAATTCGGCGGTGCAGTGAGAGTGGCGCAAGTGACCTTTCTCCGCATCTGTAAAACATGGCAACTTTCAGATCATTTCTCATAACACTCCTGTGTATATGCTAGTTAATCGGGCATAAATGATGTCTGGAGTCAATGATAGAAAAAGTGCAAGCGACTGTACTACGACACCTGTACCCGAATGTATTGTTATCACCGAAAAGAAGAAATTCACACCAGTGGCAATGCTGCTTTACGTGAAGATAATTTGGTCTTACCAACAGTCGGCAGCCCAGTTCACCTCGAAGCTGTAACACAGGACAGAAACGACGAGTGATAAGAACTTACTGCTTTTTCACTCGTCGTCCTTGTCTTGCGTTTCTGCTTTGAGATGAGCCGTCAGCAGCAACTACCCACATTGTTACTTTAGTATCTGCAATCCTGTTTCGTGCAAAAAGTACAGTTTATATTTATATCAGCCTGATAGCCAGTAAGAAGTGTTGCTGCTCCTACCTCATTCTGAAGGACACCTCGTGACAGATGAGACTGGATCCATTCTTGCCTCATCCGAGGACAAAATTACATAAACGTAGTGCATATTGAAGCGATAAACTGGGAATTCAGTTTCAGTGAGAAAACCTGTAGAAAAACTTTTCGCAAAAGTACACGTAAATGTTTTCCTGCAACAATCATATGCCACATACCTCTTTTCAGTAGCTGGCCCTTGTTCTGCATGATTCGTAAGCATCCTGCAAGTCTCCTCCATTTGTATGACAAACTGCAAGCTACAAGACAATTCATAACAAAGCCAATTCAAGCACTAGCAGGCTACACAAAGTTCAGATAAATAATAGTAACCCCATGGGAGAGAAGCCTGAGCAGGAGGGCGTGGAGATTACCCAACAGGTAGCCTGCACTTACGATATTTTAGACAACAGTAATAACGTGGAGTAGAACCGAGATAAATATGTACATAAATATCGAATCACTACTACTTACCAGCGTAATTGCAGTCCTGCGCATCGCTTGTAGTTTCTTCCGACTGAGCTGGTGCAGAAGTTGTAACACAAGCAGTTGTACATAATGCAGTGCCTGACGACTGAGATTCTAAATATTCACGTTTTTGCCCGTTTTGAAGAGTTGAAAGACGAAAACTGCGAACCGACGAGCCCGACGACCAACAGCAACGACATTTCAAAACACGTACTGATGCAGATAGCGCTCGGTCTTGCTCCTCGTGTCGACGACGAGGCCATTAAAGTTTCGGTTTCAAACTCAAGTGAAAATTGTGCAAAGTTCGATTCCGGTACTCTGCGCGAATGTTTCTGGTATATGGACCCAACAAACAGTTGGAAACCACTTGGCAATCAAGTGGAAGCACTTTACTCTGATCCAGAGACGGTTTACTCCACTTCAAACCACTTCGGAATCCAGTTCAGATTTTCACCTGGGGGAGATCACCCACCGTAACCACCATTGTGATCTTTAAGGTTGCTTCATATAATTTTACTGTGCGTCTTTCAATACGTTTTCACCGTCTTTGTGCGACCTGACAGGGCTGTAGCGCCATGTACAACATCGAACACATATATGTGGCGTCACCAGAACTCTCTGAATTCAAAGCAGTAGTAGTAAGCACTGATTTTAGTAAGCGGGGTTTGTGCTGGCTCACCGTTTCATGCTTGCACTATCTTCGCAGCTGTTGGCAGGCGGGTAGTTTCACAGTCAAAATACTTCCCTCAACTCAGCGCAAGGCATTTCAACATTATTAATTGATCCATAACTTAAAAACCCGAGACTAAGGGACAAAAAAACGACAAACACAGACAAGGTCTCAATTTTGTCCCCTAGTCTCGGGTTTTTAAGTTATGGATCTATACTACCAGCTCGCTTGCTACCTCTCTATCCTCCAATTATTAATTGATTTCACGGATTGTGGAACTACAGCCCGTATACTAAGTAATCACGCCCGAGCTGTAGGAAGACAAGCTTCGTGAGATTGATTACCAAAGTTTTAGCGTGATTCCATTTTCAACAAGCCCAAGTACTATACAGGGGGCCAGTTTCACGTCAATTCAGGCAGGGAGGTCCCATCGACCTCTTGGATTTTTATTTTTTTATATTTAGAAGCTCATCGTACGTGATGACCAACAGTGGTAAAATGAATAATCTACACAAAATATTTTTCACGCAAAAAAATCCAGAAAATCCGGCCCTGAATTCGAGTGTTTCAGTTTTGCCGTGTTTGCACGCGTATATCTCCCGAGTCTTAAAATATACTGCAGTCAATCCTTTTTATGCTGTAGTATGCCTACAAGCCAGCAGTCCGAGCGCAAATTTTGGCGCGCAGAAGCAACGCTCTGTGATATAAAAAATGGCGAACATGCTCTCTCGGTCTCGGTTTTGGTCCAATTTTGACGCGTGATTTCTCTGACTGTAGATATTCTTCACTACCCTATTTAGTATCACTTCACTCAGCTTTTAATGCTCTTTCATCTGGTATATATATCGTGCGTGTACCCCCTACAGGTATATGCTGAGACAGGCAAATGTCAAGGTATATTTCGAAAAAACAAGGATTTTGAGCGTCCGTTTCTCGAAAAGGCCCCTTTTCAGAATTTTTTAACGTAAGATGGAAGGCCTAACATCGGGCCATGTCCTGGCAAAATATAAATGAAATAACCTTTACATTTTGCCAGGACATGGCCCGATGTTAGACCTTCCATCTTACGTTAAAAAATTCTGCTTCAAAAGGCGTACACTGGCAATTGGCGCGTTAAAACGCGGCCCTAGTCTGCGTGCGTACGTGTCGGAGCCCGGCTGCCTGTACCGCCGGATGGCGGGCCTCGTGTCGATGCTCCCTTTGTTTGAGCAAGGTTGTCTGGCCTTAGCCTTACCTGAGCTATTCGTAGGCAAACTTTTGACGTCCTGCTGAAGAAATAATTCACTTCTGGGAGTTAATGATTTCCAACAAAGCATCATAATGAAATCCTACGTTGCCGTAAAGCCGTATTTCAAAGGCTACGTCAAACTTAATGGTCAGCGAAGGTAAAACCTCACTCTTGCAAGCTCCGTACACGGTGATACCAATACTGCACAAATAAATATCGAGTTAGGAATTGCTTTTTTCCAGGGTTCCCGCAAGTTCCTGCGAAGCTTGCTTTACTTCATTTTACGATATTTTAAAGTTATGCAGAGGGCTTTTAGCACGAAATGCGTGTGCTGTGCTAAACTTGCAGCAGTACATTTCTTCTCAGGGCTAGGGAAGTGGGCGGGTTCTCGCATTTGTCATAGTTACATTAGATACGTTCAGAGCAGAGCCATACGGGAGACGCACCTAATCCACTTCGATTTCGCTCAAAACTGGACAGTAGCCATGCCTAGCGAACTACAAGCGTGCCACTGTGGAAAACAGATTTCCATATTTACATGTGTGGTAACAGCTGGCACGGAAACGCACAGTTTTGGTGTGGTGAGCGAAGACTTCTGTTACGATTCAGCACAGTCACTGTTAGCTTCCATAGCTATTGAAGAATGCCTTGACGAGAATGTTCCTCTTGCAACTAATGATTTACGTGTCAGATGGAGCGGCGAGCCATTTTCAAAATCGGCATAGGCTCTATCAGCTCTCCAAATCTACTTTTGCGAGCGCGACATGGCTGTTCAGGAACAGGCCACGACAAAAGTGCGTGTGACAGGATCGGTGCACAAGATCGGTGTGACAGGAATCAAGCACCATGCCATGACACCTAACTTGCGTTCAATCGAGCGAGACGTCATCTTAGTGTCACAAGATGTGATAACGTGCTTGCCAAAACACCTAACGCGCGTCCATTTACTCCATGTACGGGCTGAGGACGTGGCTTCTTTTACAATGCAAAAGAAAAAAACAATGGGTAAACCTATACCTCATCAAAGTGGCATACAGGGTTCGCATGCGTGGCAAAGCAAGACACCGGAAAGTCTAGGCCGAGAAACATTTATAGCTAGTACTGTGGACAGTGAGTGCAGAAGACTGACGTTTTCCATAGAAAATTAGTGAAATCATTTGTCACTGTCATTGCAAAATACTGCCTTTTCGCAGTCTTGTAATTATATCGACATAAACTACCACTTTTGATTACACAAAGTTGTCCCTTTCTTGCACGACATCGACAGGAGGCCCGCCATCCCACGGTACCGGCAGCCGAGCTCCGACAAGTACGCACGCAGACTAGGGCCGCGTTTTAACGGGCTAATCGCCAGTGTATGTCTTTTGAAGCAGGATGTTTTTACGTAAGATGAAAGGTCTAAGATCGGGCCGTGTCCTGGCAAAATATAAATGAAATAAAAAGGGGCCTTTTCGAGAAACGGACGCTCAAAATCCTTGTTTTTTCGAAATATACCTTGACATTTGCCTGTCTCAGCAGATACCTGTAGGGGGTACACGCACAATATATATACCAGATGAAAGAGCATTAAAAGCTGAGTGAAGTGATACTAAATAGGGCAGTG
The DNA here is from genome assembly GCF_037126465.1 of Ornithodoros turicata. Classification (NCBI taxonomy): domain Eukaryota; kingdom Metazoa; phylum Arthropoda; class Arachnida; order Ixodida; family Argasidae; genus Ornithodoros; species Ornithodoros turicata. Next base: position 320,085 of record NW_026999441.1, read on the forward strand.
AAGAATATCTACAGTCAGAGAAATCACGCGTCGAAATTGCAACAAAACCGCACGAGAGAGCATGTTCGCCATTTTTTATATCATGGAGCGTTGCTTCTGCGCGCCAAAATTTGCGCTTGGACTGCCGGCCTGTAGGCCTACTAAAGTATTAAAAAATTTCACTGCAGCATCTTTTAAGACTCGGGAGATATACGCGTGCAAACAGGGCAAAACTGAAACACTCGAATTCAGGGCCGGATTTTCTGGAGTTTTTTGCGCGAAAACTATTCCGTAGAAATTCTTCATTTTACCGCTGTTGGTCATCATGTACGATGAGCTTCTAATTATAAGAAAATAATAAAAATCCAAGAGGTCGATGGGACCTCCCTGCCTGAACTGACGTGAAACCGGCCAGGGTGCTTATTTTGATGCTTTGCAGAATTTTTATAAAAAAAAGCTATGAGGACAGCACAGATGTCATTTTTGCAGTCAAATTATAGGACCAGGCAGACATCCTCTCGAAGAATGTATAAAACTACAAGTTGACTAATTACAAAAAATTCATTAATTAACTCTTTAATTAGGGGATTCTGTGCAAAAGCGCGATAGCAGAATGAGAGACTATGCTTGTTAAAAGCCATTCCGCGTCTAGCAATTCCTGAAACACGCACGTGCGTTATAATATCCATCCCTGAAGTTTGACACGAAACCGCAGTGACTGCCCAAGCAGCACACAATATTGGACCCATATTGGCTGGTCATTGGCGATACGGGTCCAATATGGGACCCGTTTCGCCAAGATTTTCCCCATATTGGCTGAAAATGGGCAATATGGGCCCCATATTGCCCAGTTTCAGCCAATATGGGGAAAATCCTGGCAATATGGGCCCCATATTGCCCACTTTGAGCCAATATTGGGAAAATCTTGGGAATATGGGCCCCATATTGCACGCGTACACCCCATATTGACTGAACAGGGTACGTAGCCGTGTTGCACAAATGCCCAAGCAGCACGGCAAGATTGAACGTTGAAGCGTGTGAAATACCCTATTCACTACATCGTTACATTCAACAACTTCCCGCAGATGATACACATTGTTCGAAACAGTCAACGTACTTGGCATTCCCAACGTAAAGTTCGCTAGAGTTCGACACCTCAACATTCCACGTCTTGAAAGTCGCCGCCATCTTCCTTCGCGATGCCAATGCCAATCGCTCGAGCCGACTGTGAGCAAGCGAGTTGTTTGAGCGTAATCACGCGTCCTACAACTAATGCGCATGCGCGACAGCCCGAACGGACGTTTCATAGGGCTAAAATGTCGCTGGGTGCTGTAATGGTAACGAAATTGCGGCAGGTCAAGTAAAAAACACAATGTTTGATAAGAAGGGATGGCTATTCTGTAAAGTCAGGTGATTTCAAGTTGCTGCAAGCAGTGTAAATTGCTCTGGCGTGTGTCCGTCACCGCCACAAAAGTGTTTCGCTGCTTTGTATTCTCGGAGCGGGTGTGGAAATTGTTAGTCCACAGAATATTGCGATCCCAATGAAGGTTTCTGAGGAATCTTAGGTATTGGCAGTTCTGTGGGACTGCTTGTGATCTTCAGCGCGGGCGTAGCACCTGTACTTCGTTTTTTTTGTGTGTGTTTGGGCAATGCCGTGTTTCTTTCCTTTTTTTTTCGTTCTTTTTTTTGCAGTGAAGTGAACGTGGATCAATTAGATCCGCAGAAATAAAAAAGCAAAAATCATACAAAAGTAGTGAATATTATACAGCATAATGCTTTATTATTGCACGGGCTCCCCGTAGGTGTTATCACAGAAATATTGGCAATATCGGCGCAAAATGGGCTTGCCAATATGGGCAGCCCATATTGGTCCAATATGGAGCCTGGTTGCACTCCCCATATTGGTCCAATATTGGCAGCCCATATTGGGCCAATATTGGCAATCTTGGCAGCCCATATGGGTCCAATATTGGACCAATATTGGCGTGCTGCTTGGGTGGGAACGCAGGGAGCACAGCGCTCATTTCATGTCAGGGGCCACGTGATTTGGAGCAACGGAGATGATTGGAGTTGGCCGATATGCTGGCTAGGTAAACCGCTTTCCGGTCCTGAGAAGCCTTCGTCGGCGTAGATGATGCGCTCTGAGGCGCGGTTCTTCGTTTTTACTCATTTGCATACCAAAATCCAGCGATGAATATTTCACGGCACGCGCTCTTTTCTGGAGTTTTAAAAGATAGAATGGCTTTGAACGAGGATTGACTCCTATTCTGCTATCTCGCTTTTGTCATTCCCTAATTAAAGAGTTAATTAATGAATTTTATGTATTTACTCATCTTGGACTGACATACACTCTTCCAGATTATGTCCGCATGGCCGTATAACTCAATCGCAAAAACGGCATCTGTGCTGCTCTCATAGCCTTTCAGAAAATGCTGTAAAGGATAAAAATGAAGGCCCTGTATTTTTGTTAGATCAACAAGCAGATCATTGCAAACTTCGGACACATAAACAATGGACAAAAAGCCGGTGATGTTACCACGTAAATAGGGACATCTGGTCACTTGACCTATATAGGCGCACTTTATCAGAGTACGAGATTTTTGTGTAGTGAAGCATGAAATATGTGTGTTTCTACATTCCAAAAGTAACTCCCTCTCATTCAATTCAGGTAAGCTTGGGCCATGCATTGCAATGTTGCTTTCGTGAACAGGTGATATGAACAATGATGTCAGGAACAGATTTCGTGAAATATTGGTTGTTTGATGTGTTACCTGCCATGTGCGCTTCAATAATGATTTCATACTTTTTTGTTCGATGCTCAAAATCACCATGGACCTGCCTTTCCAACATACTGTTCAAAACTGTGTTATGTACTATGAAGCTGCAATAGTTTCAGCACAAAAATATGCATGCATTTCAATTTAAGTTTGACATCCAGGTAGGACGTTGTCAGGTAGTCCCAGTGACATACTGCTCGGACATCCCACTGGATAAAATTAGGACATTTTTAAAGATATCTTAAAGACATTTTTAGGACATCCACGAGGGACCAGGACCACAGGATCATGCGAGGATGTCCTTAGGACGTCGGTGGTTTGCTGGGAAGTTACAAAACGGCAGCATCTCAACCAACTTATACCGGAAGCCTACAGATGCTCAGCAGTACTTAACGTTCCGCAGTTGCCATCCAAGGCATACTAAGTTAGCCATACCTTATAGTCAGGCATTGCGCTACCGCATAATATGCACAAACGATGCCGAACTAGACAACCATCTTCAACGACTAGAACATTCATTGATCGTGATTGACACAAACCTTCATTGATCGTGAATACCCGGACAAACTTGTTGAAGACGCTATAGCCAGAGCAAGATCCACATATCGCCAACAATTGCTCCAAAGATCTCCTCGAGCCAATGGAAATTCTGCAGTAAATCTCACTGTCACATTCAAATGCAGAGTTCCTCACATTAGCCGGACACTCAACCGCCACTACACAATTCTTTCACAATCTGATCGGATGAAGGAAATATTCTCACAGCCACCGCGCGTAAGTTATCGCCGGGCGCGGAACATCCAAGACAGACTAGTAAATGCCAAAATTAACAAACTTCCAGAAAATAACATTGGTTGCCATCCTTGTAATGCAAGTAGATGCCAAATTTGTAAGTCAATGCAAGCCGCTAACTCTGCAGAAAGTACCAATTCTAATTATCGGGTCAACATTAATGGCGACTTTAACTGTAATTCTTCCAATGTCGTCTATCTTCTTCAATGCAATGAATGCAACGCCCAATATATCGGACAGACAGCTACGTCATTTAGAACGCGATTCAGTAACCACAAATCTGACGTCGCGAAGAAACCTAATCTGTCAGTGTCGCGCCATTTCAGTAAACCAGGACACTCAATCACCAATATATCTATTTTCATCCTGCAGTCAGGCTTTCCTTCCCAGCGGCTCAGGGAACAGCGCGAATCTTATCTCATTCATAAATTCCAGTGTCAGATAAACGAAGATCCAGGAATCCTTTCTACTATTCGCAATCTGCATTCCTAATCCAGCAGAATACATACGCTCTTTGTCTCTTTTTCAGGCTCACGGGTATGTCCTCAAGGTACTGCTGCACAGACTCTGTCATTCCCCTTTCACTTAGTCACCAACCTGTGTTAGTCATGACAAAAGCGCATACGCTGCTCTCTTTCCCTTGTACATAACCCTCTTCCATATATAAAGCTTGCTCTTGTCACCAAACCCCAGTCCCGTCGAAGGCAGCGCTAACTGCCGAAACGTCGACCCCTATCCCTATATGTGTTAATAAACTCCCCTTTGTGTTTTCCTGTAAGCTCTTTGTCGTCTTCTGATTTTTCCTGCTTATATATATATATATATATATATAATGAGGGGGAAAAGCCATTAAAAAAAACAAGTAAGTGACACTAGACGTGTTTGAAATTCAAAATTACAGATTAAGATGGGTTCTATGGCTGCACGCAGAGAAACAGATACTCATGGAACGATGCGACAGCACCAGAGGACACGTAAGGACACGACAGCACCGAACGATGCGCAGCTACAGTGGCGCGCAGACTTGCCTCGAACAGCGGAGCGCGTGTCATCGGGCGCTGATAGACAGCAGGAAACGAGATTGGGATGATCCACTATCCCGCTGAAGGGAAGGTCGGTACGGACAACGGATGCGTCAGATAAACGGTGCGGTGCGGCCAACGCATCCGTTGTGTGTACCGACCTTCCCTTCAGCGGGATAGTGGATCATCCCAATCTCGTTTCCAGCTGTCTATCAGCGCCCGATGATACGCGCTCCGCTGTTTGAGGCAAGTCTGCGCGCCACTGTACACAGGGCTGACGAGCGGCAAACACGGCGAAACACGTGTCCTCCAGTGCTGTCGCATCGTTCCATGAGTATATATATATATATGTACAGGGTGGGTGCAGATAAAGTAGCCCCACATTTTCGCCAACTTCCGGCGGCGGAGCACGGTTCATTTATGTGGTACAAATCGAGGAAAAAAATCGTGGCAACCAAATGCTGCGCAATAAGATGGTTAGCAACGTAAACTTCGTTCCGTGTATTTCCAATGGGACACTGCGGTGTAGCACAGTTGCATCACCCTACCGCTAGGGGTGCCACTTACACAGAAACAAAGCGAGATCTGGTACGCCTAGCGGTAGCTAGACGCAACTGTGCCGTGACCGCCATATTGACTACTGCATACGAAAATCGGGATGCACGGAGAGCAACGTTCGCATGGAAAACTTTTTTGTTACTTGGAGTTGGATTACTAAGATGTTTTTGTGGTTTGTACCGGATAAATGCGTCATCCCGCGCCACAGGAAGTTCATGCGGTAGGGAACGCCATATGTGCAAAAATGTGGGGCTACTTTATCTGCACCCACCCTGTATATATATATATATATATATTATCTGACAGCTGCCGCCCTTGTGGCGGCCTCTCAGATGTCAAATCTGCAAACTAATGCAAAGTACCCAGATTGTCAAAAGTACAAATTCCAATTTTTCCATCAAAATTAACGGTGATCTTAGCTGTAGTTCCTCTAACATCATCTACGTCATTCAGTGTAAAGCATGTGAATGCCAGCATGTGGGACAAAGTGAAACATCCTTCCGAATCAGGTTTAATAACCAGAGATCAGACGTCTGCAAGAAGCCGAAGCTTCCTGTTTCCCGCCATTTCAAACCGCCCGGACACACAATAAGTGACATCTCGCTTTTTATTATTGAATCAAATTTCAATTCTGACAGATGCAGGGAGCAACGCGAGAGCCATATTTGATTTATAAGTTTAAATCCACAATCAATCAAGATCCCGGTGTACAGTCAGCAGTTAGAAATTTAAACAATTAGCTATCCTCCCTCTCGCCCTCTTCTTCTTCTTCTTTTTCAGATATGGGTGGAGGACATCCCCGCACTACCGACAATGCTACGGAAAAACCCGATAGATGACTTCGCCTTACATGGATTATTGATGAAGCAACAGAGCCACGAGAACAACAACGACGACTTCCCGAGGAGGCCACCTAAGGCTCTCAGACATGACCTAAACCCCGGACTCCCAGATAATGATTTCACCACGGACGACGCCTTTGGGAGAAAGACGATGACCTCCAGCTCTGACTTCAGAAGATCCCGGAACGTCAGGGCAGTGGCACCACACCGGACAGCGACAAACGACCCGTCCTGAACGTGACTCATCGACGAACGCCAGGTGGCGCGAATACGCAAGATTACGTCAGCAAGCTGAATCCATAAAGGCCGTGGACAGCCTTGTTGCCTTTTCTGTCCCGAAGAAGGAGAAGCTTCCCTCCGAAACGTCGACTCTTCCCCATTTCCGAAAGAATGTTTTAATTACGTAAAATAAACCTTTTCTTTGTATTCTATTAACACCTCAAATCCGTCGCTGTGTCCCTTCCCTTTCGTTCACACACGCACACACACACACACACACACACACACATATATATATGTGTATATATATATAGGGTGAGGTAAAAGGATTATCAAACGGCCACGAAGTTTTACAGAAGTTCAAAAAAAGACGCGGAAACAGATTTTAGGGAAGTTAAAAACACTAGTTTATTACATGGGGAGACGTTAAAAAGAAAAATGGGCAAGGGGTCGACGTTTCGACAGTGGCACTGTCTTCGTCAGGACAAAAGGTGCGTAGCTGATTACACATTTCTTAAATAGGTTTGCTACATGACGTCATAATCGGTACGGGCACGCCACAGGCGTTTGTCAGTGAGTCAGATTCAGGAATATTCCAGAAGGTCAAGTCCGGGTGGTGATGTCATTCGCCGTAGGTCACTGTCCGCTTTGGGGAAAATTCCGGGCAGGGTGAGTGCTGCTTCAAACTTTGCTGAAAAAAAAAGAAAAAGAAAGAAAGAAAGAAAAACAGAAGGGAAACGAAAAGGGGAGGAATGTGTAGCTCATCTAGGCGGCCAAATTTCTTACCGTTGAAAGTGCTCCCAGATCTTCGTTAATGGTTGATTGGAATTTGTAAATGAGATAAGATTCGCGTTGTTCCCTGCACCGATCTGAGCTAAAATTTGACTGGAGAATAAAAAGTGACACGTTATTTAGTGAATGACCTGGTTGTTTGAAATGGCGAGAGACCGGGAGGTTTGGCTTTTTGGTAACGTCAGATCGGTGGTTGTTGAACCTGATCCGAAATGATGTTTTAGTCTGACCTACGTATTGTGCTTGGCACATGCCGCACTGAATGGCATAAATGACGTTAGATGAATTACAGTCGAAGTCACCATTAATTTTGACGGAAAAATTGGAATTAGTACTTTTAAGTACTTGGGTGCTTTGCATTAATTTGCATATTTGACACCTTCGACCATCGCACGGGTGACAGCCGTTTCCTGGATGCGCTGCTTTGCTAACTTTAGAGCTAACCAGATTATCGTGCAGGTTGCGCGCGCGCCTGTAGGTTACCCGCGGTGGCTGAGGGAAAATTTGTCCCATGCGCTCTGATTGGAGAAGGATACTATGATGACGGTTTAGTATATTGTTAACGCTTGGAATATTGCTGCTAAATGTTAAGATGAGGTTTACGGAACCATTATCTAACACGCGTTTGTGGTTTTCGAACAGGGATTTGCGATCTGCTTTGCGGGCTTTGTTTAGAGCGTCGTCAACTAAGCTAGGTGGAAATTGACGACCGATGAATGTTTCCCTAAGTTGAGCTAGATTTCTGTCCAAGTCATCGTCACTGGAACAGATTCGCCTGTATCGAAGTGCTTGGCTGTAAGGGATGGCAAGTTTAGTATGACGCGGGTGACAACTGTTAAATGCTAGATGCTGTTGAGAGTCCGTAGGTTTACGGAACAGGTTTGTGGACAAGGCCCCGTTGGTTAACTTTACTTGGACATCGAGAAAGTTAACACTAAAAGGGGAATAAGAATGGGTGAACTTGATGGCCGGATGTGCTTTGTTAAAGTCGCTGATAAATGTGATTAGGTCATCTTCTGAGTGTGGCCACACCATGAAGATGTCGTCGAGGAACCGTTTGTAAAGCGTGGGCTTCTTCAGGCGCTGAGACAGAAATTCTTCCTCTAGAGCTCCCATAAATATATTTGCATAGTTAGGTGCCATTTTTGTACCCATAGCCGTGCCATGAACTTGCAAGTAGTGCTTACCGTCAAATTCGAAGTTGTTATTTTTCAGAATAAGATTGAGAAATGTGCATAGGACACAAGGATCGTATGAGGTATCAGAATATTTTGAAAATGCCCTTTCAGCTGCAGCAATGCCATCCTCGTGGGGGATGTTAGTATATAGAGAGGAAACGTCTAGCGTGACTAGCAAACTGGAAGAAGGAGGCTGACATTCACTTAGAACTTGAAGAAAGTGATTGGTGTCCTTAATGTAGGATGGTAGTTTAGGAGGTATATCTTTAAGAAGGTGGTCAACAAAGCTTGAAATGTTCTCGGTAGCTGTACCGTTGCATGAAACTATTGGGCGCCCTGGATTTCCAGGTTTATGGATTTTAGGGAGCATATAAAACCTTCCCGCTGCGGGGTCTTTGGGGAGTAGATAATCGTATAGGGTGGAATCTATCTTTTTACTTGCTTTTAGATCTTTTAGACTGCGGATAATATAAGCCGTAATTTCCTCTGTAGGGTCAGCCTCGAGGAGTTTGTAGAACGATGCGCACGATAATTGCCGGATACCTTCGTTAATGTAGTTTTCTTTGTCCATTACTACGATTGCACCACCTTTATCAGCTTTTTTAATGACTATGTCACTGCGGTCCCGAAGTTCAGAAAGGCTGCGCTGCTCAGCCGGCGTTAGATTTGGCTTCGATTTGCTGTTGTATGATTTATTGCAAGCGTTAATGATATCTTTTTGAACTGCACGGATGTACATGTCCAGAGCCTTTTCACGGTTAGCCTCCGGCGTAAAGTTGGATAGCGGTTTAAATGGGTTGGAATCTGACTTAGGTTTGTCATGAAAGTATTCCTTCAGGCGTAGACGGCGGGCGAAATTATCTAAGTCCAGATAAAGTTGGTATTCATCTAGCTTGTTGTTACTGGGGCAGAATGAGAGGCCACGGCTGAGTAGTGATATTTCCGAATCGGTAAGTTCGTGGGACGATAAATTAACGACGTTATGGGACTTCTGAGGTAGCATCTCTGCAGATGAGGCTGCTGGGGTGGGACCTGTTTTTCTAGCAAGCGGTTGACGATTTTGCGACGGCGTATTGGTTGTACCTGCGTTACTTATAAGATCACAGTCCTGAGCTGACACACTGGGTTCAAGCGTAGCTGGAGTATTAACGTTGTCCCTGACTAGCTTCCTCCGCTTAGCATTGCGAATTGCCTCCTCCCTTTCTTTTGCGTATTGTGCTAATTCTAACTGGTGGTTGTCTGTTAAAACAGATTTACAGTCGATAGTCTTCGCCTGCTGGGATGATTGGGCTATGGCGTCCTCACAATGGGATATAAGGACTTCGATTAACGCGGCCGAAGCATTGTTGAGGATCTCATTCCACTTATTCCACTCACTGACAAACGCCTGTGGCGTGCCCGTACCGATTATGACGTCATGTAGCAAACCTATTTAAGAAATGTGTAATCAGCTACGCACCTTTTGTCCTGACGAAGACAGTGCCACTGTCGAAACGTCGACCCCTTGCCCATTTTTCTTTTTAACGTCTCCCCATGTAATAAACTAGTGTTTTTAACTTCCCTAAAATCTGTTTCCGCGTCTTTTTTTTGAACTTCTGTATATATATATATATATATATATATATATATATATATATATACAGGGTGTCCAAGCTAAATGGCTATATACAGGGTGTCCAAGTGAACAACGCTTTGGAAGCGTTTCTTACCCACCTGAAATATTACATGGTAGCCCTCTTTTCGTCGGATTCTCTGCAACTCACGGAACAGGTTGTCCTGCTTAGGCCACCCGAAGCGGGGTTCCATTGCGTTCTCTTCTTGGTAAGACTTGGACGGGAAGTACGTAGCTGAGCCTCGTGCTCGACCAATTGATCCGTTCAGAATGAAACAGCTAGCTGGCAGAATAAAACCAAACCCTTATTTCATCGCATTGCATTGAATTCAAGTAACAGTTGCTACGCAACCTGGGAGGAAAGTTGGTGAAATGATCATCGATAAACGCTCACATTGAATCAGACGCAAGCCACAACGTTATGAAAGGGTCCCATTGTACTTCAGCTGACGAAAGATTTAAGGTAGCTTTATGCAGTAGAGCCACTGAAAAGCTACTGTGTGTGGCAGTAGGCCTCAGAGCAGACGTGACTTGTGTGAAGAGTATGAATATAGCACAGCGAGCAAAAACATGTGGGCACAAAGTACATTGTCTATAACTGTTCAGTGCAGCGGCGTAGCCAGAAGGGCGCTTTTGGGGTTCAAACCCCCCCCCCCGAAAATGGTTCTTTAGTAGATCATTTGAGAGAGGGAAATCGAGGGCAAATCCTTCCTCTCTCCCATGTAAAGTCCCCGTAGAAGTCTTCCGAAATACTTTTCTGGCTACGCTGCTGCTTCGGTGGACACAGGAGTGTCATTTCACGCCAAACGGCCCAATGGTCTTATACTGAATAACGGTTCCAAGACCACACGAATAATACAGACGAGAGCACAATGCCAAACTGCAAATAGTTTACTTCACAGGAAATACCTAGTCAAATCGGCCCCTAGCGTTGCACACTAGTAGCATATGACCTGGGCGTATTATTGAGTGTGCCGCCGGGGCCAGCATGCTTCGTGAATATTTCGGGTCAAGATATTGAGCGCAACAGCTGCTCGGGTTCTTTCCGAAGGGGTTTATTACACGCACCGAAGCTTCCAAGCCGCGCAACCCGCTGAGCGTGCCGCGAGACGTCACATTTCCCCAATAGGGTTTATACACGCGACGTCACGTGAGCGTGTCGTCTGCTCCCACGCCATATTGCGGTACTATACTACGACTACTATACTCTACCGACGCCATATTGCGGTACTAGGAACCAGAACTGAACCCGAACCGAAAACCGAAAAAAAGAACGTTATTCTCTGACGAACCCGAACCGGACCGAACCCGAAAAATTTAGTTTGCTTGTCCTGAACCGAACCGGAAATGAATCGAAAAATATTAGTAAGTTTTGGTATACCGTTGATAGGGTTATCGTGCCTATCGGAACCAATCGCAATGGTCCGTGACTCAGAATCTTATCCACTGATTGGTTCCGGTTGATAAGGGTTCGACGAAAGCCACGTTACCAACGGTCTGCTAAAACTCTCTATTCATACGGTTACCGGTTGGGAATCTGTTCAGAGGTGAAATAATTGTTCTACCAACCGACCTTTTTTTGACTCACCTGAAACGGCTATCTCACACCCTTCTCTTACAACGGCTTACGGTGAGCGTAAGCTCGCGTGTGTGCGGGGGGGTTCTCCCTGAGCCGAACCCGAACCGAACCGATATACTTGAACCGGTATAAGCTGATAATTTCGGTTCAGTGGAGCTACACCCGAACCGAACCAATATGTCTGAACCCGAACCGGACCGAAAAAAATACCGGTTCCGATCCCTGGATACTACCGGACCGGACTATCTGTGCGTGTTGACGACGTTGGCGGGCTGTCATTTAGCGTCGCTTCCTTCCACTTCGCGCGCGACAAAAGTGCAGGCAAGAAATATCGAGCGGAAAGAGAGGTTTATGCTTTGGCGTTGATCGCGTTGTATGCGTTTGCGTTGGGGCGCTCTAAAGCGTGATGACTCTTTGTCACTGTGCTCGCACGTGGACCTTATTGATATCCACGAATACTTTGTGGTGAACAATAGCTTGATTTCAAGGCAAAGAAGGCACTGGAGACATTTTTTTTTACAAGCAAATGGGTGGAGAAACCCAGACTGAGAGAGATTCAAGAGGATCACGTGCTAGCGGTTTCACAGGTGAGAACCGTGATTTGGATCCTTCATATATGTCTTATCGATTGGATTGGATTGAGGTTCTTCTGGCGCATGAGCAACTAAGGTTATAATGCGCCAACACTGTGAGATATGATCTATTTACCAGTTAAAAGAAAACGATAAATTTAAAACTGATATAAACACAAAAAAATGTACGCGAATTCAGATATCTCTCAGGTATCCAGTGTCCCTAAAAAACTTGTGAACACTGCTAAAACTGATAAGCTGCTGATCGCCCAACAAAAGGGCTGGGTGAAGAGGAATTCTATACCTGTAGAACTCAGAAAAATGAGTTTGGCGATGATGTTCCTTGAGAGGGCAGCTGATTATAACGTGAAGAACAGACAGTTGCTCGGCACAGTGCCCACACTGAGATGGGTCCTTCTGGAGAATTTAAAAAAAAAAAACATGCGTGAGAAATGTGTAGCCGATACGCAAACGAGACATGACTACTTCATAAAGCCTGTCTTTGAAAACTCTTGCAGGCTTGCCTACATTACACTTGATCAACTGTAATTTATCCTTTGTCTGTGCGTCCCAGTCCTGTTGCCATTTTAAGTTAATTGCTCTACGCAAGGCAAACGTCTGACACTGAACTGGTATGTCAAAGGGGGGGGGGATACGTTAAATAGAGTGAAAAAAGAAAAGAAAACGGAAATGTCAGCCAGGCTATTGCCAGCTTGCTATTTCGAAACAGAAATTGAAAAATAAACAAAACGAAAGAAAAAGAAAGGAACTGAAAAATATACAATAATGTTTTGGAGCTGACAGAGCACGCAGCAGCTCCATCATAAAAAATGGTTAATTAAAAGCATGGCTGTCGCTGGTTCCATACGTGACTTTGCATTTCTCAGCGTCATCTTCGACCTTTAAGAAATCCCTGCTGTAGTGAGAGGAGGAAGAAACGCAATGGAAGCGTTCTCCCAATACATCTGCTTGTTCTCCTAAACGATGAAAGATCAAAGTCACTGAAAAGGTTAGCCTGCTGTAGGAGCCGAACCCAGCTGACTAACCTTTTCAGTGACTTTCATCTTTCATCGTTCATTTCTTAGGCAATTTGAGGCTTTGTATGTATTTGTCCCTTCTATGTTGTTCCAGACTCAGAACATCAGTTCTCCCTTGTTCTTCTAAAGTTTGGCACACCGTACCATTCCTCTCCAAAAGGGGCTTGTGTAATTGTCCTTCATTTTCTTTAGTCGATCCCACACAACCTTAGTTGGGGTGTCGCTATTCATGGAGGAGACAAAGCCCTTCCATGATTCACTCTTTGCTTGTCGGCGTGTCCACCTAGCGTTTGCTCTAGCTCTCTTAAACGCCAGTAGATTTGCTGGGGTTGGATACCGGCGGAACCTGCCCCAAGCACGGTTTTGCTCTTTTCGTGTATTGCCATAGTCCTCTGACCACCAAGGCTTGCAACGCCTGGGCAGTTGACCTGATGACTGTGGAATGGACTTGGTTGTTGCTTTTACAAGAATGTCTGTGACATAGTTATTTGCATCGTTAATGTTCAGCCCAAGGATGGACTCTATAGGAAGTGTGGCTTCTTGTTTAAAGAGGCCCCAGTCTGCTAACTGTGTCTTCCAATGAGGTGGACGGGTTCTAATAGCAACTGATGGTCGATTGATCTCTAAAATGGCAGGGAAGTTATCGCTACCCTAGGGGTTGTTGACCACTGTCCATGAAATGTCCTGGAATACAAATGGACTGCACAGCGAAATATCAATGGCTTATAAAGGACTGCGAAGCAGCATTAACATGAGTAGCGTTTCCTGCATTGAGCAGGCAGATTGGCAAGGATGCTAATAATTTTTCAAATATTTTACCTCGGGTTGTCAACTTTGGAACAACCTCAGAGAAAATGATGCGCATTGAAATCTCCCAGTAGTAGAAAAGGCGATGGGAGCTGATTCATAAGATCCTCAAGCTGCCTCTGTTCAACCCTGCACTGACGACGGTAGGCATAAAGAGCATACCGTCACTACACGGTCAGTGCAGATCGGTACAGCAATGGCCTCAAGATTTGTGGAAAGTGGAACGTCTCTCGTGGGAGGTGTTGTGGCCGCGAGAATGGCCGAGCCTCCAGCAGCACGTGCCGTGTCCCTTCGGTCCTTACGATAAACGTTCCACCGCCGAAGGTGGAAAGAGGTGTCTGGAATGAAAATTTGTTTCTTAGAGACAGAAACAGACAGCATGACGTCTGTATGCATATCATGGGCATCATCAAGATTTTTCAGCAAATCCCGGCAGTTCCATTGAATAATGCTCTAGGAACTCATAAGAAATGTACAGAAAATGGAAATGAATAAGGACTGAACGACTACTCTAATGCGTAAAGACCTCGTGGAACAATTGCCCATGAATGCGGAGGGATTAAGGAGTTCGTATTCTCGGTGGAGGAACCCTTTGCTGTTGTTCCTTGGCTTTTCCTCCGCTTCGTCGGCCAGCTTTTTTCCTTCTCCGTTCTTTGGACAAGAAAAGACTTGGTAGACTCGAAGACGACTTCTGCGAGCAGCTGTCGTCGTCATCGAGATCCATGCTCTGACTCATGTTTTGAGACAGGCCCATGGCAATCCCGTCCCAAACGGAGGGGGATGCAACAACCTCCTCTGAGGTTAACATTGCATCTCTCTGGCTATTCGGCTGAGAGGCCACCGGGGAAGAACCCTCAGTGTCCCTCTCTTGTGTTGGGGAGTGTGGAAGGGAGCCCCAGAGGTCTGGTGGCCGTGGCCCCCTTCCCGAACAATACTCTCATCTCCTTAAATAGCGACCGGTTGTATAATCTCTCATCCAGTTTGGCACTGATGATGTCCGTCGCATGACGAACGAAACATCTGAGTAAAACTTGTTATTTTGTTATGGTAAGTCGGTGTTCTCAACTTCTTTGTCCACTCTGAGTGGTGCCAATCCCCTGCGCACCACATCAGAGGAGGTTCCTTCCTTTTGGAACACCAGTTGTGCCTTTTCTACAGCGTACGTGATGTTTTGTTCAGTTTTCAGTTTGAGGATCTGTTTCTCCTCCTTCCAACAAGGACACGATCTGCAGTAAACAGGGTGCTTACCCTTGGAATTGGTACACTGAAAGTCATGGTTGCACGACTCTCACGAATGGTCTTTGTCGGCGCACTTAGCACAGACGGGCTGCCCACGGCACACCTGACAGCCGTGGCCAAACCGCTGGCACTTGTGATCAGCGACTCGGATTTAGGATGTAAGCCCTCACATTGCAACTGAGGTAACCGGCTTTGTTTGTTATTGGCAGCTTCTGGAGCTTCAAAGAAAGAATGACGTGCTTTGTTGGGATTTCTTTCCCATCCCTACGCATGACTATTCGCTTTACGGCTACCACGTCGTGCTGTTTTAGGCCTTCTTGGAGTTCCGATTCCGAACAGTCAGGAACGTCGCTCTCAGAAGTTACTCCTTTAACAATGTTCAAACTCCGGTGTGAACTTACTGTGACAGATATCCCACTGATGCTTATCAGCAAAAAAAGTGCACTGCTTTGCTCTCGCTTTTCAACGTGTACTTGGATATCTCCAGAACCCAGTTTCTTGGCATTGTATTCTTTACCGATGAGCTGTTCAAGTGCTTTCGCTATTACAAAAGGAGACATCTTTGACAGTGGTCTTTTGTCATCATTAGAGTGGACAACGAGAAACTTTGCAAACCATGGTTCCGGTATTGAGGTAGATAGATCAATTTGCTGGTACTCTGTGCGGGACGGTTTCTGATTCCGATCTCGGTGTTTTAACGAAGAGGAATCTATAGAGGAAAAATAAATATTCGATGCAAGGGTCCTGCCAGCCCACCGCGGAGCCCAACCAGGGGACCGCGTTTGACGCAGTAGCAGGTACGCCTGCACTATACTCGAGTGCAGCCGCCGTCCGATTTCCGCCAGTTTGTGTGGCGACACAAATTCTCCTGATGTGCATATCCCAATGCGGCATTACCGAGGATTTTCGTTTGTCGGAATATGTCACCTTCGTTTCCGAGCCACTTGGAAGAAGAAGCAGAGCAGCGCTCTTCGTGCGCTCCGATATACCTGCAATACAAAACCGCGTGCGGATAACATGGGCTGGCGAATACGTATGCTGTACCGTTCGTTTGGGTTCTCTTGACATCACGGTCGTCTCCTTATACATCCCGCTGGCAACTCATTACAATGTGGATGACTTGGGCGTCCTACTGAACAGCACTCCCTCTCCGTATGTCGTCTGTGGGGACTTCAACGCCCATAACATCATCTGGGGCAGCACACGCTCGGATATGAGATGGGAGAGGCTTGCTGCCCTGTTTCAAGAACGGGATCTTAGGCTTCTCAATGATGGCTCCCCTACTTTTATACAAGGCGCACTACTTTCATCGTGCTTGGATCTAGCAGCCATGTCGGCGTCGATAGCGCATCGTTTCACCTGGTGCATTGGCGCAGACACGCTCGGGAGTGACCACCTGCCCATACTGCTTAACATCCGCGGCGCCCGCCGGCCCCACGCTAGTCACTGCATCAAGCGGACCAACTGGGAGAGTTACACGACTGCTCTCGAATCCACTTTCGCCGCCAATACGCCCGACAGCGAAAGTGGCTTTTCTCGGGCAATCACTGATGCAGCGAAATTTGCTACAAGCGTTATCCGCGTCCCCGTCCATTTGTCTGCGGTTGATGCCGCATATGAGAGGCTCCGTGCCATTCGTCGTCGCTCTGAGCACAGAGCTCGTCGCACCCAACTTCCAACTCACCAAGCTGAGGCTCAACGGATCCAGAAGGCAATTCAAAGGCGTCTACGTAAGTTAGCGCGCGACCGCTGGCGGAACTTCGCTGCATCTTTGTCACCCCGTACACCGATGTCACGTACATGAACCGTGCTCAGGGGGCTTTCTGCCCCAGTTACTCAGCGGAACCCATTCCTATCCTTATCACTAGCTTCCGGACGCTCAGTTCTGCAGATCGCTGAGGAGTACTGAGCACCTTTCACCACGCTCTCAGCCTCTGCGCTGTCTTCTGCAAGTCATATCCCTATAGTGCTGGATTCCCCTTCAGACCCTGCCTTGGACGTACCTTTCTCGCTTGTTGAGCTTGAATTCGTCCTGAGGAATTCCCCCCAACACACGTCGCCTGGAGCTGACCAGGTGACGTACAAAGCTTTCCGGAATCTCCCCTTATGTGGGCGTCGGCTCCTCTTGAGGTTCTTTAACAGAACCTGGCGGACAGGTGAAGTTCCACGCGGATGGAAAACTGCAATGGTTGTTCCTCTTGCAGGTCGCCGCATAATATTGATTCCTTTCGCCCGATTGCCCTCACAAGCTGCGTTGCGAAGACAATGGAGCGCATGGTTTTCCGCCGCTTGAACTGGTACCTGGAAAGCACGCGCTTTTTTCCTGAGGTGATGGCAGGCTTTCGTCAGGGACGTTCAGCACTTGACAACGTACTCGATCTCGTCGCTGAAGTTCAAGTTCGCAGGGCTCTTGTATGTGACCACATTCCTGGCTTTCTGAAGAAAAACTCTGTACCTCCCGTTGTTGCTCACCAACTTACACTGGAGCACCCTAACTCAGCGTACTTTCAACGACTCCCTGTGTACATTGATGGATCAGTGTCTCAAGGCGGATCCACTGCAGCCTTTTATGTGCCACATGAAAATCTTGAACTGGCGCACAAGCTCCCCTACGAAACGTCATCTACTGAGTCCGAGCTCTTCGCCATACTGACCGCGTTGAACCACATACCGGTATCAGCGCCTGGCGCTTGTGTTGTGTTCACGGAAAGTAAGGTGGCGCTAGAAGTTCTAGCAGATTATTGTTCCAGCACAATCGGCGGCCTGGACACCATGATAGTCGCAATATACAACCGACTTCTATCCTTTGGTCATAGCCTGTGTTTCCAATGGGTACCCAGTCACACCGGCCTGCACGGAAACACCCGCGCAGACGCCTTAGCACGTCGGGCACATGGGGACGGTACCTCCAATAACTGTCTCCTACCACTTTCAGCCTCATCATGTCGGTTACAGACACAGCGACTCCGTCATAACACACTCGGCAGTTTCAAGAGGATGCTGTCCGACTGAACGACCATCTCCGGTCTCCTCTACTTCTCTGTAAAATGGGTTTTCTCCAGTCGCCCAGATGCCTCACCTGCGCTGTTGAAGCTGATGTTCCACACCTTCTCCTCGACTGTCACAGATTCGACACCCCTCGAGCCACGCTGAGACGACGCCTAGTCGAGCTGCGGGGCACGGACTTTTTTCTGGCCACTGTGCTCGGCCCAGTACGACATCAGACACAGCGGTCTGTGACCAAAGCAGTTCTGACTTTCTTGACCGATTCAGGTCTGATGAACAGCCTGTGAACTCAGTCGTGCAATCTCATTCTTCTGTGCCCCACTCTCACCCTCAACGCATTAAACTCATGCTTTCCTTTTAAGACTGCCCAAGGTTGAGACTTGCCGCCAAAGAATATGAGAAGGAGAAGAGATAGAGGAAGAGAAGAAGAAAGAAAAAGGAATGAAAAGCGAGATGCCGAGTAGCTGAATAGCCCTGGCCGGGCCTTCCAGGACCACCCGTCTATGGGAAGCAGGGGCCAAAGCAGTGTGTTGTTTTCCCGGAGGGGCCCCGAAGAGTCCAATCAAACCTCCGAGTCCACTCAACTGCCAGGATCCCCCTTTCCCCAGACACGGGAAAGCCACGCACAGCTATACGTGGGGGTCTTCCTCCTGCGACGACCCAACTGTGGGTGCAGGAGGGGACTACTGCGGCTGCTGCCGGGCGATGGGGGCGCCAAGTTCCCGACGCCGGGATATGTCTTACCCTAACAATGAGGTATCACAACATAAAGATGCAATGTTGTACAAAAATATACGACAATATTATAATTATACTTCGATAATACGACATTGCATGCAACGGCTATACTCGAAGTGATTACGGATGAGATTACATACTTTTAAAATACACTTGTCAATTCTTGTCATACTAATTTCAATACAAATACGTTCACTGAAACATTGGATATTTCGGTGTTCAAAAAACAAGCGATTCTCTTACTTCTAATTTCTCTGTTTGTACATATTGCGTCTCACAGTGCTGTCGCAGGCACATTCATATGACGCTAGATGTACGTGGAAAAATTAAATAAGTAAAGCAACATTAAGATATTGAGGATGTGGAAGCCTGAGTAAACTATAGTCCACACTAGACTCCGACAGAAGGGGAAAAACAGTGTTTACTGCGCGGTGCCACTTCGGCACTGCCCGAAAGGAACAGACAGCTCGAGAGAGAAGAAGCAGTCCTCGAGGACCGTGACCATCGTTAGATGGCGGTGGCGCTACAGGCTCCCCCTTCTAGAAGCACGGAGAGCGAGCACACAAAAAGGGTCAAAAGCCGAAGGGAGGTAGGCGGTTCCGAGTCCCAGTGCACCCGGCGAGACGGGGACGAAACCGGAGTCACGGGGGAGGGGACCGGAGAGACGGGGCTGAAAACGCTGCACAAGACGGGATGTCCATGTACGCGGGCATAACGCGATCCGTTGAAACCACCTCGGAGCGCCCGTTGATGAGGAGGGTGAAGGATTTCGGACGGCGACTTTGGACGAGGTAGGGGCCGTCGTATGGGTTCTGCAGGGGCTGCCGATGGCCGTCGTGCCGTACGAAGACATGTGTCGGCGTTGCCAGGTCGGGGTGCACAAAGATGCGACGATCGGATGAGGGTCGGTAAGACGGCGCCCGCAGGATGGCACAGGATGAGGAGAGCCGGGTGGCAAAATCTTGCGGGTCGGGCAGAGGCTGAGGTGCGCCGGGAGTGAAGAATTCACCGGGAAGGCGAAAGGGGCCGCAGTACAGCAAATCTGCTTCGGAAACACCGCAGTCTTTGATGGCGCTGCGGATACCGAGCAGAACCAGGGGAAAGTGCTCGGACCAACGTTCCGGAAACTCAGAGGTCTTCAGGGCTGCCTTGAGCTGTCTATGGAGCCTCTCCACGAGCCCGTTAGAGCAGGGATGATATGCAGTGGTGAGACGTGCTGGGCTTCCAGGAATCTGCATACCTCGGCGAAAAGGCGGGAAGTAAATTGGCGACCGCGGTTAGTGGTGATAGTGGCTGGCGCACCGAACCGGGATACCCATGTGGTGAGAAATGCACCACAGACAGTAGCGGCGGTAATGTCGGGAATGGGGTAAGCTTCGGGCCATCGGGAAAACCGGTCAACACATGTTAGAAGGTAGGTGTTACCCGAAGAAGGTGGAAGGGGACCGACGAGGTCGATGTGGATGTGCCCTAAACGGGCTTCGGGCACGGGGAAGGCAGCGGAGAGCGACGACGTGTGACGGTGCACGTTGGCTCGTTGGCATGCCGGACATGTGCGGGTCCAGTGACGTACGTCCTTCTGCATGCTGGGCCACAGGGAACGGGTGGAGATAAGACGCTGCGTGGCGCGTATACCGGGGTCGGCGAGGCAGTGGAACGCGTCGAAGACCTGGCGTCGAAATGCCCGAGGGACATACGGTCTGGGCGTTCCCGTTGAAGTCTCACAGAGAAGGGGTTGAGCGCCGACAGGCAATGGGACTATTTTGATGGTTAGGTTGTTCGGCGTCGCGCAGAGTTGCTTGAGTTCCGGATCGTCAGTCTGTGCGCCTCGCAATCCGCTTTCGCCCTCGACATGGCCGGTGCCCCGTGACAGAACAGATGGAACGCGGACGAGCCCCAACAGAGGCGGCGCTCTTTGACGTCGCGGGTGCTCGGGCGCGTTTCCTGTCCGGTGTCGCACTGGGAGGGTGGGGTAGGATTAGCTTTGCGAGATGGTTCAATGTTGCTCCTTGGATCCCTTCCCTCGTGTGGACGGGGAGCAAGGGCAGCATAGTCAATGGCTGGAGGTGGAGATGATGTGACCGCCGATACATGGAGACGCGACAGCGCATCGGCTACTTGGTTGGATTCGCCAGAAATGTGGCGAACGTCGGTGGTAAACTCGCTGATGAAAGCGAGATGCCTGATCTCACGAGGTGAAAGCGAGGCGCTAGAGGATTTAATGACGAAAGTCAGCGGCTTATGGTCCGTGAAAACGGTGAAGGGTCGCCCCTCGAGGAAATGACGGAAGTGCCTTAAGGTTAGGTAGACGGCAAGCAGCTCGCGGCCGAAAGTGCTGTACCGTTTCTCCGCAGCCGTGAGCTTGCGAGAGAAAAACCTCAATGGGACGGACTGGCCCTGATCGTCGAGTTGATGTAGGGCTGCGCCTACTGCCACTTTTGAGGCGTCCACCACGAGGTACGTCGGTGCGTTCGGGATAGGATGGGCGAGCAGCGTAGCCTCGGACAACATCTTTTTAACCTGCTGAAACGCTTGCTCAGCCTGAGCTGTCCACACGAGTGTTTTAATGGAACGATTGGTGCCAGAAAGGAGGTCGAAAAGTGGGGCAAGTAGACGTGCACGGCCGGGAAGGAACCTTCGATAAAAATTTACCAACCCAAGGAATTGGCGGAGCTTGCAATGAGTTTGTGGCTGGGGGAAATCGTCAATAGCTTGCACCTTCGTGCGGAGTGGCGTGACCCCCTCCGAGTTGATGTGATGACCAAGAAAATCTATGCTGTGTACGCCGAACTCGCACTTGGAAGCATTTATGACGACCCCGAATTCCTGGAGACGCTGGAACAGTTGACGCAGGTGTGATTCGTGCTCCTCGGGCGGTGAACCCGCGACCAGGATGTCGTCGTTGTATGCGAAACAGAATAGTAAATCTCTAACAACCTGGTCGATGAAGCGCTGGAAGCTCTGGGCCGCGTTCCGGAGGCCAAACGGCATGCGGACATACTCGAACAGGCCGAAAGGTGTTGTGGTGGCGGTCTTCGGGATGTCCGCAGGCTCTACCGGAATCTGATGATAGGCTGATGATCGCTGATGATCTGATGATCGCTTTTTAACCTTCTGATGATAGGCCTTTACGAGGTCGACCTTTGAGAACGTAGTGGCACCATGAAGATGGCCGGTGAACTCCTGGATATGCGGCACAGGGTAACGATCGGGGATGGTTATGGCGTTTAAAGCTCTATAATCGCCGCAAGGCCGCCAGTCCCCCGGATCCTTCTTCGGGACCATATGCAAGGCCGATGCCCATGGACTGCTGGAAGGTCGGACGATACCGAGGGCAAGCATGTGGTCAAACTCCCGGTGAGCGATCGCCAGGCGCTCGGGAGGGAGACGCCGGGGACGACCGTGAACTGGCGGACCTTTGGTGAGCATGTGGTGAGTAATCGAATGGCGCGCTGGAGCATCCGGAGGTGGAGGACGTGTGATCTCCGGGAACTCGTCCAGAATGGCGAGGAAATTGGGAGAAGTAGAGGGGCGGCGGAAGGTCGGACTGACTGTTTTCAAGGTAGTTGTGACGCCTTGGACCTTCAAACCCGTGACGGCGTCGAAGAGCTGCTGGCGCTTCACGTCGACAAGCAAGTCAAAGTGCCGCAGAAAATCCGCGCCAAGAATAGGGTGGGGAACGTCGGCAACCATGAAGAGCCACTGAAAGGTTCTGCGAAGACCGAGGTACAAGGTCAGCGATCGTCGGTCATAGCATGTAATTGGTGAGGAATTGACCGCCTGCAAGCTGAAACTGGGGTCGGGGCGTAATCGGTGAGGCGACTCTGGAGGCACAATACTGACGTCCGCTCCCGTGTCGACGAGAAATCTTGCGTTGTTAATCTTGTCCCGAATAAAGAACAGGCGGGTTCCCGCTGCTGCCACACCAGCTGCTGCCGCCCTCAGTTGCTGGTTGGACCGTTTCCCGGCCAGCTGCACGGGGGTTTGCATGTCTGAGCTCTGTCGCCAAAATTAAAGTGGTACCAGCAAAACGGCCTGTCCTCCGAATGAACGGGTGAGGGGAAACGGCGACGGCTGGAGTAACGGCGCCGTCGGGTATCTTGGCGACCGACGGGAGAGGGGGACCTGCTGCGGGTGGAAATGCCGGCCACCATTGCCGTGAGATTCGCCATGGCGGCGTTCATGTTCTGTAACGTTGCAGTCATGGCTGCCATTGCAGCAGGTATGCCAGAGAGGTCGATGTCAAGACGCGCAGGAGGGGGCGTGTGGCCAAGGGAGGCTATGGTAGCCGATGCCGCCGGCGATTGTATACGGTCAGCAAGCTTGGCAAGGTCGTCTAAGGAAGTGCTGCCTGCCGCAGCAGGGATGCGGCGTGCTTCCGCAAGCAGACGTTGCAGAAACAGTTCTTGGAGAAGCGATGAATCTAGAGTCGCCAACTAGAGCTCGCATCCGTCGAAGAAGCTGGGTTGGCTTCTGGTCGCGGAGCTCTTCGTTGGGGAGAAGCTGCTGCAGGCGACGTTGGGAAGACATTGTTGTTCTTGAGGGTGTCGTAGGGCTTGTCGAGGGGTGGTTGGAGAATAATATCGCGGATCTCCGCCGCGGTATCGGCAGGCAAAGCCCCAAGGACATACTCGTACTTGGTAATCTGCGACGAAATGTTTCGGTCGGAAAATTGAGCATCGGCCTGGGCGAACCATAGCTGCGGGGTCGTGAGCCCAATAAGGTGGTAGACGCAGGGACAGAGTTCCTTCTACGGAAGGTAGGGGACTGGTGGGCAAGGGGCCTAACGTTGGCGGTGCCAGGTCCGGTTGGTGCTGAATCGGAGTGTTCATACCAAGTTCAGTAGCAGTAGTAGTGAGGCCGGAGCGAAGCGTTGGCATTCGAAGCCGTGAGAAAAAGCAGGGCGTTCGCCGTTCGGGTCACCAGAGATGTGGAAGCCTGAGGAAACTAGTTCGCACTAGACTCCGACAGAAGGGGAGAAACAGGGTTTACTGCGCGGTGCAGAAAGGAACAGACAGCTCGACAGAGAAGAAGCAGTCCTCGAGGACCGTGACCATCGTTAGATGGCGGTGGCGCTACAAGGGGAAGTGGGTGTACAGGTGTGTTCCTAGTAAATCACTGATAGCATGCACACTCCACAAAACTGCTTCATGTTCTCCGTTTCATATTTCGAACACTTTTGGAGGTGATTTGGAGGTGATTCATTCACAAGCATTGTCTGCACCACGTCTCAAGGTGTGGATTTTGTTTTAAAAAGATGGGTGAATTGTGACAGCCCACTGCAACAGCATTGCAGGACGTGGTGAGGTCTGCTTGCGCATAGGACGTATCAGAAGATGCCCAGGAGTTTAGACTCCCGAAAGAATCGTGTCAGCGCAGACGTGACTACAGCGAGCTGAGTAGGGCCAAGTAGCACCGCGGGGGAAAGTTCTCGGTAGCCTCGATGAGCAAGGCGGCGCCGGAGACTCGACCGGTGATCTTCGTACCGCTGGCAGGCAAGGAGTATGTGTGGCACGTCAGCTTTTACGTGGCACGTGGGGCAAAGAGGCGATGGATGCTGACTCACCTTAAATACGAGGAGTGGAGTTCGTGCCACATTCAGCCGCAGCCGATGAAGCAACGATTCCTCGATGCGTGGGATGCGGCAAGGCACAGCGTATGTCATTAAAGGGTCAATGGATTTAAGGAAGGCATTGGTTCATATAGCTTCTTGCTGAAAGAGCTGTGTGCGGTTGGCAATGAAGCGGCCGATTTTCAGCTGGCACGTAGAGTGAGCAAGGGGAAGGACGGTTGTTTGCTCAGTGTCGTGGGCTTGCCGAGCAAGAGCGTCAGCACGATCATTGCCCGAAATTCCGACATGGAATCGATTGGAACACCACGCCGTATCCCAGAGATACAAGTTCAGAGTGCAGGGCGATGATCGTAGTGCAGGTGTCACTGATGACTGCAGCAGGCCAGTATGTGAATGCCTCGGCCTCAGCAGATGACATAAGAGGAAGCTTGAAGCCGTGCTCAACTCCATCCTCTGCGGTGCAGAAGGCAGTAGACGATCCAACTAGAGAGACTGAAGCATTGGTGTATACTTGTGTTCGATGCCGATGGTAACTGTAGATGTGGTGCACGATGAGTTGGTAGGCCACAACCTTCTTTTTCCTAAGGCCCGGAATTGATGTTTGTACAGTGGTGTAGTGGAGTGTCCACATGGGTGGAGCATAAGATGTCCCGGCCGAGGTTGAGGGGATGTTGCCTCGTAAACGGCAAATAGCTTGACCGAATGCAGATGCGGGATAACGTTGCGCAATGTCACAGAGGTAATGGGCTGGATGGCGGGCAAGACAGCGTGAGTTCGCGTGTAAGGAGACACTATCGCAAAGAATAAGCACCGATGACTTGCATGGGTCTCCCAAAACAGAGAAGGTTTCCGTTGTCTTTGGCACACCCAAAGAGAGACGGAGGCCTCGGGTTTGAATATTGAGCACCTCCCACTCGTGAGTGTTGGAGATCCCATGAAGGACAGGCAGGCTATAGCGCATAACGCCAAGCAACAGGGCGCAATGCACACGATGGATGCACAGGACGCGCCCCATGTGGATCCACAGAGGTGCTGGAGCACATTGCAGTAGATGCGGGGAGTAGTAGAAAGGGAGTTGATCTGCCGCGATCATGTCAGTCCCCTGTCAATGATTATGCCTAGGTACCGATGATGTGAGACATTGTTCAGTGTAGAGCCAGCTAGCAGGAGGGGGTATTTGGTGAAGGATCGGCGCGTGAATGCCATTGCTACTGTCTTAGCCGGCGAGACAGACAACCCACGGTCAGCAAGATATGCCACAATAAGGTCTAAGGCATGCTGCAGACGACGCTCGATGGCATCACGGCGCGCTACAGAGGTCCATACGCATATGTCATCAGCATAGATCGTGATATGGGTATGCGTAGGCAGAAGAGAAGGGAGGTGTGTCAGGACGACATTAAACAGGAACGGGCTGGGTATGCTCCCCTGTGGAACTCCACGATGCACAGAGCAGTTGGCACTGTCACCATCTGCTATGCGCACGAACACACACCTGTCACAGAGGAAGGCTTGCAACCATGCAGGGGTACAGCCGCGCACACCAGCTTCTTGAAGCGATGCGACGACAACATCATGGAGAACACTGTCGTACGATGATGATGATGATTCGGAGTTTAATGGCGCAAGGGCAGCTTAGGCCATAATGCGCCAAGACACATGTTGAGCGTGTACTTAGACTAAAATTATAATGATTATATTAAAACCAGACAGAAATCAAAAAGGCACAGTGAGAGAAATGGGATGGATTACAGATCATGCAGTTGACCGATGTCCTTTAAAAACTACAGTAATAAACAGTGAACAGATAAAACAGTGCGCCCGAACCGCGAAGCGCGCGCGCGGGCCCAGTCTCGCGGTTTGGACTCGCGACGCGCGCGATTTCCCGCGGCGCGAGCGCAACGCGGACCCGTTCTCGCGGATTGGACGCGCGCGATTCCCCGAGTGAGCGCACTGTTTTATCACTTAAACAGCAACAGAGCTGACATCGTAGTACCCTCGCGATAAATCTTTTATTCCAGCGCCGGCAGAATGTATTCAGAAAAGGCTTCGGGTGTGTAAGGTCAGCCCAAGGCGTGTTGATAGGAGCGCGCTGCTCTGTTGGGTACCCAAGCTTGCAGCCAGCGATGCTGGAATGATTATTTTATTTGATTTTATTTGGAGTCATTATCGGCTCACCGGCTATTTAGTGAAGACCTATGAACACGGTTTGGTTTAAAAATGATGAGAGCTACAGTGTGTAGCGAATGATGTTCACATTTACGCGTCTGTATAATGATCGCTGCGTAGAAGCACGGCACCGTTTTCTTCGTAGCGAACATGCTTTCCTTTCTTTCTTTATTGGTTCGCGCCGGCTGAGTGGCGACATCCTATTACATCCGGAACGAGGACCGATTGTCTTGCGTGAGCTTACATGTCTGTGCCGTCTTTTGGCGATGGCAGGATAATTATTGACCTGAGGAATAATATGGATTTATGTGGTTGTGAAAATAGACTTTGTGTTTGTGAGTGTGAAAATGTTAGTGTGTGTGTGTGCGCATGCGCTGGGACCCCACTTGACAAGTAAGTGTTTGCCTTTTCGTGTGGCACGAGTGATACATTAATGTACTATTGCGTGAAATAGTGGTTTAAAAAATAAGGGCAGTCGCGTTTGCATTGCTATCTGTAGGGTAGGACGAGCGTTTTTAATGGAATTGCCTCGCGAACCTGGCGAAGTCTTTGTTTTGGGCAGGGTATTTTATGAGTGCCCGACGCCGGTCCTGCTGTTGTTTGTTTGTTTGTTTGTTAGTATGTATCTGTCACGTTCGTAGCGCTGTTCGAGCGCTAGCCGCGTAGCGATAAGCGGTGATTCTCCGATTATTCCTGAGCGGTACGACTTAAGCCTTTTCCCTACTCACTTAAGGAAATTTGTGTATCCCTGTCCTGTGACACAAATGCGTGTAATTTTTCGCGGTTCTTTTCTTCTGTCACTGCTTTTACTCAGAATGTAGGTGAGGGGGGAAAAAGTCAGCATCCAGGTAGAGCAGGAGAAAGCCGCTCGGCAGAGGAGAGTTCATGAGAATGGAATTTGTTTGTTTTTTGTTATATATCGTTGAGTGTCAGTATTCACTAGAGGTGTGCGAATATTCGAAATTTCGAATATTGTTCGAATATTGTTGATATTCGAACCCTATTCGTATTCGAAAATTTGATAATCGAGAAATTCGAATATTCGAAAATTTCGACTAATGGAGAACAAGCGCCAGCATTCCCGCTAAAATGAACAGAATTCCAAGTATTGGGATTAATTTTGCGAAAATTCCACGTTTGGCACGTCCTTAGCGCGATTTCCAATTGGAATCGGACTTCATGTGCATCCAGCAAAACCGCAAGTTGGCTTCACAGCATGTTTCCGCGCATTGCGTGCAGCCAACTTTAAGGCACAACGTCTGGTAGGCTACCTAGCCGATTTGATTTTTTTTATGTGTGCTTTCGTTATTTTTTAAAAGATAATACAGACTCGAAGAAGTGTTTGTTTGTTTGTTAGTATGTGTCTGTCACCTTCGTAGCGCTGTTCAAGCTTTATTTTCTTTGCAAAAATTCAGACTTTATGGTATTAAGCTGTTCGAGTAGAAGTGACTTTCCGTGCTCGCTTAAGATAGATTGTGTATCCCTGTCCTGTGCTTTCTTCACGCAGGGCCAATGCAAATGAGTATTTAGCATTATGCAATAATTATCTGATAGCAGAAATGAGTGTCTTTGTCACAGTTTATTAGCGTGTGCGTCGTTATTTTATTTATTTTTTTCTCTTATAGCTATGCGAGCAAAAGTGCGTGTAATATTTCGCTGCTCTTTTCTTATTTTCTCTTCTTTTTATGTAGAAGAAAGCCTCCTGCGTAAAAGTTGAATACTGTTCTACCAGTGGAAGTGGGTTTGTTTGTTTGATTTTGTTGGGTGTTCGATATCCTGACGAAGTAAGCAGAGCTTAATTTTGCAGGTTTTTGAGCAGAAATGCTGGTATCTGAGCACGGAGTACAAATTTCTATATTTCTCTGCTGCCTAAGAAAATTTGTACGTCATTTTCCAAGCAGACCGCGTTTAGTTTACGCAAAATAGAAAAATGAAGTTGTGTATGCTCTATGATGATCCGCCGCAGGCTTAGGCCTTTTCCCCGATCACCAGTGTTTTCGCATTCGATGTCGCATGTCTAGACTTGTTCAGTAGTGTTGGAATTTTTACCCTTCGCTAATATCTTGTTGCTGCCGTCTTGTGTTAGACGTTGAGCTTCGTAGCGATGTGCGGTAACGCTACGATTATTCCTGAGCGCTCCGTGTGTTTAATGCGTTGTCCTCTATGCGTGCATGCGTGTGCTTTTTTTTTCCTGAGTTTTGACGTCATCGTGGCATGTCTGGACTTGTTTAGCAGTGTTGCAGTTCTTCCCGCTGCTAGTATGTTGTTGGTGTCATGTTGTGCTAGCCGCGTGGCGATGTGTGGTGACCTGAGGTCTTAAGCCTTTTCCCTGCTCACCTAAGGAAATTTGTGTATCCCTGTCCTGTGCTTTCTTTGCGCAAGGGCAATGCGTCTGTGTATGTGGCACTATCAGATACCAGACATGGGTGTCTTTTTCTTAGTTTATTAGCATATGCTTAAGGTTTTTTAAGTCAAGCACAAGTGCGCGCAATTTTTCGCTGCGCTCTTCTTATTTTCTCTACTTTTTATGTAGAAGAAAGCCTCCTGCGTAAAAGCTGAATACTGTTCTACCAGTGGAAGTGGGGTTGTTTGTTTGATTTTGTTGGGTGTTCGATATCTTGACGAAGTAAGCAGAGCTTAATTTTGCAGGTTTTTGAGCAGAAACGCTGGTATCTGAGCACGGAGTACAAATTTATATATTTCTCTGCTCCCTAAGAAAATTTGTACGTCGTTCTCCAAGCAGACCGCGTTTAGTTTACGCAAAATAGAAAAATGAAGTTGTGTATGCTCTATGATGGTCCGCCGCAGGATTAGGCCTTTTCCCCGATCACCAGTGTTTTCGCATTCGATGTCGCATGTCTAGACTTGTTCAGTAGTGTTGCAATTTTTACCCTTCGCTAATATCTTGTTGCTGCCGTCTTGTGTTAGACGTTGAGCTTCGTAGCGATGTGCGGTTACGCTACGATTATTCCTGAGTGCTCCGTGTGGTTAATGCGTTGTCCTCTGTGCGTGCGTGCGTGTGCTTTTTTCCTGATTTGTGACGTCATCGTGGCATGTCTGGACTTGTTTAGCAGTGTTGCAATTCTTCCCGCTGCTAGTATGTTGTTGGTGTCATGTTGCGCTAGCCGCGTGGCGATGTGAGGTGACCTGAGGTCTTAAGCCTTTTCCCTGCTCACCTAAGGAAATTTGTGTAACCCTGTCCTGTGCTTTCTTTACGCAAGGGCAATGCGTCTGTGTACGTGGCACTATGAGATACCAGACATGAGTGTCTTTTTCTTGGTTTATTAGCACATGCTTCAGGTTTTTTAAGTCAAGCACAAGTGCGCGCAATTTTTCGCTGCTCTCTTCCTCAGATCACCGATTTTACGAAGAAGACAGTCGCATGGTACAGCTGAGAAGAGGGTTTCTCTGATTGTTTGTTTGATTTTGTTGGGTGTTCGATATGTTGAGGAAGTCAGCTGTTAAAGGTATCCGTGAAGAAATGCTTGCATCTGAGCGCAGGATAGGAATTCCTGAAGCACGGCACCCTCAGTGTAAATTAATTATTTTGGATGTGAGTCTGCTTCCCTGCATGACAAGGCTGAAATGGGAAGAGAGAAAAAATTGGAGCGCTTCATTAATAGCGATCCAAGTAATAGGGCAATTATAGTTTCCATAGAAAGTAGAATTTTAATGGACTCCTAAAATTATAGTTTAGTTGTAGTTTTTCTAAACTGCAATGCAATAATCATTAATATAGTATAGGAATGCCATCGTGTTCCCGTAAAGGCGTTCTGTCTTGTGCTTTCGCGCCTTTTTGCTCGCAATGCGCGAATGGAACTTTGCCCCCGGCTTTCGCGCCTTTTTGCACGCAGGTGTAGCCTCAGACAACGAATGTATGAGCATAGAAAGGGTCATGTATTACATAAGCCTGGAGGTGATGTTGAGTGGTCTCACTTATTATTTTAAAAGAGCAGTGGCAGTTTACTGTAATTCTAATGACCATGATGAGCCTTTGGGGTGAAAATCGTTAATATGCGAGGTGCTTTTTTGTTGAATTTTAATGAGAGAATCAATGTCATTAAGAGTAGGACAAAGGGAATAATCTTGCGATTCAATAAATAATAGGAGTCTTTGCCGGTGTCTTCTTCAGACAGGATGTGATGACGTCATGCAGTCTGTAGCAATGCATTGACCGTTACTGGAAAAAAGTGTGGCAATAGAAAAATAGTGTGTATTGTCCTGGGCAGATTTATGATGAGCACTGTTTTTGAATAAGAGGAGTGCGTGTGCTTAGAAATAGTTTGATGCTGGTTTCCTTCTTTGTTTCTTTTCGCTTTTTCCCCCCTTGTCTGACAAACATGTGCTGACATGCCTGGGCTTGTTCTGACATGCTTTCCTTCTACATGTAGTTTTTTTCTTTTTGTACAAGGAATATTCTTGACGATAGTGCTGCCTTGAATGGGAGTAGAGCTATTCTTCATAATTTTGCGATTCATTTAGTTCAGAGAGTAACCGCGAGGGGGACAGGTGTGTGACTTTATGTCTTGCTGAACCATTTTTTTTCTTGTACAGTAAGACTTTGGGAATGAAATGCAAACAATCTCCTCTTGTCTATGGTGTTTTTTCTGCAATAGTTCCCTATGCAATCATTATAGTAGAATAAAGGAAATAATCTTGGGATTTGTTGAGTGCCTAGTCCTCTTATTTGTCGTTGATGGAGTTACGTGTTAGGATATTTTGTTCTTTTGCAAGTCTCATTTAGTAAGACTTTGGAATTCCTACGATCAGCTTTCATGCATGGTGCTCTTCTGCAATAGTTTCCTATTCAATCGTTATAGAAGAATAAAGGAAATAATCATGGGATAGTGATTCGATAAATAATAGGTCCCCTGTCTAGAGCGTAAGCGTCCTTGAGCCACGCAGGGGCATGATGACGTCATACTGTGGCTTCATTGTAGATTGACGAAAGGAGTATTAGTGGAAAAAAACAGGGTAGCCCTGAGACAATAGGATGACGTCACGACCAATGAGAACGGCCAGCAGGGGGCGCAGGAATGCTCTTCTCTCTTACCCTCATGACCAATGAGAACGGCCAGCAGGGGGCGCAGGAATGCTCTTCACTCTTAGCCTCTCGGAGGTGGTCGCCCCAGAGGGCGCTAGGAGCGCGTATGCGTAGCGGCCGCGGAGCGGCGCCCCAGTCAGTTTCTCTCCGGCTGTCGCGGAAAGCAGACGTGCGCTCCTCGCGCTCGCTCAGTTTCTGGCTGGCTGTCACGGAGAGCAGCCGCATCGGTCTGCGCTCCTACTGTGGTGAGGTGATTTGTTGTGTAACTAATGCTTTCGCCAACTTTGTTCCCGCTTTGTTTGCGATTTTCGTGCCCGTGCACGTCGGGTGCTGGTTGCTGTTGTGCGGGCATCCCCGGCATTTTCTATCTTCTTCTGCCTTGGGAACGGGAGTAGCGCTGGCGTGATTCTTAATAATTTTGTTGTGAGATTAGTTGAGAAAGTAACCGCTAGGGGGTGCAGCTGCGGGGCTTTATACAGGACAAAAAAGCATTACGAGTCAGTTTCTGCCTGCCTCTCGGATGGAGCAGTCGCATGGTTCTGCTCTCCTGTTGTGGTGGGATCATTTGTTGTGTAACTAGTTCTATTTTCTTGTTAGCTATTGATGGTTTGCATACTCTTGCTTTCCCAGCCTCTGTATTACGAGTGTTTTTCTCCTTGCATGTCCAGAGCTGTCCTAACTTGCCCAGACATGCCATGATGACGTCACAGGATGTCCGGAACTGGTGCTGCGATGCTTTGCAACCTGCCTCTGTGCTCCGTCGCCCAGCGACGGTCAGCGGCCGTTCCGTACCGCTTTCTTCAAGATGACGTCGTTGATCTTCAACTAAACTCCTTCTCTCCACTCTATTTCTATCTCTTCATTTTATTTTCTACCTATTTTTTTATTTTTTATCAGCTCAAGTAGCCGGCAACACACACAGTGGTCTGGACGCGTCTTAGATGATCCCCAATTAGTGTAATGACTCCCTGAATGATCCTAATTACTGTGGGGGGTCCCAAATTGCTCTAATTGCTAATTAATGGCGTCCAGGCGACTGTGTGACTTGCCGGCTTCTTGAGCTGATACACTACTACTGATACTCATCGAACGATGCGACATCACCAGAGGACACGTGTTTCGCCGTGTTTGCGGCTCGCCAGCTTTGGGTAGCTGCGCATCGTTCGGAATTGGCAAACCAGGGGTCGCTCAACGAGCGATATACACCTGCGAGGGTGACTGAGCACTCCTCAATGCCACAGTGTAAGCTAGTAAATTGTAATGCAGGAAAAAATATACATTAGAGAAACAAGTAAATGACACTAGACGTG